>NC_052056.1:38861691-39174511 GCF_903992535.2 Arvicola amphibius
ATAGAACATTCATGAAACCTCAGGAAAGATTACAGTGTACAGGATAGAGAAATGTGAAAGGAACAAACAGTATGAACAATAGAATAGAGGGACTAAATGATCGCCTTTAAATTATAACTGCATATGTTAATGCTTTCAATCTCTTAATCAAAAGACATACTAGGAGAGTGGATTTTAAAGCAGAACCATCTGTTCATTGCCTATAAAAACTCACTTCGTTGTCACATACAAACAGCTTCAGGGCAAAGGCTGGAAGGATGATAGACAGAGAAGCCCTGTCTCAAAAACTCAAAGTATTTTTAATAGATAATAATGTAAGCCTTGAAATTCTGGGGACCTAGAGAAATGGCTCAGCAGTTAAGAGCACTTGCTGTCAAACAGGACCTGAGTTTCGTTCCCAGCACCTATTCTAAAGGACGCAAACATACTGTAACTCCAGCTCCAGGGGCTTCAACACCCTCTTCAGGCCTCTATGGATACCTGCATACATGTACACAAGCCCCCACACAGACATATACATTTAAATAAAAGTTAAATCAATCTTAGAATTCTAAAACTATTAGTGGGCAACACCTCAGATATAAACAGAGACAAAACCTTTCTAGAATGTACTCTGTTCCAGTCTGCCTTCTGTTAATGTGATAAACACAATGACCAAAAGCATCTTGGAGGAAACAGTTTATTCAGCTTCCTTCCACTTCCAACCCCAACCCATCACTGAAGGAAATCAGGGCAGAGCAGAAACTCAAGCAGGAGCAAAGCCTGGAACCATGGAAGAAAAGTACTTAGAGGCTAGCTCCCACTGTGCTCACTGGCTTCTGCTCAGCTAGCTTTCTTACACAGTTCAGGACTCTCTGCCTAGGGATAGTGCCTCTCACAGTGGTCTGAACCATACTACATTGATTACTAATCAAGAAAATGACTTACAGGCATGCCCACAAGTCAATAAGAGGGAGACAATGCCCTTATTGAAACTCTCTTAAATAACTCTAGGCTGTGTCAAGTTGACAGTTGAAACTAAGTAGAAGAGTCTCTAATTGCTCAGGAAATATTACCAAGAACTGAAAATGAGCTTACATGAAGTTAAAAAGTTTCTTCACGGTAAAATAAACAGTTAACTGAATACAACCTTCTAAACAGGAGAAAAATCTTGCTGTCAGAGGATTAATATCTAGGATATATAAAGAACTCATAAAAACAAAACAATAAAAATCTAATTAATAAATAGAGGATAACAAACAGATGGTTCTCAATTGTCAAAGCCCCCAAAGCCAGAAAACATATGGGAATATATTCAACATCCTTAGCCATCAGGAAATGAACATCAATTTAAATGGCTATCATTGAGTAAACAAGGAACAACAGTTGTTAGAGAGGATGCCAGGGAATGAAAGCCCTTATACACTGCTGATGGGGAGGTAAATTGGTACGAACACTGTGGAAATCCTCAAAAAAAAAAAAAAATAAAGACTAAAAAATAGATCTGCCATATGACTGAGCTGTATCACTTCTAAAGGACCCGAAGTACTCTATACCACAGAGATACCCAAATATACATGTCTATTGCAGCTCTACTCACAGTAGCCAAGTCAGAGAATTGGTCTAAGTATCTGCTAATAGGTGAATGTATACAGAAAATATGACGTATATGCACAATGGAGTTTTATTCAGCCATAAGGAATGAAATTATATCCTTTGGAGGGGTATGATTGATGCAACTGGAGATAATCATATTAAGTGAATTAACTCAAATATAAAAAGTCAAATACCATGTTTTATATGATTTTTAGTTTCTATAATTCTTTATATATACACAAAATCACTTACACACACACACACACACACACACACACGATATGAAAGCAGAAAGGAGATTAGAAAAAGGGAGGAGATTCCCAGAAGTGAGTTGGAGAAGTGAAAATAAAGGAAAGGTATAAGATGGTGATAAATATGGCTAAAGTACTTAATACAATTCAAAAGAATGCAAAACTCAGGACTATATGCAATGAACTATCTAATCTCATCTAAATTAACACAAGAATAATTCAGTGTCAGGATGTATATTGACAGTATTACATCAACAAATTCAAGAATCAAAACATGTTATTAATGGTTTCTAGAAAGCCATCTGATGAACTTTAGTAGTTAATACAACACCTTATAAAATACAATTAAAAGAAAACTACCCAAAGATGGCAAATATTAACAAAAATAGCAATGCACATAATAAATAGCAAAAGCTATAATAATTCCTATTAAAACCAGGAAAAAGATCTATCATTATAGCTTTGGTTTATAGGTTCAAACTATTTCAGCAACTCAAGAATTTGAAAAGATTCACATAAGAAAATAAGAAATAAAAGAGACTTCCAACACTTTCTAGGGAATTAGGGAGATGGCTCAGCGGGTGAGAACACTTTCTGCACAAGCACGTCGATCTGAGTTTTCATCTCTAGCACCCATATTTAAAAGCCCCATGTAGTCACACAGGCACTTATTAACTCAGCACTGTAGGAGACAATTGTAGAAAGATGGATTTGCTAGGGCTTTTTAGCTGCAAATACAGATTCAGTGAAGGACTGTCTCAAGAGAATAAGGAATGGTGTAATCCTCCTGATACATGAACACTCACATACCACACAAGCACACACCATACACACACTTACATAAATGGATCTTTTAGAAATTATTTAGTAATGAGTTTGTGGGATTACTATTGTGAAATGGCCATCCCAAAAGCAATCTACAGATACAATGCAATCCCCATCAAACTTCTGATGCAATTCTTCACAGAAATTGGAAAAACATTCTTAAAGTGTTGACAGAAGTTTCTGTCCCACCTGGCCTTGCAGTTGTTTAGTCCCAAAGAAACACACAGAGGCTTATATCAATTATAAACTGTTCAGCCTATTATCTAAAGCTTATTATTAACTAGCTCTTACAACATAAATTAATCCATAATTCTTATCTATGTTTAGCCACGTGGTTTGGTACCTTTTTCTCAGTGCAGCATTCTCATCTTGCTTCCTTAGTGTCTGGGTGGTTATTGACTCTCTGCCTTTCCTCTTTCCAAAATTCTCCTAGTCTGGTTGCCCCACCTAAATTAAAGTTCACATGGAAGCACAAAAGACCTAGGATAGCTTTTAAAAACTCCTAAATTATAAAAACACTGCCAGAGTAATCACCATACTTGTTTTACTACAGAGCCACAGTAATAAACATAGCATGATGGTACTGGCATAAAAACAGATACATCGATCAATGACATACAATTGAGGATCCAGATATGTGTATACACCTAAAGGCACCTGATTTTTGGCAAAGATGTCAAAAATGCACATTGGAGAAAGAAAGCATCTCTAACAAATGCTAGAAAATTGGATGTCCACATGTGGAAGAGTAACTAATCCTTATCTTTTACCATGCATAAAAGCAAATTCCAAACACATAGAGAACATTAGTGTCAAATCTAAGATGCTGACATTTCCAGAGAAGGAGTAAAGACATAGGCTCAGGTAAGGACTTTCTGAACAGGACCTGGGTCCCACCAAGAACAGGTTCAACAATCCGCAAGTGGAGCCTCATTAAATTCGAAAGCTGCTACACTGCAAAGGAAACTGAATCAAATGAGGAGGCAGCCTACAGAATGGGGATCTTTGCCAGCTATACATCAGACAGAGGACGAACGTCTAGAACTCAGAAACACCAAGAAAACCAGTTTTGAAAATGGGCTAGAAAACTGAACAGGGAGCTCTCAAATGAAGAAATACTGGAAAATATTTTTAAAGTATTCACCATCCTCGGCTATCAAGGAAATACAAAATAAAACTATTTTGAGGCTTTATCTTACTGAAGTAAGAACATCTAAAATCAAGAGAAAAATGACAACAAATACTGGTGAGAATGTGGGGAAAATTGTTCCCTATTCACTGCTGATGGGAGTATAAACTGGCGCAGCCGCTGTAGAACTTAGTGTGAAGGTTCCTCAAAAACTAGATATAGAACTGCCATATGACTCAGATACACTACTCCTAAACATGGATTCCAAAGACTAATATCAAACTATAGATGTTCTTGGTCATGTATGTTCATTACAGTCTTATTTATAATAAGTAGGAATCAGAGTCAATTAATATGAAAGTGTGGTATATATACACAATGGAATACTATTCAGCTACAAAGAGAAACGAAATTATAAAACTTGCAGGTAAATGGATTCACTTGGCAAAATATTATACTGAGTAAGGTAACACAAACCCAGAACAACAAATGTTACATTTTCTCTACCATATGTGGATATCATATGTCAAACCTTTAGATTTCTGCTTAACTTACAAGTTATCTGTAGAAGCCAGAAAAGACTATAAAACGGCCACTGGGGCAGGGGAAAGGCCTAAGAAGGATAGTGGCAGTCTGTGTTATAAATAAAGGAAAATAATGGGATGAGAAGTATAAGTGTGGAGGGGAATGGAAAGGTAGGACAGAGGAGGATTTGGAGTGACAGATAGCAAAGAGTAAGAATTATAAAAAAGCCATACAGAAACCTACTATTTTATAAGCTTAATAAAATGAAAAAAATTTAAAATTGGAATGGAGGTACTCTTTTCTCTCAGAAGCCATAGTTTATTAAACTATTATAGTATAATATATATATAATTTATATATATTTATATATATATATATATTATAAACTATTTTTAGTTTATAAACTAAAAATCCTAGTACCAGATGTATGATACTGCCCTATGAGCTGTTGGTCAGCTTGTTATCTTGTAAAGACAACTGAAACAATATGGATCATAAAATTCTTCCCAGCTGCCAACCAGAAAGTGATAGTAATAACCTATTGCTGACAACACACATTTTGGTCACAGGAAGTGAAGAAATCAAGCTGGAAATGAACTAAAGCCTCCTCCCTGGTGAATTGTTTTCATAGTGCAGAGGGTGGATTGCTAAAATTCCTCCCCTGAAAGACTTGTAAAGAAACATCCACCCCTCCTCCTAAGGTCCCAACAAGCCAAGGTAGAGCCCCACCTTAGTTTACCTAGGAGAACCAATGAGTTTATAAAGCTTACTAACAGAGAGCAATGGGAAAGGGGTTAGGGACAGGAGCATAGGTGACTTTAAATGCTACACTGAAAGGTGTGCACGCAGTATAAATGACAGCTCCTCCGTGGCTGCATAAATAGAACCCTTTCCCCTTATTTCTGCAAGACCCAGTGCAATTAGGGCAGAATTGTATAAGATGAGTTAGAAGGGATAGCTAGATGCTCAGGTTGTGGTCCCATGATCCTCCCACTTTTCTATGAGGCAAAGTAAATAGTAGTCAAAAGGCCCAGCTGTGGTGACCTTTTGTGAGCAATCTCAGCAGAGCTCCTGAAGATGGTGGCAGTCTGGTTCAGAGGATAATAATGTACAACAGGTTATGGAGTATGCTGGGTGTGGGGAGGAAGGGAAATGGGGTAATAGGGGTAAAAGGAATTAAAATTCATTATATACGTGTAAGAAGTTGATAAAGAGTATATTTTAAAAGCTTAGTTAATAATTGCTAGTATTAGATAGGAAGGATCGCAGAGGAATTGTGGGAAGGGAAACTAATCGTAGTATTTTGTATAAAAAACTATTTTCAGTAAATGAAAAGTAGGAAAAAAATGATACAATCACTTAGGTTGTATGTCTAGAATAT
Organism: Arvicola amphibius; assembly: GCF_903992535.2. Classification (NCBI taxonomy): domain Eukaryota; kingdom Metazoa; phylum Chordata; class Mammalia; order Rodentia; family Cricetidae; genus Arvicola; species Arvicola amphibius. The sequence goes on from NC_052056.1 coordinate 38,867,378, forward strand.
CATCAGATATAAACAATCAATATAAACATTTGCAGAATGACTAACTTTTAAATAAAGAAAGTCTCCAACCCATGCAGAAAAAAAAGAGTTTAGATACAAAGTAAATAAAAATCAATAACTTGTCTATAATAGCAATAATGACTAATAAAGTTATAATATCATCATTTATATATTTAGTGTAATTCTGAAATATATTGAATTTTTTAAAGTCCCCAAAACAAAGGTTATATTCAGTGTTTTTCAGTAATGTATTTCCCATTATGTAAAGTACCTGGTAAGAGAAAATTGTATTACTACCTTGGAATTTAACTGGTTTATATAATCACCACTAATTGCAGAATAAATTAATGAACTTTAATGTTTATGTAAAACTGCAGGAGTTACAACTGTTAGAATTCTATTAGGAGACCAGAGCTGATGTCATCAGTTTCTGTTGTAGCTCTGACAACAAAATCCCATCAGAATTTAGTATTCAAGAACAAATTTGTTTACATGCCTAAGAACTTTCATGTTTGCTCTGTGACTGAAGCCGCAAAAGTATCTCTTTTCAAAGTGTATCTTCTAAAATATATTATTGGGAAAGCTATTTATACATATAAAGAAATGGGGTTCACATCGTTAGTATTGTTTTATATGTAGCCAATTCACCCACTCCTCTCTCTCAAATCCCAGGCTACAGCTTCACTGCTATAAGAAGTATGTGCCAAGATTCTAAAGCAACAGCAGTTTAGCTTTTACTCAATATGACTGAAGAATGACTGCAGTACTTTTGGGGTCTCCCCAGATCAATTCCAAGCTCCTTTATGAGCAGGCATTATGCCTTTCATTTTCTGTCCTTCACTAAGCTTTGGCTATGACTAAGTATCTAGGATTTTTTAAGTTCAATATATTCTACATATAAGCAGTATTTTCTTTAAAAATTATATTTTAAAAACATTAACAGTTATAACAATTTTTTTACTGTGAAGTAAAATCCTTAGAATAATTTTTAAATCAATATATAATTATCTCTGTATTTGGGGGTAATGTTTCAATTTTCCATACTAATGAAGGAACATAAAAATTCTCAATAACTGCCATCATCACTCTTTCTCACTGAGTGCATTTGCAGTTGTCACCATATGTACATGCTAGAGTGATAGAAAATAATGAGAACTCATATTTTTGACACAAAACTGAAAAAATATATAAATATTAGATGTTATATATCCCAATGTTTTACTAGGCCTACTATGAACTTAGATTAATCTCTATCACTTAATTACAAACTACTAAAGGTCAGAAATTCTGTTTTTGAAGTATAAAAGCCCCATGGGTATTCAAAACACAATTGAATTTTGTCATAACAGTCCAACACATGTAGTGGCTTATCTAAAATTTACAACTGCTAATTTCCAAAAACATTTAAGATTCATAAGGGAAGTGTGTTTGTAAACATGCCTTGTAGATTGAACACATTATGTAAGTATGAATTTATACTACTTAAACTTAACAGAAAAGTACTTTTTCAAAATAGGAAGGAATTAAATTCAAACTTAACTCACTCCAGCCAGTGAGATGGCTCAGCAGGTAAATATGCTTGCTGCCAAGCTTGACAACCTAATTACAATGCCCAGGACCTGAATGGTGGAACAAAATAACCAACTCCATGGTGCATGATGCCCTCCTCAGGCACAAATAAATGTGATTTTTTTAAAAGGCACTTTCTTAAAATGTATCTATATCTCATACTTTCTCTCATATCACATCATTGTATTAGAGAAGTGATTTAAATACAGTCACATTTGTAACAAACAATCCATGGATAAATCCCTAAAGGATACTCAATTATATCTGCTTTATTACTCAATAAAAGGAAACAGAAGAACTGAAAGATTAAAAAAAAATCTCTATTGCAACTGGACAGCTCTATATAAAATGTTTCTACTATTATTAAGTTGTTTATTCTTTTCCAACTTTAGATAATTTTATCATCTGTCTTATATATTTAATCTCTGCCCTGAGACCTATTAGCAGTTTAAGTGTCTCCAATATTTTTGTTTCAATGTATAATACAGGTTGGAAACATTATTCTTCCTTCACCAGCACCTTGACAAATTAGTACAAATGTCTTGTGCAACCTTATGGTCATACATTTCTAAACCCCTTCAAAACCCAGTTTATTTACTAGAGATCAAGCCCACTCTCTCTCCCCACTATCATACTTCCAATTAAACTTCCATTGTCTGAAACTTTTCTTTTATTCCTGGCGACACTAATTTCTCCCTCTTTAGATCATTTAACATCAGCATTCTATAGCTTAATTGTTGCAGGATATTTGTACACTGTATGAAGATGTATTATTGGGGCTGGAGAGATGGCTCAGAGGTTAAGAGCACTGGTTGCTCTTCCGGAGGTCCTGAGTTCAATTCCCAGCAACCACATGGTGGCTCACAACCATCTGTACTGAGATCTGGCGCCCTCCTCTGGCATGCGGGCATACATCGAGGCAGAATGTTGTATACATAAATAAATAAATCTTAAAAATAGAAGATGTATCATCGTGTTTTGTTTAATAAGAAGCTGAAAAGCCAATAGCTAGGCAGGATAGGTTAAGCAGGACTTCTGGGCAGAGAGAGGAACTGAGGGTATGAATTTAGGCACAATGAGACACTAGCAAGACACTGAGGAGTTGGACATCCAGAATGGAAGAGAGGTTAAAAAGCCATGTGACAGACCATAGATTAATAAAAACAGGTTAATTTAAGTTATAAGAGCTAGTTATTGATAAGCCTAAGCTAAAGACCAAGATTTCATAATTAATAATAATTATCTGTTTCATTATTTGGGGGCTGGCAGTCCAAAGAAAGTCCAACAAAGCTTGCTACACTTAATAGCTTACTTAATTCTGTATCATGCTTGAAAGAAGTACACCTACTGGATCTATTTTATATATATATCAAATGCCTCCAATTTTGAAGATCTTTCTCATTGTTCAACAATGAAAATAGAAAGTAACCATCATAAAATACGTTTTAGCCCTGTAGTAAAATAGAAAAACATTTTCAAATGAAAATGTTGTGAAGCAACATCACAGAGGCAGATAACATAAAAGAAAATTGTGCTAGAAATCAGAAGTACAAGCTCAGGGTCCAGATCTACCACTGACTAAGTAACTTGAACATATTTCTTAACATCTTCATTTTGTGTCCATCAACAATTCACATGGAATAACTCTTTTAATTTCCACTGAGTTTTATTGCCTGATGTCATAGGTGGTGTTATTATGAAAAGAAATTGTGCCTTAGAGATGTTGATTAATTGTCCAAGTCCCTAAACTACAGAGACACAACACAGCTTCACTGATAACTTCAAGGCTATCTAATTGTATCTTAAGATGAAAGAGTGACCTGGTTTGCCTCATATGAATTTAAGATTGAGACAGAAAGGTCTTTCAAAAGCATTATATTGGCCGGGCGGTGGTGGCGCATGCCTTTAATCCCAGCACTTGGGAGGCAGAGGCAGGCGGATCTCTGAGTTCGAGGCCAGCCTGGTCTACAAGAGCTAGTTCCAGGACAGGCTCTAGAAACTACAGGGAAACCCTGTCTCGAAAAACCAAAAAAAAAAAAAAAAAGCATTATATTATTGTAACTTCAACTTGAGATAGGGTCAAGATCACTCACTAAATTGAAGGAATAACAAAATAAAAATCAAACATTTCACTAAAGAGAGTATATGAGTTTAAGAAATCCCTGTACCTCATACTTCAATTTTAAACAAATAGGTCTGGACTAATATTTCTAGACTAGTATTTCTAATCTTTAAGAGAGAATTTACATAAAAAGTCATTCCAGACAAGCAAAACACCCCTTTTTATTTTGTTTTTAATTGTTTTTATTGAGTTATATATTTTTCTCCATTTCCCTCCCTTCCTTCCCCCTCTCTTTCTACCCTTTCCCATGGTCCCCATGCTCCCAATTTACTCAGGAGATCTTGTCGTTTTCTACTTCCCATGTAGGTAAGATCCACGCATGTCTCTTTTATGGTCCTCTTTGTTGTCTGGGTTCTCTGGGATTGTGAATTGTAGGCTGATTTCTCTTTGTTTTGTGTCTAAAAGCCACTTCTGAGTGAGTACATCTTATATTTATCTTTCTGGGTCTGAACCCCCCCCCCCACACACACTTTTTTAAAGAAAAACTCTTCTCAGGGGCATTCTGGAATAAAGTCAATCAGATTTGATTAGGGGGAAAATCTGATCCACATTACTCATTATAGCCTTTACAGCATTGATACTCAAAACACCTTGGAGTATTAAAACAACTGACTCTTCCTCTCCCAGCAGTTTTAAATTGCCAATAGCTCCTCAGCTAGGAATGGTACTTCATGGTACTTCATGTCTTCCTTCCCAACTCCATGTGTGGGGAGGGGGGCAGGGGAGAAAACATAAAGTTGAATTATATTTTAGTTATTGTTCTACTGCACTGTGTCGAAGACAACTCCTATTTTTTTTTAAAAAAAAAAAAAGGCATTTAATTAGGGGCTTCCATAACTATCATAGTGGAAAGTGGGCAGATAAGTCCCTGGAACAGTGGCTGAGAGCTTTGCACCCTAATCCACAGGCAGCAGGCAAACAGAGAGACAAACACTGGGCCAGGTGTGGGCTTTGGAAACTTCAAAGTCCATCCCCAGTGACACACCTCCTCCAATCTTTCCCAAACAGTTCCACCAACTCGGGACCAACCATTCACACATATAAATCTAGGTAGGCTACTCTCATTCAAACATCCACAGATGGGCAGGAAAATTGGAGCCACATCTGAGGGAAGGGGTAAATGTAGTCAAAACTCATTAAATGAAGTTTTCAAGGAATAAAAAATTTAAAAACCTGAAGTATTAGTTTATCAATTTCTGTGGAATGTATGAAGACAGTTCAAATTTTCAAATATGGGCAGAAAAAACTATCAACGTGTGTGTGTGTGTGTGTGTGTGTGTGTGAGAGAGAGAGAGAGAGAGAGAGAGAGAGAGAGAGAGAGAGAGAGAGAGCCTACTAAACTCTGTTAAGATTATCTCACCTTAAGCTGTTCCTGGAAATAGGTTCCTATCAACAGAAGCCTGCTCAGACCTCAGACCGTGGGATAAAAACTAAGCAGATGAATGCCATAGGAGGAAAGTCTGAGATCTTTCTTCTGACTCTGCGTGTTCCAGACACTAATATGGCAAGACAGGAAAAGACAGAATTTCTAGAGAAATGCAAAAGCATTCTCACATTACATACTGAAGTTTCTCTTATTTTAGTACACTGCTCAAATTCAATCTCCAAAGGACTACAGATTTCTTATTTTATAATAAAAATTTGTAACAAATATTTAAAAAGGGAAACATCTTGGACAGACATTGACTTATTTTCACAATTGGGCTACCTTAATGAATGGCAGTATATTCATCTATTTATAAAAAACAGGTAGGGAGACCAATATAGGAATAAATAGAAAGCTAGAAACTAAAAATTTTTCTCCTCTACTGAAGCAGAAGCTATGAGTGCAGTATTTTTCAGGGAGGAGAGCACAAATCCCAACAGTGATATTTCAAGATCCCGTGGGTAGTAGCAGCAGAGAGCTGTAGAAAAAGAAACCCCAAGAAAGAAGTGGATTTAACAGCAGCAGGATTCTATGCATGGATCTTCTTGCCTGCTCTACACACAGGTCAACTGATGTAACTAGGAAGATCTGTCTGAAAAGACCCAGATACTCTATAAGAACCAGTTATTTATATAATTGGAAATTTTCAGATAAATGAGCAGAAATTGATTCAAAACTACAAATCATAATTGAAACACATCACACTACTGGCAAGTTTGACCTGATAGAGAGCTTACATTCTCAAGTTAAATGAAATTTTATCCTTATGGTTATGTGTCTTAAGGCAAGTCTCTTTAAGCTTCTCTTTCCCTATCTGACTCATAAAAATAAAAACAGTTGTTCATAGGATTGTGATTGACAATTAAAAGAGAATTCTTCTAAAATACTTAGCACAGTAAATGACTGGAAGTCTTCAATAAATGTCATTAGCATTGCTTCCTTTTATTGTTTAAACATATGCTAACAGGCTGGAGAGATGGCTCAACAGTTAAGAGCATTGGCTGCTCTTCCAGAGGATCCAGGTTTAATTCCCAGAACCCACATGGTGATTCACAACTGTCTGTAACTGTAGTTCCAGGGCATCAAAGCCCTTTACTGGCCCCATTAGGCACTGCATGTATGTGGTATACAGACATACATGTAGGCACCCTTGAAAATAAAATAAATAAATCTAAAAAAATGTGCTAAACATGCTTATTGGCCTTTGCTTCACCTGGTCCATGAAGCATTTCTTAATTCGCCATTATCAGCTCCCAGCGGGCTAATGAGCTAGTCTAGTCAGCAAGTTGTATGTATATATGGACATTAGTGTGCATGTTTGTACCTTCGTACACATCATTTCCACAATTATTGTGATCATTCATTTCTATAACAGGTATAAATAACTGGCTTTTTATTAGATGATACACATTTTCATTAAAATAAGTTTTGTAAGAAATAAAGTTCTGTTTATTGTAGTCTTGTCATGAGAGATAAAGAACAGATATGAACTGTCAAGATAACTACGTTTCATGTAAATGGCAGAAAGGCATCAGTTAGAACTGATCAATACCGACAAAAACAGATTGTATTCTACTTTATCTGTCTCTCCAAAGACCAGATAAAGCACATGAGCCTACAGTTCATAGGGTTCTGTTTCATATAAATTCAAAAAATGGAAAAGCTAGTAAAAAATAATCCTTTATTTTTGTTATAACAATTTAGAACCAGGAACAGAGCAGATCACAAATGCTGGGATAGAACAGGACCGTAATCAAAAGACTAAACACATATTGAATTTTTCTTATTTTTCCTACCATTCTAAAAATGTGAAGCTATTTCAGAATGTAACTTATTCAACTCAATATATCCCCATTATAAAAAGTTAAATATTTGAAAAAAAAGAGAAAGCAATAGATGAAATAAAAGTAACAAATATAAGTACTAAAGAAAATGATAGATATATGTAGCTTATTTAAATACTACTCCTTACACTTTTATGCATATTAAAATATACCAAATCATTTTTCTCTTTATGTGTAAGTGGTATGTGCATGTGTGTGTATTCATGTGTGTAAACATATGTGTGTAGACATTGGATGGCTTCCTCAATCACTTCTTCACCTTACTTCCTGAAACTGAACTTGGAACTTGCTGATGAATGACTGCCTGACCAATAAGCTCCAGGGATCCTCTGGTCCCAACCCTCCCCACCCTAGCTCCCCAGTAAAGGGGTTACAGATGCCAGGCAATACATCTGGCTTTTTGCTTGGGTGCCAGGAGTGTGAACCGAAGGGTTCATGCTTGTGATGTAAGTTCTTCAATGACCAAGACATCTCCCCAGACCTATCCATACAAAATTTTATTTAAAAAAAAACAAAAACAAACAAACAAAAAACTTGATGTCTAAATAGGTATATAGGATTTTGTGTGTGTGTTTTGATTTCTTTGTCTATCACAACAGTTCTCTGGAATAGGAAATACATTACCAATGTTATTAGTACTTTCTTTTAGAGTGATCAAAAACAAAATTGAAGAGGTAAAGGAAGAGAGTACAGAGATTAAAGGGTGTGCTGTACAACATAGGACATGGATTTAGAGCCCCAGAACATACTTAAAGAGCCAAACTAGACATGGCAACACATATCTAGAACACCAGTGCTGGGAGGCAGTGACAGGGGATCCCAAGGGTTCTCTGGCCAGCCTAGTCAGTCAGTGAAATCCTAGCTCAGAGACCTTTAAAAATAAAGACAGACAGCAATAGCGGAAGACACCGGTGTCTACTACTAGCCTGTACACTCATGGGCACATGCACATGGGTACACATAGATACCTACACCACTGTCCAGATTAGGACAGAACTGTAGGTTTAACAAGAAAATAAAAACCCAAACTCACTAGATACTATACTTAGTAAACTATTCTATGCCCAGAGTGCCCCTATTATATAGCATGCCATATTTTAAATCTTCTCTCTCAGATCTCCTTATCTGTTTGCGAGCACCCACCTTGTTGTTGTGTCCAGAAATTACAAAGAACCACTCTAAATAAGCAAAGGTAAAAATTTGCATAGAGAGCTCAAAATCCTATAAATTTCCCTAAAACTTAGCTTTCCATTTCTTAGTCCCTCACCCAAAGCACTTAGATATCTAACTGGTTTGTCTATAGCTTCTTAGGTTTAGGTTATATACTAACAATTGGGCTCTTTCACCAAATTCTATACCAATATAGAATTGCCAAATCCTAGACCAGCATTATGCCATTTGTTAAGGAGGCAAAAAAAAAAAAAAAAGATAACTATTCAGGTTTTCTTTCAAAATCAAATATGAAGATCAAATAATAATTATCTTTGCAAAGTGCCATGGTTTATCCTGACTGTCAGCTTGATTGGGTGTGAAATTAACTAAGGGGCATACCTCTGGGAAGGGTTAACTAAAAGGAAAATATCCCCCCGAAAAGAGGCAGTACCTTCCAGTGGCCACTCATATATCAAGAGGTCTGAGGAAAAAGCAGTTTCACTTCCTCCAGCCTTTGCTCCTTGCTGTTGAGTGTCTCTATCCCACTGCGGTTCTGTTGCCATTCTTCACCGTCACCAGAACCCTGCTTCCTCAGCCTTCCAAGATCAGAAGCTCACCCAGAATTCACCAGGCTTTCAATACCAGATTGAGATGGAGACATCCAGTCATGTGGACCATGCAACTACTAGGTTCTTAGCTTCTCCATCACTACCAAGCTCATGTGGTGTGGGAGGTCATATTGTCTATGTGTTGTTTTTATTGGTTAATGAATAAAGAACTGGCTTGGCCTATAGCATGGGAGGAGAAGGGCGGAGTCAGAAGGATGCCATGGATCCGTCACCAGAAATAGACGTACTGAAGCTTTGCTGGTAGGCCACAACCTCGTGGTGATATGCAGATTAATAGAAATGGGTTAAATTAAGATGTAAGAGTTGGCCAATAAGAAGCCAGAGCTAATGGGCCAAGCAGTGTGTTAATTAATACAGTTTCTGTGTGGTTATTTTGGAACTAAGCAGCCAGGAATAAACAAGCAGCCTACTGGAACAGTCATGTAATATATATAAGTCAATCTAATAAATCCCCTTTTAATATACATTTTCTGTTGGTTTTGTTCCTGTAGAGAACCCTGACTAATACATTAACATAAGTTTCTAATTTACTCTAAAAGTTAAGATGGAAAGCAGAAAAAGAAAATTTTTACTGGTCTAGCTTTTCACAGCAAAGTCAAGCAATGTAACTTTTAGCTTCTTTCCCTCTTCTTAATTCCCTTCAAACACCTCAAAGGGCATTTCAAATGTCATTTTCCTAAACTACTGACCATGATCAAAAAGCATTCTAGATAATAATTTAAAACTACATTTTTACTTAACTTTTTTTCAGTTAAAATTGTTCTTTTGTAAAATCCAATAAACTCTACTCTGGACAAGAATACATGGTATCTATGGAGCAGAAATTTTAGCAAGGTATGTTAAATTTGAAAATACAAAAGTAGCATTGCTTGCTTGCCTGCTTTTGCTTATTGCTTGCTTGCCAGCTTTTGCTTATTGCTTATCTATCCCATTTAAATTTAAGAGGAGAAAAAGTCTTAATTCTATAATCTCAAAAGAATTTAGAAAAGTATGTCACAGCTTTTTAAGGACTATAAACATTATAAATATTCCAGAATAAAGTTGCTGAATATAAAGATGGCATTAAAAATATGGCTTTGTTGAACAGCTTATTAAAAGTAAAGGGATATGCAAAAGCATTTGTTGGACACAAATTAGCATTCAAGGGCTAAAGATGTGGGTGAGCGGCAAAGAACTTGCCTAGCATGCCTGAGAGCTTGAGTTCAATCTCTAGCACAAGAAAGGAAGAAAATAAATCCACGACTGACATAACAAAGGGATCTTGTTACAGGTTTGGGAAAGATTTGGTATATTGGATTAAACATCATGAGTTATTTATTAAAATGGAGGTATAGCTCCATCTTTAATTCATTGTAGTAGTCACTTTTCTCATTGCTGTGATGAAATACCGCACAGGAAGAAAAAGAAATGAATCCTGGTGCTCTACTAGCTTTTTCTTTGTTCTCCTTTAATTTAGTCTAGGGTGCCAGCCCACAGCATGGTGCCACCATACTCAGGGTGGTCTTCCCTCCTTGTTTAGACTTCTCTGGAAGCACCCTCACAGACAGCTCTGAGTTGTGCCTACTAGGTGATTCTGAGTCCAGTCAAGTTGACAACAAAAATTATTCACTCTCAAGAACATAGAATGGCAAAATAATTAATACATAACCATTTTATCGTTATGTCTTTGGGCTTGATTTCTATAGTTCTAAAGAGAAAAAACTGTGCAAAAATCCATTCAATATAAGATTCAATATAGGTATATATTGTATAATATCTATTTAAATCTGTCTACTATATTTATTTCCCCATTTAAACTTTGTGGTAAAGATTCAAAATCCTTTCTTCCAGACTTTTCAAAGGTATATTATATTTATTATCAGCTTTGTATAGGAGCTTCCTTCAAATTGAAACATGTTCTCCTTGAGGTAGAGGGAAGGTCATAGAACTTTGGAAGTAAAGAAAATGGCACCGATCTGAGAGAGCAGAAACTTGCAAGATTCTCTAAGTGCCTCCTCAGCTTTATACAAGGATAAACAACTGCAGAGAAAAGAGACTCTGACCAATCCATCCTCAGAGGAGATTTATTTGACTTGTAGAGCTGCCTGCAAGTTTTGTGCAAAGAGCTCCAGGGATGGAGCTTTCTTTGAGCATCACCTTTAGTGGGGTGGGCTTTTAAGTTAGACTTTGGTAAATCATTGCTTTGGTCTGTTACGAGTTCCATTCTCAGGTGAGTAGACCTGAGTGCATTGTGTTTCTCCAGGAAATGTCATTCACAAAACATATATACACAACCTACTATGCAACAGTGCACTAGAGAAGCTTCCCCCTACATAAAAGGTGCACACATTGATCAACCTCTTCCCACCACTCAATTTCTACTCTCCCAGCCTCTGAGAATCACCATTCTACTCTCAACTTCTATGAGGTTAACTGTCTTATGTTCTTCTTATGATTAAGATCACATAGTACTTTCCTTCCTGTGCTCAACCTCTCAGTTATGTGATGGTTTCCATCAAATTCAATTAGAGCAAAGTTAAACTATAGTGAAAAGTCAATTCAGTTGTTTTTGGAGAGGGGTAGAAATGGAAAACTGATTATAAAAAGATGAAAAATTTAAGACTATTTAAGAAACCCTTTATTTTATGTTGCCTGATGACCAAACATATATAAAGAACTGTCAAATATATTGAATTGAGTATTAAAATCTGTGAAGTGTATCCTGTATAAAGTATATCTCAAACACTTCCCTCTTGCTATTCCTTATGTTATCTTTAGGGGACAACTCTCAGATATTTAGTTCTTAGCAGCCATTCTCTTGATATTTACCTTTTGCTATAAGATTTTAAATCTATAGTTTTTTCTTGGAATAAAATAAACATGAGTGTGAAAAATGTTAAAACAAAATAAAATTATAGCAAATGTATGATCCTGCTTTTCATAATGACAGAAATTACTGCATTAATTATCAGAGATAAAAAGGCATTAAGGATAATTCCTTGATTATATAATGGTGAAGTTTAAAGCTTTCAGTCCTTACAGAAATAAGTTAGTACATAAAACAGAAATTGATTCAAAGAGCTATTTTTTCTGTTAATGATATCAATAAAAATATTAGACTCACCCAGAAAAGGGAAGTCATAGCAGAAGAAAAATTTTGAACATTTTCAGATTCTATCATTTGAGAATAAAAGGACCTTTAAGCAAGAGAATAAATATACATGAAAATTAAAGTGACCAAAGGATGAAGAGAAAGAGTTCAGATAAATTATCAGGTGTTAAAAAGAGGAGTAGCCACTGAAATCAGGAACAAGACAAGGAAATCTATTCTCTCCATATCTATTCAATATAGTTCTTGAGGTCCTAGCTAGAGCAATAAGACACCAAAAGGAGATCGAGGGGATACAAATCAGAAAAGAAAAAGTCAAACTCTCACTGTTTGTTGATGATATAATAGTTTACATAAGTGACACCAAAAACTCTACCAAGGAACATCTACAACTCATAAACACTTTCAGTAATGTAGCAGTTTGCAAGATTAACTAAAAAAAAAAAAATCAGTAGCCCTCCTAAACACAGATGATGAAAGGGCTGGGAAAGAAATCAGAGAAATAACACTCTTCACAATAGCCACACATAGCATAAAATATCTCGAAGTAACTCTAACCAAACAAGTGAAAGACAAGAACTTTGAATCTTTGAAGAAAAAAATTGAAAAAGACACCAAAAAGTGGAAAGATCTCCCATGCTTTCAGGTAGGCAGAATTAACATAGTAAAAATGGCAATCTTACCAAAAGCAACCTACAGATTCAATGCAATGCCTATCAAGATCCCAGCAAATTCTTCACAGACCTCAAAAAAATAAAAAAAAAAAAAACAGTACTCAACTTCAAATGGAAAAGCAATAAAACCCAGGATAGCCAAAACAATCTTGTACAATAAAAGAACTTCTGGAGGCATCATGATCCCTGACTTCAAACTCTACTACAGAGCTACAGTATTGAAAACAGCCTGGTACTGGCAATAAGAGCAAACAGGAGGACCAATGGAACCGAATCAAAGACCTGGATATTAATCCACACTCCTTTGAACACCTGATTTTTGACAAAGAAGCAAAAAATATCAAATATAAAAAAGAAAGAATATTTAACAAATAGCATAACTAGATATCAATATGTAGAAGAATGAAAATAGACCCATATCTATCAACATGCATAAAACTTAAGTCCAAATGGATCAAAGACCTCAACATAAAACCAGCCACACTGAACCTCATAGAAGAGAAAGTGGGAAGTATACTTGAACGCATTGGCATAGGAGACCACTTCCTAAATATAACCCCAGCAGCACAGACACTGAGAGAAACAATTAATAAATGGGACCTCCTGAAACTGAAAAGCTTCTGTAAAGCAAAGGACATGGTCAACAAGACAAAACGACAGCCTACAGAATGGGAAAAGATCTTCACTAACCCCACATCAGACAGAGGTCTGATCTCCAAAATATACAAAGAACTCAAGAAATTGGTCATCAAAAGAACAAAGAATCCAATAAAAAAAAAATGGAGTAGTAGAGACCTAAACATAGAACTCTCAATGGAGGAATCTAAAATGGCTGAAAGATACTTAAGGAAATGTTCAATATCCTTAGTCATTAGAGAAATGCAAATCAAAACAATTCTGAGATTCCATCTTACACCTGTAAGATTGGCTAAGATCAAAAACACTGATGGCAATTTATGCTGGGGAGGTTATGGAGAAAGGGAATACTTCTACATTGCTGGTGGGAATGCAAGCTGGTACAGCTCCTTTGGATGTCAGTGTGGCGATTTCTCAGAAAATTAGGAAACAACCTTCCTCAAGATCCAGTAATACCACTTTTGGGTATATACCCAAAAGATGCTCAATCATAGTACAAAAAACGTCTATTCCACTATGTTCATAGAAGCTTTGTTGGTCATAGTCAGAACCTTGAAACAACCTAGATGCCCCTCAACCAAAGAATGGGTAAGGAAAATGTGGTACATTTACACAATGGAGTACTACAAAGCAGAAAAAAATAATGGCATCTTGAATTTTGCAGGAAAATGGATGGAGCTAGAAAACATTATTTTGAGAGAGGTAACCCAGACACAGAAAGATAATAATCACATGTACTCACTTATAAGTGGTTTTTAAACATAAAGCAAAGAAAATCAACCCACAAATCACAATCCCAGAGAACTTAGACAATATTGAGGACACTAAGAGAGACATACATAGATCTAATCTACACAGGAAGTAGAAAAAGACAAGATCTCCTGAATAAATGGGGAGCATGGGGACTTTGGGGGAGGGTTGAACAGGAAGAAAGAGGCAGAGAGGGGAGCAGAGAAAAAATGTAGAGCTCAATAAAAGCCAATACAAAAAAAGGGCAGCAGTGATAATGTGATCCATTGTAAAAGAGAAAATTGTATAAAAATTATAAAAGTAAATATTTACATATGGCATAAGTTGTTAATTACAAAATTATATAAATGATTTACACAAGGGTTCTTGCCTCTCAAATCCATTCTTTCAAAAAAAGATGATAATGAAGAACAAGAAGGCCCAATTAAAGTATCTAGTAAATCTAGTAAATTAGTCAATTCCTAGTAAAAAGATCATTATCTCTTTCCTATAACCAAAAAAAAAAAAAAAAAAAAAACCTGAATGGATAAAAGAAAAAAGCAAAACTTTTAACATAAAGCCTGAAACTTTTCAATACTAGAGGAAAACATGTAGGAAACCACTTTAAGGTACTGCAATGGCAAGCAACTCACTGACTAAGACTCCATTAGCTCAGGAAATAAGAGCCTGAATCAACAAATAGGATTCTATCAACTTTGAAAAGTCTTACACAGCAAAGGAAACAAAGACAACCTCCAAATCAGAGAGAAAAATCCTTGCCAGACATTCTTTTGACAGAAGATTAATAGCCAGAATGCATAAAGAATTCAAAAAATGCCAAAGGAACAAGCACGGCTGGGGATGTTGATGCAGAGCAGAGTGCTTACCTAGCATTATGAGGTCGTGAGTTTAACACAAGTACCCAAAGAAAGGCAATCCAATCAACAAATGGGCAATTGAACTGAGCAGACTCTTGTCAAAAAAGTAAAAATGACCAACAATAATATGAAAAATACTATCTTTAGCTATTGGGAAAATGCAAATCAATACACTGAGGTTTCTGCTCACCCCAGTCAGAATAACTATTATTAAGGACCCAAGAAATCACACACACACACACACACACACACACACACACACATATGTACATACACACATAAATATGTATATATTATGAGGTCCATTAACTTGCACACTAACCTTTAAAAATCAACTAAAAAGAAATTTTAAAAGTGTTGGCAAAGATATAGGGGGAAAAGAATCTTATACAGTGTTGGTAATGTTGTCAATTAGTTTAGTTGCCATGGAAGTTCCTCAAAAAACTAAAACTGGAACTGCCATACAACACAGCCATTTCACTCCTTCATATATACCCAAAGAAATTTTTAAAAAACAGCATACAGTGTAAATGTCTGTTTATCTATTGTTTACTGACACACAACGGTCAAATTATGGAATGAGCCTAGATGCCTATCCATAAGTAAATGTTTAAAGGAAATTGTGGTATAGGCAATCAGTTAAATATTATGAATCAATAAAGCAGGATGAGATTACATTGGTTGCAGGAAGATGAATGTAACTAGAGATAACATTAAACAAAATAAGATATCGTCATGTTTTCTCTCACGGGGAGTAAAAAAGAAATGACATTAAAATAAAAGGGGACTATTAAGGAAGACAAAGGGTATTAAGGTAAGGAAGGGAAAGGGTTATAAAGTGCTATTTAAAACTTAGCTATTTAAAAGTGCTATTTAAAATTTATTGGGTTTTCTCAATCAGTGTGTCTCAACCCTTTGGCTAACCTCTATCTCCAAAAATATTTAAATTACATTTCATAACAGTAGCAAAATTACAGTTATGAAGTAGCAATGAAAATAATTTTATGGTGGGGGTCACCATCTATGAGGAACTCTAACTCTAAAAGGGTGGCAACATTAGGAAGGCTGAGAACCACTATTTTATGCAAATATGAAATAGACACAGTGAGACCTATTACTCTGTATAATCAATATGCACTAATAATAGAAAAAGAGATTGTTAGGCAATACCTAGGTTAAAAGACACACAGACAGACAGACACGCACGCACGCACACACACACACACAGAGAGAGAGAGAGAGAGAGAGAGAGAGAGAGAGAGAGAGAGAGAGAGAGAGAGAGAAACAGTTTAGGAGTGTGATGTGGGTAACAGGGAACAGCCAGAATGCCTGAAGAAATACATTGTCATATGAAAATTTATTTTTAAAGTATTTGGTATAGAGTGATATATAAATCTATGATGCTTACATAATAAATGATGTCACCCTCACACTGACTCACAAAACCACTCTGTACCAGGGATCCCACAGCCACCACAATTGGCTAGTACTCAGTGTGGGCAACATTACCCAAAGAATGGAATTCCCACCAGATAAAGATGAAACCAGATATCTACACAAAGAAACTCTTCAAAGGTCATGATTCCAGGTGCTTAGATTTCAATGCAAAGACCCAAACATGAACAACCAAGACAATATGTCTCCTCCAGAAGCCAGCAACCCCTTTGCAATAGGCCTTGAAAAGCATTTTTTCTGAAGCATAAGACAAGGGCTTCAAATTGCAATTTTGAGTATGTTCAAGAACCTTAAAGAGGAAATAAATAAATGTCTTAATTAAGACTGTGTAAATACAGTCGAATGAAGTAATAAAAACAACTCAAGACATGAAAGCATAATTTAACAAAGAAATAGAGTCATAAAAATCCCAAGTTGAAGTAAAATTGAAAATGAAAAACTCAGAATGTCATAGAAAACCCTCAGAGTCTGTGCATGTTCAGCCCTCATCAGAGAAGCTGCTTCTTTCCGCAGATGGGAATTAACACAGACACCCACAAGCAGACACTGTGGAAAGAGAACTCAGTCTTAAATGCCATGCTGCCATCTCTCCCCTCCCCTCAAGACTCAGGGATCTATGCAGTAGAGGCTGCAGAAAGGCTGTCAGGGCCAGAGGAGGTGGATGACGCCAAGGAAATAGACAGAACCAAGAGTGACACATATGTGAACTCAAGAGACTGTGATAGCCACAGCATGCACAAGGCCTGCACAGGTTTAGACAAAATCCCAGCTCTGAGAATGGGAAGAGCACAGAGTCCCACCCTAGCCGAGAAGCTATTTGCAGTTAGCACCTGCCTGGGAGGAAAATCATTTCTATCCAAAGGAGTGTCATGGGGTATCAGCTGTGCTCCATGGCAGGCCCTATGCCCAGTAGCTGGCCAACACTAAATGGATGCCGTGTTCATTGTTTGCTTATTTGGAGGGGAGGGGTTCATTTTGTTTTGGCATTTTTTTGGTCTGATTTTGGTTTGTTTTAATTTTCATTTTGTTTTTGGTTTGTTTGCATTTTTTCTTTTTTTGGAGAGAGGACATAAAGTTAGGTGGATAGAGAGGTAGGGAGAACTGAGAAGAGTAGGGGGAAGAGAAAGAATATGATAAAAATACATTATATGCAAAAAGTTTAACTAACAATTTTAAGTTGATAAATAAAAATAAATGATGTCATCAAATTACACTGGGTAGCTACCACAAAGCATAAAAGCGTTAGCTATGCCTCAAATGTTAGAGGAATTTTAGTTTGGATAGAAAAAAAACAAACATTAAAGAAAATACCATAAGAATAGGAAAGCAGAGTAAGGAACGTTTGAATAATGTATTTGATAAACATAGTGAACACATTATTCGTAAGTAGAGCTCAGTAAGTCTAAGTATATCCCTCATCTGTGTTTTGGTCATCCAGTTAATTCCACCCAGTTCAGCTCAAGTGTATCTACCCTGATAGTTGAGTCTTGGTTATAATGTAGAAGAAATCTGTTAGAATTAAAGCAGACTTTAACCAATTTGTTATCCTATGGATCTATAACTTGAAGTGTTGTATTGTCTTAAAAGTCCTTGTCAAATTTTATATTGTTTCAATTAAGAGATTTTAAACTGAATCTAATATTTCATATTTCATATGGAAAAATTAATACTATTGAATATAATCTAAAGAACCTATCCCACTCCAATTTACTTTGGCATAAAATCAACATCTTATTAGGAATATTAAATTATATTAAATATATCTTCATTATAAACAAAACTAACATTTTATAATGATAATTCTAGGAACAAACATCTAACACCTTAGAAAGTGAGAATTGTTAGAGAAAATCATCATTTTCCAAGTGATTTTGCTGTTATACCAGTGACTTTAGAACTCTGATCTATTTCCCCAAATAAAGGCAACGAAATTAGTTTGCTGTCAAGAAAATTGATTGCATTGCTTAGCATTCAATCTAATTTGTTTATGTGAATTGACTAAAACCCTGACCATAAATCTGAGAGCCAAAAGCACTTGAGAATTTTGAGCAGTACAGTCATTTGTGAAGTCATATTGAGTCTGGGGAAAGTGTTTGCAGTGGGTAACATTCGAGGAGATGGAATATGTGAAATCAGTGTTAAGAGTCACAGGAGAACGGAGCAAAATGATGTGAACAGATGAGCTCAAACTTTCATGGAGACTATCACAGTCTTTTCTTGTTTTCGAGCATGCTCAGTAAAGCCTCCCCACAGTAGCATCATAAACCACTAGAACAGTTCAGACTAAAAGGATATCACATATTCAGAAGGGAATTTCAAACATCCATCTGTAGTACACTTAATTATCAATATCAACTGACAATCTAATACATTCAAAAGAAATGAAATCATACTCTCCCCTCTTATACAAAAGTCCAGAAAAGCACTGTAGGTAATTTTTTTTAGTAAATCAACTCCCTAAAAACATTTCCACATTTGCTTGACTAGCTGAGAATAACACACATTTTAATCACTTTAAAGTTGTATTTAGAACTAAAACCTTCTTTTAAATCGTGAAATGTCAAACTATTCTGTCAGTGACCACTTATCTTTGACTTCATTCTCTCTGCAATTATCACAGTGCATTACAGTATACTTTTTAAGTTTTTAAATTTTATTGTTTACAACTACCTTCTATGAATCCTTTAAATATAATAATTTCTGTATTTAGTCTTCTAAAAGTTAAACAAACTCAGCATAGAAACTTAAGAATGATTCCAAAAAAAACTTGCTAAATACTTATTAAATACTTATTAAATTGACACATTTTAGAAAACTGGACCTTCAGGTATCAAAAATAAATTAAGAAACATTATCTCCCTTTAAAATTAAAAAATTATCACTGCAAATAAAAAAATTTATAAAAATCATTTTGATATGTAGGAATAAAATTTTCAATTCTCCTATTGAAAAAAAACCCTAAATTTAAAGACTTTAACCAGGGATACTAATTAAAACTTTTATTGGATATAATCAGTGCTATTTACAGCTGTTAAACAGCTTTTGTTTAAATTTGTAATGCTGTATTTATTGCTATTTTATGCGCATTGGTGTTTTTACCTGCATGTATGTCTGTGAGGGTATCGGATTCGTGGAACTAGAGTTACAGACAGTTGTGACCTTCCATGTGGGTGCTGTGAGTTGAATCTGGGTCCCTTGGAAGATCCAGGACTCTTAAGCACTGAGTCATCTTCCCAGCCCCGATTTACCTGTTTATTTAATTGATTGGGAGCTTCATGGTATCACTATATAGTTCAAGCTGGTCTTGAAACTGTGATCCTCTGTTAACAATCTCTAAGTGCTGTAATTATTACAAGCATATTCTTCCACACTTGATTGTGGCTATTAAATGATCATGCAAATGATGTTCCAGAATTATATTTTAATAAACCAATATAATCACTATAGTAATGAAAGTAAACTTAGATTTAATCCTATGACTCTTTTTTTGCAAGCACATCTTCAAACGAAGCCAAAAGAATGTCTGGGAAAATATGAAAAACTTTAAGAAATAGGTATTTTGGCCGGGCAATACTGGCACATGCATCTCAGCACTCAGGAGGCAGAGTCAGGCGGATCTCTGTGAGTGTGAGGCCAGCCTGGTCTACAGAGCTAGTTCCAGGACAGGCTCCAAAGCTACAGGGAAACCTTGCCTCAAAAAAAGAAAAAAAGGAAAGAAGGAAAGAAGGAAGGAAGGAAGGAAAGAAGGAAGGAAGGAAGGAAGGAAGGAAGGAAGGAAGGAAGGAAAGAAAGAAAAGAAAAGAAAGAAAAATAGGTATTTCACTTAATTACTAGAATTACTAGTAAATAATCCTACAGATAAGCATGCTTTCAGTTTATGTAATATTTTAAATTAATTCTTTTAAGATATACACAAAGAACTATTGACTGCACTGTTAGCTTTTAGGAACATCAGAAATGCCATACTAAATGAACTCATTAATTTTATTTATCAATAATATACTAGCTCCAAAGGATCTTTTGTAAGAACTGTTCTCTATGGTGACTTTGGTGACTTTTAAAATCTATTAACACACTTCCTATACGTCTATAATCCCTTACTCAAGCATGCCCCTATACTCCTATGCTCTTAAAATAAGCAAAATAGGTAGTCTGTGGTATGGGATAACTTGGTTTTCATTAGTTTTTAAAACCTGATTTATTTGGGGTTTTTAAGAATCTTAACATCTCAGTCCTGATTATATCTTGATTCTTGTGATTTTCCTCCATTACCATTATGTTTTAGCATTTCTTCTCTTTTGGGAGATTATAGTATAATTGCATCATCCCCTTTCCCTTTCCTACCTCCAAACAGCCATACACCCTTCCTTGCTCTTTTTCCAAATTCATGCCACCATTTTTCAATAATTTTGTATACATACATATACATCTCTGTATATACATACATGTATTTATTCCTAAGGCTATAAGAACAACCATCTCAGTCTGTAGAATGTTTTCAGGGCTATTCCTCTTCTACTGCTATTTTTATGACAGAAGCATAAGGCCACCGTCAGATGCTTTATCCATAGTAAGCAATCCTATGTTTTATTCCACCAGTTTGTAACTATAGAAACATAAAAAAGTCAATACTTTTCAGGGAATCTTTTAAAGTTATTTTCATATATAGAGATTGCAGAAATTTGGGACTAGGGTTATGGCCTTGTGTCAGTCTCAGTTACATAACCACACAAGTGTGGAAAATATGAAGTCAGGAGAGGAAGAGACACTGGAGATCATGAGGAAGTGACAGCAGGAAGGAATCTTTCAGAATTCTAAATACCCTAGCCCCTACAGTCCATGCTTGTATTTCTGATTTTATGTCTATTTTCTTGCTTGGAAAATCTGATATATTATCTAATATGAGGATCATGATCATGGATCAGAAATTACACTAGCTATTTATATATTAGCTCTAATGACATTATCATTTATAAAAAAGATCATGATAATAAATGTTGGTAAACAGTGAGTTAGCTAATTTAGGAGTTTATTCAGAACTTAGCGATTATGATATCTGATTATTGTCATTTTCATAATTCTTAAAAATCTTAGATCTGGAACATCTTATGTGCTTAAGATTATCAATCTAATAATTTAAACCATTTCATCGATCATTTGGAAACAAAAAATGTTCTTAATATTCTATACAATAAAACCTGAAATAAATTTAATTTATAGTCTCCCACTGATTTTTAAAAATATATGCCACATTCATAATGTAGAATCCCTCTTTCAATGATTTTATTTTCTTTCTTTCTTTTTTTTGTTTGTTGGTTTTGTTTTTGTTTTTCAAGACAGGGTTTCTCTGTAGCTTTGGAGCATGTTCTGGAACTAGCTCTTGTAGACCATGTTGGCCTTAAATTCACAAATATCTGCCTGCTTCTGCCTCTCAAGTGCTGGGATTAAAGGCATGCGCCACCACGGCATGGCTCAATTTTTTTTCTTTCTTTAATAAAATGTATTTCATAAAAATTGTTCTAAGGAACTGTTCAAAATAAGATCTATTTCTTTCTGAGTATGTGCCTAATATTTCCCTTGCTCAGATTCATTCATTCACTTATTCAGCAAATATTTGACTATGTTTTACAAGGAAAGTGATTTTGTATATATCAGTAATAGATATACATGCATATATAGATATACATATGAAAAATAAAGTCCTGTCTTCATGGAGTTTATATTATAGATGTGAAGTATACAACTCATACACACACAAAGTAAATCACATATATGTGTGTGTATAATTTACTAATATCTATATATAATTTACTAACAAGTAATTTTAATAATTACCAAGAGAGAGTCATCCTAATATGAGGACAGAGTAAAGGATTTGAGCATTGCCCAGTGAGGCCCTCTCTGATATGCTAACAGACAACACTGAATGGTGTTAAGGAAGCAGATAAGGCAAAGGGAGCCATTATTTAGAAATCTTGGAGGAGGTAGGAAGGAGAGAGTTCTAAGTAAAGAATAAATATAAAAAGCCTTGGGGTAGAAATTATGTCTGAGAAACAGCAAGAAGGACAACACAGGTAATGAAGTATAAAAGAAATAGCAGTTGAAATAGTTTTATAAAGAGGCAGATAATTTGAAGCCTTAGAAGGTATAGTAGAACTTCAAGTTTGTCTTTCTTATTTCCTGGGACAGGGTTTCTCTGAGTAGCCTTGACCGTCCTGTAACTTGCTCTGTAGACCAGGCAGGCTTCAAACTCAGAGATCTGTCTGCCTCTGCCTCTGCCTCCCAAGTTCTGTGATTAAAAGTGGGCACCACCATGCCTACCCTTGTTACTTTTAAGAGAAACTGAAAGCCATTGGAGAGTTTGAATAGGAATAATATATGATTAAGTAATAAAAGGTTTTCTTCCATCTGTTAAGAAATAAGATTGAAACAGCAGTGGTGGCACACGCCTTTAATCCCACCCAGCACTTGGAAGGTAGAGGCAGGTAGATCTCTGTGAGTTCAAGGCCAACATAATCTACAACTAGTTCCATGACTGGCACCAAAGCTACACAGAGAAACCCTGGCTCAAGAGGCAGGGGAGAGAAAGAGAAGATTATAGTGAGGCCTGAGTGAAATCAGGGAGAACACAGAAAACTGTATGGTAGCAGCCCATGCAGGGAATATTGTAGGCTTTCATCAAGGTATCAGAATAGAAAGTAAAGGGATTTGATTATATTTAACATATATTTTGAATGAAGAGTTAAGGAAATAGTCTGCCTTCTTAAAGTCTCCAGATTCCTTAAGAATTTATCCTATTGGCTTCTCATCAAAGAAAAAATCCAAAAGAACCTGGATATAAGGACTAAAAAATGGTGCTGAAATTATTAGCTATTTTGGGAAACATCAGGTTTTAAATTCTCTGACCTCTACTATCTTATCTATAGAATTTAGATAGTACTTCCTGTGGCTTCCTTCCATGGCTATTATGAAAGTACAATAAAATACTTCTCAAGCTAATTTTAACTTAATCAACCTGCTAGTAATATTAGCAAAAACTCATTTCTCTGTAAGGTATACACATGGAAACTAATGGCTCTCTAAATGCTAAAATCTAGTAAATTACTCTCCAATTAAAAACATCAAATTGGGATGTGGATCCATTAATCATAAGAATAAAAAAATGTGTAATATACAAAATATATGATTTGATACTAGGATTGCTTTATAAGCATATTATATCACTTGAATAAATAAAAGTTAATAATTGTACAGATTGGTTTGTAATGGGCTGTGGAAGACAAATACATACAGAATTTATGAAATTCTACTCAGAGAACCAATTCTCAGTAACCAAAAATATATTTGTTATTCATAAAGTAATTTGTAAAGTGGCACATGTTTATGTTTTCAAATAAGCAAATTAAAATGCTTACTATTATGTGTGTTTTCAGTAAAAATAAAATAGAGCACAGTCTATTTGGTACTTCTAGAGGACCTGAGTTTGTTTGCCAGAACCTATGTCAGATGGTTCACAACCTACTATAACGCCACATCTAATAGATCCAATGCCTCTGGCCTCTGTAGGCACACACACACACACACATACACACACACACACACACACACACACACACACACAAACCCACATGGAGATAAACACACATACAGACACACACACACGCACATTTTTTTTTACTTTAACAATATAAATAAGGTGATTTTTTTTTACTTTAGCAATATAAATATTTTATCATCCCTCCCAACTTGTGTACTGGCTTCCCCACATTTTCTCCTCAGATTCTAATAAACTTTCTTTCAGATAAAGAAAGCATAAATCACATATTACAGTTGCAGAGATCAAGATTACACACACACACACACACACACACACACACACACACACACACACACACGGAGATATTCACATAGTTTAAAATAAATCTTAGGGCTGGAAAGATGACCAGCAGTTAAGAGCACTGATTGCTCTTCTAAAGCATCCAGTTGGATTCTCAGGAACAAAATGGTGACTCTCAACCATCTGCTTCCTGGGAATCCAGTGCCTTCTTCTGGTCTCCATAGACTTGAGGCACACAAGCAGTGCATAGACATAAATGCTCGCAAAACACCCACACACATAAAATAAAAAGAATTGTTTCAATACATAATTATTGGTAGTTTTTTCCCTTAACCTACTTTCAGTTAAGCAACCAATGATGTTTATGATGTTTTGTTCTGTTAAAAAGCACATCAACACCTAGTTCTCAATATTTACTGTGCCTGAGAATCTCTTGTGGGCCTTTATTAAAATGACAAGTTGTGGCCCTTATCATTGCATATTTTGATTCCCTAACACTGGAGTGAGGCTAGAACTCATTGAGAACCACTAGTCTGTCAAACAACTAAGTGAGACATAAAAGCAAAACAATATACTTGCTTTTCAGAATGTTCATAGTATAGAGGCAACAACATTTTAAAAAGTAAAGTGAACGGGACAGTGGTCAGAACTAAAAACTATGGTAAAGGCTAACTGAGAGTTCTCCAATTATGAATGCTGAAGGTGAAGAGATGTTCTCAATGAAGTCAAGAAATGGGCATAAGCGTTAGATATATGACAATATGACGCTTTGGAGCAATACAATATTACCTAGGAAACCAAGGAAATAAATATGAGCAGGAAGGTAAACAGGACGCCTTTGCGAAGAGAATTATAAGAAAATCAAAGTTAAATTTTGTTGGAGAAAGCAGTGTTTTCGAGTTGACTTGCACAGAATTAATATTCAGGAAAGGTGGTTTGTGTATGTTGCAAGTAGCTGAGCAGAGGGCATTCGAGTGCACATATTGAACTTGAAACGGGTTGTAATAAACTGAAGCATTAGCCTGTCTCTCTGAACGTGAGCATTTTCAGTTACTATGAAGAGTTTAGCTTCAAATTTAGAGGGTAACAAATGCCTATACCTGCTTATGGACAGTATTATACAAAAAACACAAAATACAAAAAAGTATTGATTGTCTGTATAACTTGTTATAATTCTGCAAATCAATTTAAGCCAATAAAGCACCACATTTATTTGTTCTAATCGATTTTACTGGAGTAGAACAAAACTTGTTTCTGAAGAACTATTGCTTTATGGAAACTAACATAGAATTTGTCCCAGGCAAATCATAATGCATTTGGGTAATAACATTATTACAACAAAATGAGGTATAATAAGGTAAAATAAGAAGTGAGGAAATCAGAATGTATTTTTCAAGATACAAATCAAGAAAATAAGATGAAATGAACAAGTACTGGGGAAGGGAAATGGCATAAAATGCAGAACTACAAAGGAAAAAGGATTTGATTCTCCATCAGATAGTTGGGGGGGAGACTCAGTTCAATAAAACAGGATCTCGATTTCCACTTTAATTTTAGCCATTATGGGAAGGTAAAAGTACACAGAGGGTGCTGGCTTCTTACTACTCAGAATAGAATGTTCTTTGTACATTTAATCAGTAAGTCTAAATGAAGTTCTCATTTCAATAATGGCTCTAATTTTGGATTTCCTTAATCCATTTTCTATATTCATTATAGACTATGTTACCTATAAAATAGTTACATAATCACTTTTCAAAATTAACTGTAGTCCTTGTCAAAGAAGCTCTTATGTTTTCCTTATTTGGGGTGACTTCAGTACTATTAGTGCATATCTAATACAGCTGTCTAGCCTCATTATTCGAAACTTATTGCCATAAATAATATATTTTTATTTAATATATTACTTATATTATATTAAATATAATGTAATGGCTGTATTTGTTCTGCTACAAACACGGTGATTTTTTTAACTTTAACAATATAAATATGGCTGGGTGGTGATGGCACATGCCTTTAATCCCAGCACTCCGGAGGCAGAGGCAGGCAGATCTCTGTGAGTTCAAGGCCGGCCAAGTCTACAAGAGCTAGTTTCAGGACTGCCTCCCAAGAAATACAGAGAAACCCTGTCTCGAAAAACAAAAACAAAAACAAACAAACAAAAAACAATATAAATATGTTATTACCCCTTCCAACTTGTGTACTGGCACATTTTCTCCTCAGATTCTAATAAACTTTCTTTCAGATAAAGAAAGCATAAATCACATATTACAATTGCAGAAATCAAGGTTCCAGGGAGAAAAAATACCTTTCCCATGATAGTATGGTTGGCAGATGCAGGTTTGTTTTAAGTCTGATTCATCTGGTTCATAGGCCACTGCTCTTCCTACCATGCCATCTTCATTTGAAATAGCACACCCTTAACTTCTGCCACTTGCTATGGCCATTCATTTCTTAATGAACTTGTATGTGACCACGTGCTAAACTTTCTTTCCTGTATTTATACATTGGAATTGTTCTTTTTTTTTTTTTTTTTTTTAAATTTTTTAAAAAATTTTTATTTAAATGTATTTATTTACTTTTTTATTTTTTATTTATTTATTTATTTTTTTTCATTGGTAATCTGTATTTATTCTCTTTTTTTTTTCTCATGGTTTATTTTTTTTTTGGTCTTAGCATAGAGTGGGGAACCCTGATGGCTCCTTGGCCTTGAGAGGGAGGGAGGGGAGGTATGGAATTGTTCTTATTTAAAATTTTCTCTCCTGGCTTTACAGCCGCGGCTGCCCAACATCTGGTTTAGAAGTCTACCTGTTCTGTTCTAATTTTATCTCAAATAAAATTCTTCTGTATCACTATCAGATTCATTAATTGAGGGGATTAGGAAGTTTTCTCAGAATGTGGGAAAGGAAATAGAAACAAAATAGAGGAGTAAGATATAATTCCTCTGCATAACAATTCAAATTTGGCTTCCAGGACTCTTGCATACCCTTGTTTCATGACCACTATATTAAGCTCTTCCTTACTCTGATATAATATCTATTATGTCATTTGAGGGGAATATCATTATTGCATTCGAATTTCACACAACTGATTAAGTATGTTTAATTCTAAATAAGCTTGAGCTTAAACTAATGACTATATATTTAACATTTCATAATAATCCTTCTAGGAAGAGCTGAGGTAATGACTAAAACCTTATTATATATCATTTGTTTACTACAAAATTAAGAATTTGCAAAATTTTCCTTTTTTGAAGTATAAAATTGTTTGGTACTGAATTCAAACACAGTTATAAAACTAAATTCATTTGTATCATACAAATTGATCTAAAGGTTTTTTCTTGTATAAATCATGTCAAAATTATACTCAAAGGCAACCCCCAAAAAGAGCAATAAAAGATATATATATATATTATATATATATATCACTTTACAAAGTGATACTAGAATATCTTTATGTAGTAGTGTTACATCTGTCTTATTAAATTCTCATTTTCTTTCCCTGTCCAAAATTCTGCTTGTTTATTAGAAGCTCAAAGTCAAAATATAACTGCCTAAAATGTGTTCTAGTGAAACCAGAACAGTGATTACTTTGGAGTTATTATGAGTATTGCAAGTTCTCAAAAGCATTAAATCCATAGGATCTGTACATTCATGAAGGGTCTAAACTCTTTTTTCATATCTAGAATGTTTAAAAAGTTATCATTGGACGCATTAATCTATTACCTACCTAATTCTAGCAACTCGGTAAGAACCTTATTCCTTTTACTGAACAGAGAAATAGAATTAGCAATCACATTCTCCGGATGACAACACGGGAAACCAAATGACTATCATGTCTCCTTCAGTTTACTACTTGTACATGAATATGTTTTTTCTCCACTGACTGGGCCTTAACGTCTTGCAAATACTACTTTTTCTGTGTTTTCCTGCTCTTTAAACTACCATTGTTTTTAATAAATTAATGCCCAAGTTGATGTCTGATTTTAATTAACGTAGTACTGGGTTCTTTGAGGCTGGCTCCCCAACAATTTCCAGCCCTGAGTGTGTGAGAGAGTGTCTGTGTGTGTGTTACATGTGTTTCCTTGTTCCTTCACAACAGTAAAATAAAAATTTAACAGGCCTTAAAGCCAATTCAAAACCTACCTTGCAAATCTGGAAATAGTCTGAAGTCAGGCTTTCCTGAATCTCCTCTCTGAGAACCCCTGCAGTCCCTCCTGGATGCACGGAGCCACTTCCAGCCCCACCGCTGTTACTGCCACTGCTGCTGCCACTGCCAGGGGAAGAGGCAGTTAAACCATCCAAAACTTTTCGGAAATTAAACTTCTTCATTTTAAACACTGTTGAAAAATTAAAAGGAAAGAGAAGGGGTGACAAACATGGATTCGCACGGGGCAAAAGCCTTTACCTTCTCATCAGTCAAGACAGGAGTAGCTAGTCCCCATTTTATGAGCCTTGGATGTAGTCTAGGGGAGATTGGGGCTCAGGCTTCATTTTGTCGAATTTTAACTTTAAAAAGCCATGTCTTTATAAAATAAAGAGAGCACAACTCCGAGAGCAACAGTCTTCCTTCCTCACACATCAGATTTTCAAGGGCTTTCTCCCCAGCTGTAGCTATGCTTTATCAGCACTGGGGTAAAAATAAAAGGCAGTGTCATCATCGTCATTAGCATTATATCATCATTATTATACAATCAAACCAGAGCCCAACAGATCAAGACCCTCTGGATCGCTCTGAAAAGGGGCTTTCCTTCTTCAGGGTCAGCTCCGAAAATTTTATTATCAGAAAAAGCGATGTTGTGAGGGAGCCAATATTTACTCTGCCACCATGTTCGGGGCTCCCCCCCCCATCTTCAATGCTCCCTCTTTCTCAGCAGGAATTGGGGGATAGGGCAAAATGGCTTTTTTTTCATCCCGTATTCCCAAAAACCCGGACCCCAAAACATCTGCAGGTGACTCACGGCCACAGCCGACGGGAGGGGCGAGCTGGGGACCGCCTGCCTCCACCTGTCCCCGTCTCCTCTCTCGGTCCCTCTCCCGCCCCTGGTCTCCCGTGTCTGCTCCCCGCCCGGCTCCCCTTCTGCACAGCGGCGGCTGGGGGGTTTGGGGGGGGGGAGAGATGTGAGGCGGCGGTGACGCCTGCGGGCCCGAGTCCCGCCTCAGCCTGCAGGGCGCGCAGAGCTGGCTCCCTCGCTCCCTCCTGCCGAGCAGGGCGCCGGGCTACCACGGCGGGCAGCGAGCCCCGGAGCCCTCACAGACAGCGGCGCACGCCACACGCACCTCACAGACAGCAGAGCGGGCGGGCGCGCGGAGACACACACACACACTCACACACACAAACACACACACACGCGCGCACTCACAAGCACGCACACAGGTGTGAGAGCGAGCCGCGGTGGGACGGCACGGGTGTCCCTCGGGACCCCAGACTTAGCACCTTCCTCAGACGCCGCTAGCCGCCGGCCAGCCCGTGAGGCGGAGGGCGCGGAGGCTGCGGGCTCGCAGGCGGGCGACGGTCCAGCCCGGCTCCGGCCGCTTCTCGGGTCCCTCTGGTCCCGGTGCCTGGCGCTCTCCGAGGTCCTAACCGAGCGGGCGGGTCTGCCGCAGGCTCCGCCCCCGCCGTGGGGGGTAGGCCCCGCCCCAGCCGGCCCGCGCCCTCCTCCCTCTCCCAGACTCTCGCTGCGGGGGCGGGGCCCTCTAGGCGCCAGAGGGCGGGACATCCTCTCGCCAATGACAAGCTCCACTGACCTGAGTCCCCGGGACTCCAGACAGGAAAGAAGTTTGGGGATAGGTCGGTCGAAAAGCCAGTGACAGGAGGAGGGGATAATTTAGGAAAGTAGGTGAGGTATTTGATTGACAGCCTTACTAGCCAGTATACCCTGGCGCCGTGCTTTGGGGGCTGTAATTGGCGCTACCTGTTGAAGGACGCAAGTGTGAATCAATAGAATGCTCGCGAGCTGGAGAACTTGGCGCTCCAGGAGTCCGAGGCTGCAGGGCGGGTTACCTTGGGTCTCGCTCTGGACCACATTGTGATCTGGGTTTTTTTTTTTTTTTTTTTTTTTTTTTCAGCCTTTTTTCCCTGAATCTCTTCCTGCTCGCCAGGTGCATCTATTGGGCTCCCTTCGCCGTCCTGCTATCTGCGTCTAACGTGGAAAATAATCCCTACAAACTGTTAGCCTCCTAATGGCTTAACAGGTCACCTGTACCAAAAAGAATTGGTTTTCGATGGAATGCTGGCTTCTAGATCTTAAGGAATTGTCTGCCCAGCTTTGCACAGCCTATGAAATAGACCAACGGTCCCCTTCTTCACACAGACAAATTAAAATTTCAAGGAAACATTTCTCTCCGACCATGTCAAGATTCATTTTAAGCTTTTTCTCATTTGGATAATTTTGGGAAATACTCTATTCCATACAGGAAAACAAAACAGCGCACCATTGTGGGAAGACGTAGTTCTGAGCCCCGACTGGTTGTTCTTAAAAGGCAACTTAGGGTCTATAATTAACAGTATACTTCAGTCTGAGCAACACAACAGAGACCATTAGTAATCATCCCAAATATTTATTGTCTTATATCTTAGATAAAGGACGACACTGGCAGCCCCTCCGCCTTTCTCTTTCAGAGGACAGATGAGAGGAAGGAAAAGGGGACATTTGAATGTTATATGAGTTACTCAGGCACATAGCAAAAGAATCATGGTAATGGAATAGCACTCAGACTTTCAGATACTCCGCTCAATGCTCACATTCTCATTTTGAGTGTTTCACTCCTCAACGTTTGCATTATTTCTTTGTGACCCCCCTTTATACGTTCGTTGTCACAACTAGATAGTAATGTTCTTAAGGGCGGGAATAGAATTTTGTGCTTCTAGTTAATTTAGTGCCTGGCACAATATTTAACTTGCAAAAGACAGTTAGGGGTTTTTGGACAATGGACTAGTTAATGACTATCAGTTAAAGATTTATAAAATGATACCAAAAATTGGGAGATTGGGAGGGATGAAAAATAAGTGTAAAACAAATTGCATGTTATAAACTAGGTCTTGGCATGCTTCTAAATTCTATATTAGATTCCTAACAATATGTATCTTTGTCCTTAACTGTCTTCTCTCACCTTTTTTTTTTCTTCCTTCTGGCCCATTGTTCACCCCAAACATGGGTGTCAATACAAGCTAAAGGATTTTCTTTCCTTCAGCAAAAGTGGACCTACCTGCCACTCCTTATTCATTGAATGAATGAAGACAGGTCCATAGCATGTGGAGGTCTGGCCTTGTGGTGAAAGCGAAGAAAGAAGATATCCCAGTTTAGAAAAGAGAGAAAGAATGTTTACAAACAAAACCTGAATCACTCATCACAAGCATTGCACTATCACAAATGAGGTGGTGGTCTGTAGTCTATACAACAAAAGGCCGAAGGGGAAAAGCATGTGAAACAAACTGACAAAAACTTTTCTGAAGATCACAAAGGGAATTCAACAACCTGTTGAGTTTTTTTTTTAAGTAATAAAGCATACAGTTATCCAGCTGGAACAACAAATAGGTATAAAAAGTAGGAGAAAAGTCATGTCTAAATATATACAGGCTTCTGGGCTGAAGAGATGGCTCAGGAGTTGCGAGCACTGGCTGCTCTACCAAAGGGCCTGGATTCAATTCCCAGCACCTACATGACAGCTCACAACTGTCTTGTAACTCCAGTTTCAGGAAATCCATCACCCTCACACAGACATGCAGGCAGATAAAACACCAACACATATAAAATGAAAATCAGTAAATCATTTTAAATATGTATATATGTGTATATATGTGTATATATATGCATACACGGTCCCAAATTAAATATTAGAAACTTAAAACAACTGGAAATATGACTCCATGGTGAGACAGTTGTCTAGCATGTGTAAGACTCTGCTTCTATCCTCATAAACACACACACAAACCCAATTAAAAATAAAATGAATTACTATACTTAGGACTCTTTGACATTATTCTAAATATTAGCAATAATCTACAGTATTACAATAACATATACATGGTAAGTACCCAGCATATATTAAATAAAAGACGAATGTGAAAATTTTAACATAATTGTAATGGGTAAAAGAGAGAAAAATCTCCTGTGGACAAAAAATATGGTGATGACAGCCTAGACTATAAGTAAAGATAGGAACTGGCAGAGAGCAGAAGGCACCTTGGATGCTAGGAAACAGCACCGGCCACTGTCACAGAAGAACCTTGCTCCATGAATCATGGTGAAATATGCGTAGAAGCACATTCCATCCTGAATTAAAAAGCAACGGGGTGTTATTCTATAAACCATTTGGCAGCAGAAATGAGATCAGAGCGTACAATATATCTTTACAACAACAGGGGAAAATGCCAAAGCTGGATCAAGTACCCTTAAGGAATAGCATCACACTGTGGAATGTGCCTGAGTGGAGTTCTGAATAATCCCTGACTTCTTCCTACCTACATGGCAAGTATAAAGAGCTACGAGAAAGAAAAGCTGTCTGAGCTTGATACTTGCAACAAAGTAATTAAAGCATTCAATGAAACCAATAAACTGGAAGGAGTTTTAGAATATGTGTTGGAAGCACGTGACAACTCTCTTTAAGGAGTCATAATCTTGGGCTCAAGCCAACTATGAGGTTGATCGAAGCCACTTTTCCACACCAAAAGGCAATCAAATAATAGCCCCAAAAATGTACTTGTGTGACACTTCTAGAAAGGAGGATTTGTGGAGTTGGCTGGGCTTTGATAAAAGCAAGCAGGGGTGGCAAAGCAAGCCTGTAAATGATATATTGCATATATAAAGTTCTAGGGGGTGGATGTCATCTAATTTCCAAACACTGGAAGCTATGGAGCTGACAAACATCTCGTCAGGTAGCCACTCTCCCCACATTGCACAGATAAGAAACCTTAAGGCTCAGAAAGAACTCTGCCCATGATCACTTGAGATAATCTCATCCTCCAATCTAGGAATGATTTACAGGACCACATTCCTACTCACTTGCCTATCACTAATCAGAGGACTGGACAGACTAGAATAGGAGAGAGTGGTCAGATATTCTGGAAAATGTGAACATATGCGATTCATCTGCCAGAACTCTTCTAACAAAAGAGCACAGTACCTTTAACAAGAAAATGTATTTTCTCGCCATTTTGGAATTTAGATTTCTAAGATCAAGGTATCAACAGTCTGCGTTTCCTCTGAAGCCCTCATTGACTCACACCTAGCCACCTCCTCCGTGTATTGCTTAGTCTGTTGTCTGGAGGCCAGAACCCTAGGTTTCTGTGAGTCCTGATTCCCTCCTCCCATGGCATCCATCAAACTGTAGTGGAGCCCATCTCAACGGCTTTGTTTGAATGTAATCTTTAAGGCCTCCAACTTCAAAGGAACTTGCTTCCTGAGGTAAGGCTGGGGCTTCAAAGTATGAACTTGGGCGTAGGGATACAGTTTAGCCCATAGCAGTGCAATCATCAAATTTGTCGGGTTTTTTTTTTTTTTTTTGGAGAGCATCTACTATAAACTAGATCTATGTCAATTTCTTACATTTGGCTTCTTGTTGAATCCTCACAGACATGATCTGCAGTGGTTACCAATAACTCATTTTATAGGTGGTAAAACTGAAGGGGAAAAAAGTGAATTCTTAAGCCCAGGATCATACATAAGCTTGGAAACAGAGGTTTAGATCATCAGTCTTATCTGAAAGCTCCAAGACTCTCTATTTGTGCTGGTATCTTTCTTTTTGAGAAACCAGAGAGATCTCATTATGCAAGCCTTTGATATTTAAGAAAGTTAATTATGGTCAGGTTCAAGTATAGGGATAAAACATTAAAATTTTTTCATCAGGAGTTTGGGTGCAACTAAAAGACAATTAAGAGTTGGAGGGCAAAGAATATGAAAAGCAAAGCCTTCTGGGATGGCAGCTCATGGAAGGTTATCTCATAGGAAAGCTGAATATAATTTGAAATATATTAACAGAGTCACTAGGGTGTGCCCCATTAGAACAGAAGACAATCAGTTATTCAATAACTAATTAGACAGAGCAAGGCAGTATTAATTTCCTGAGTGAGGCTGTAGTCTCAGCAAATATCAGAGCAGCTGGAGAGACTACGTGTAGAAAGAGTGATAACACAGGATTTCCCATAATGCAAGGCAAGCAACTGTTCATATTAGCAAAAGCCAACTTCTCCAATCTACTTGCTGCGAGATAATGGGTCCTAGACCAAATAATCTAAGCTGTCACCCATTTCAGGTTCATCAGACAATTTACAGCGACATCCTTATTTTTTGCCAACCCAGGAGTTAGAATTTCATTATGAGAACAGAGCTGAGATGCTGCGTCCCAACTATATTCTTTCTAGCAAACTTTCAAGCAGATTAGAGAATTATCCCTCCTTCCAAATCTTTGTCAGGCTTTTTCCTGACCTTATCATGTATCTTCCATCGGAGGAACTGGTTAATAATTGTCAGCTCTCTATCACATAAAAAGAAATAACCATTGGCTTTTTTAAAAAAAAATCCTTATTCAGCCTACTGCAAGCCCACAAAAGAAAAAAAAGCACACAGGGTTAATTAATTAAATAATGTCATAGCTCCCATGGGTTTCAGATAAAAAGCCAGGGGTCATAAGGACAGGACAAAAACATACAAAGTATGGTTCAGCACGCAATCAATAACAGAACTGCAAACAGAACTTATGCCTTCTAGGACAAAACTCAAATATTTGCTGTTAAGCATGCAATTAAAATCAGTTCTTTGTGCATATTCTAAAATAGATTTTCACATACTCATCCATCACACTGTGATATGATAAGATGAAGGGGTTTGATGTTGACACGGGCTTGAGCTTAGTGACTGTAGGACTAACAGGCACCTTCAGCCTTGAGACGAGTTGTTCCCTGCATATAACAAACAACCTAGGCTATAGCATGAAACAAACGGCATGTAAAAGTGATTTATAGAATGCAAGCAACTTGCAAATATGTTATCTTCATTCTTCTTTTACTTTTGTG
Source organism: Arvicola amphibius (assembly GCF_903992535.2). NCBI lineage: Eukaryota > Metazoa > Chordata > Mammalia > Rodentia > Cricetidae > Arvicola > Arvicola amphibius. The sequence goes on from NC_052056.1 coordinate 38,902,427, forward strand.
AGACAGTTTACAAAGGTTGGCTTGACGTTTGACTTGTTATTCCATTTTCGTGATCTGAAAGTCTCCTGTGCCTGTGGATCGATTGTCACTGAAGGACGGAGGAAGACTGAACTAGCTGACATTTAAGTTCTGTCTTTGTGTGCTTTTAGTCAAAGCCTCACTGAAAGGGTAAGTTAAACGGTGTCCATGTAGGCATTTGCCAATAGAGACCAACTGCAGCCTATAGTAAGAAAACAAACAAAACAAAAAACAAACAAACAAAAATCTTTAAAAGCATTTTTAAATCTTTAAACCCTTAAAATCTTCTACTAATCGGTGCTCTCTAGAGGTCACATTTTTATTAATATTTCTACTTGTATGTACTGGCATAATCTTATCATTAAGAAACTATAACAATTATAAACATGTATTTTTAGTCATTTTAGAGAACATTTTTTAACAAATTTAAGTGTCTAGCATATGCTTTTAATCTCCAGTTCTTGTAACTGACATTTTGTGGTGCGCATTTCCCACTACATTAACTATTCGTTAGACATGCTGGTTTTGAAAATCAAGCACACCAATATGACATAGTTTATTTAATCATTTTATATTCTTAGATATTTCAGGAACACTTTCATATTATTATAAATAAAATTAAGTAAATGCCTTTATACTAAATATCTGAAGAGTTTCCAAGGGCTTTTTAAGAGGTATTATTCTGCCAGGATACTGTACTTTCACACATAATTCTAAATTCTATGTTTTAAAGATTTTACAAATCTAAAACCTCATTAAGAGCATATATCCCTGTGGAAAACTCATGGTACAAAGAACCAGTGTAAAATGAAATTTGATATGACCTGCATTTATGCCAACTTTTTCTAGATGTTGTTGCTAAAATTTGAGGCTCGCTTTAAGATGACGAGTACATGTTCACAGTGAACCAAACACAACTTGTCAAAGTAGAACATGTGAGCGCTTGTGGTTTTGGTTTGAAAGAGGAACTACTAAAGTTCTCATAGACTTTTCATAAAGCTGAGAAAGAAGTGGTAACACATATTTGACTTCTAAGTGTATAAAGCGGTAACCAGTTTCCATTTTGTTGGTCCTTACTGATATCGCATACTGCTGCTGTGTGAATGGACATGAGGAAGTCGTAACGTGGAGAGCTGGAAAAGTCAATAAAGATGTGTAGTGAGATCTACAAAAGAGCAGCTTCTTAAGAAAACAATTGAGTAGATGTGTGGGCAATTTGGCCGAGACATCTGTTAGCCTATTGATCACCAGGGTTGATTCGCCTGATGTGGCTAACTAGGCGGGTATCTCCTTCCTCCCTCCATGTGCCTCCCTCCTGGAGCTCCATGCTCCATCAAAGAGGACAGCCTTCCTTCAAATACACAGAAGCAGTCTTCAGTAAGGGCGGAATAGCTGTTCTCCCTTGCTGGATCCTCTAATCGAGCTCTCAAGAAAACAAGTGGTAAAAGAATGTTCAAAGCAGTTTCGGTTCTACAACTATGGACAAAGTAAGGAGAGGTGTTAACTCTGAAAATGGCCATTCAAACTGAATTTGACAGCAAGATTCAATCAACAAATAATAGATTTGTTGACTCTGAGCTAAGTAATAGAAACTACAAAGACGGGCTGCTTTTCTTGGGCTTGGAGCAGTTCTATTTAGACCCAGCCTTTTGACACCTGGAGCTTTAACTCACCAAGATGCAGAAAGACTGTGTCACTTTTAGGCAGAGATATATGCATTTGTTTTGTAGTGACAATAACAAAGTTAACAGCACTACTAATTTTCATGGTGGGTAACAAGGGGTTAAATGTTAAAATGTTTACAAATATCCATACTTGTTATTAGTTCTTTTAAAATCATCAACTGGAGCTTTAGAGAATAAGCCAGAGTACCAGGAACGAAAAATCAAATCCAGTGTGAAGGTAGAAGAGATGAGTGACATCCTGTCGGCCCCGACTGTAGGCACCAATACAAGAGAATCCTTATGTGGTCCTCTCTAGCCATGAAGCATAAGCCTTCTGTTCTAATCAGCTCCTTCACTAGCTTAGACTGACAAGACATTATTGTTTTCTTAACCTTTGCCAAGCTGAGGCACTTTACAAGGTTTCTTTTTCTTTTTTTTTTTCTTTTTCAGTAGCAGCAAGAGTGATTTATGGGTTATTTGTCTCTCTAGCTCTGTTCAGCTAGGAAAAACCCATATTTCTCAGCCTCATTTGTCTCTCCCCGTTCTTCCAATTCTCTACTGTCTTTAGCCATAGTCCTTTTCTAATACAAATCTTGTATTGATTTGCATAGCTTTTCAAGAGTGTCAGTGTCTAATACGCTCTAATTATGGAAACGAAATATCATGAACTCTCTGGAACAGTTTCTACTTAAAATATTTCGTACCACTGTTCTCAGAAGCCATCAAAAACATTCAGTGCCTCAACAAATATGACTATTTGCCATTACGCTGTTTTTGAACTTGAGTGACAAGACCTTTAAGAGATCTAATGCCCATGGTACATTTTTAAAAACAGAAACTCTGCGGTCAGGTGAACTTGAGTCTGCTATCTGCTCATTGCAGACAGTGAACAAATCCATCTGTTTGCTTCAGTTTTCTGTTTATTGGAGAAATATAAAATTATGGATTAATATGAAGACTGCATGACAGGATCCATACTGTCACATAAGAAGATGCCTGGTGAAGTGGAAATCACCCACAAATGTTTGTCCGTACCATTTTTCAGCACCAGACTTCTCATATGAATTGTGCTCATTGCCAAAAATCTTACAAGGGACCCAGCAAGGCAAAACCATGAAAACAAAAACATCTGCTGCCGGCTAACATCTGCAGCTTAGATAGCTGGCTATTTAAGGGTTACTAGTGACTGTATCATTTAGAAATAAAATCTTCAAAGAAACTGTCAAGTTGGCTAGGGTTGGGTAGAGACATGCAGAATAGAAGTGGGAGAACAGACAAGAAACTCAGTTACATTTTATCTGCTTAATAAGCTCTAGAACCTCAAACCAGACATTAAGAAAACTTACTATTGGAACAAGAAATGCATTTTTTAGATGACTAAATACATAGAACAGCTTTCAGTATGGATGGAAATAGTATTTCAAACAGAACGGTAATATGTAACCTAAGTCTGTCTCTATTCAAACTCCAAGACTGAGAATTGTGATGGTTTTATTCATTTTCTTGGTCTCTTTTGTTTTTCTAATTAAAAACGTAAAGAGATTAACATAACCATTGGCAGTCACTGGCACTGAAAAATATTTCTCAGTAATCCACAGGAAGTACTCAGTGTCTTGCCAAAAGTCCTGGGGGGTGGGGGGGAGGTAGGAGATGGAAAGAATAAACAATTCTTAATCAGACTGACTTCTTTAAACAAAGCGAGAAGTTCTGTCATCATTTCTGTAGCAGATGATAGAAATGACAATGCAAATATTGTATTAAATAATGTATATCTTGGCTGAATTTTTACTTTTCTTCATAGAATTGCATCATTTTTAATGAAGAGGACTCACTAGACGCATAATTGTGATTTAAATTTACAACACAAAGATATTTGGTACAAGGTAATTTATAAATAAGAAATAAATTATAAGAATATGTAATGATTGGTAGACTTAAAAATATTTTATCATATGTGTCATGCTGACTCTTCTTTTTAAGATTTATCTTTATTTTACGTTTATGGATATTTTGCTCACATATGAACACACGGTGCCCACAAATGCTAGGAGAGAGCCTCAGATCTTCTGGAACTGGAGTTGCAGGCGATTGTTCACCACGTGTAGGTGCCGAGAATCAAACCCAGGCCATTCAGAAAAGCAGTCCGTGCTCTTAACCACTGAGCCATCTCTCCAACCCCATGTATCAACTCAAAGATTTCCAAGGTCCAAGAAAGAGAGCTGAAAGAATCATGGCTATAGCTTAAAAATCAAAACCTGCATTCCAGGAGGCACAGGAAGTAAAGGAGATACTGAAGACAGAGCCTCATTTTCATTATGAATATCAGCCTCCGTGAAAGCCTTGGGTTTTGATGGCACAGAATTAGAAAAGAAGAAAAATGCCAAGAATAAGAATATTTAATTTTGGGTCTGGAGAGATGGCTCAGTGGTTAAGAGCACTGACTGCTCTTCCAGAGGACCCATGTTCGATTCCCAGCACCCACATGGCAGCTCACAACTGTCTGTAACCCCAGTTCTAGGGGACCCAACACCTGTGACAAAACACCAATGCATATTTTTTTAAAGAACATTTATTTTTATGACCTGTAAGTTAATTTGAAAAAATGCATTTTTGATTGTTTTATTAATGTATATCCCCAGTAATGTCCAGTGCGTAGTGAGTACATTATAGATATGAATGAATGAATGAATGAATGAATGAATGAATACTAATGAATGGTATTCATTAATCAGGATAGAATTTCAGGCCTGAACTTGAAGATGTATTAAAGTTGTAAATTAAATAAACTATTTCATTCATTCCATAGCTATCTGTTCCATGTGTATTTGGAATTAGGTACAAAGCTGTAGGTGACAGATGAAAACAAAAGATAAAAGCAGGAAAAGGGAAAAGCAAAGGAGAAGTGATGTTAATTTGAAGAGCTAATAATTATGGAGTGACAGATGCAAACAACTAATTATAAATCGGTGTTATAGGAATAATGATAGAATCATACAAGGTCCCTTCTGGGTACCCACATGAAGAAGAGGTGAACGAATTGAGAAGGTGGGTTTTCGTTTTTCTTGAACCTTTAAGTACATAAATAGCTTCTTCAACATAGCTCTATGCTAGTTTCCCGTGCCTTTGGGATTTCTTTCATCTCCTTCACTAAGTTATATTACTTTCCCAACTCCAAAATATTTAAGAAGCAAATGTAATTTGAGCAAGAATTGAAAGTTATAAATTATGATTTCAAGAAGTAACAAAAAAGAAAAGATGAAAAAGAAAGGCTGGAGATGTGAATGATTTTGAGATTTTATACTATTTTATGCAAAGAGATAGAACCAGATAACAAAATGACAAAGATTAAAAAGCAAAATGAGGCTGGGCCGTGGTGGCGCACATGTTGGGAGAAGAGTCGGGAGGATCTCTGTGAGTTCAAGGACAGCTTGGTCTACAGAGTGAGTTCCAGGACAGCCAGGGATGGGTACATAGAGAAACCCTGTCTCCGGGAGCAGGGAGTAAATGAGATAATCAATAAAACAAGGTCACAGTCTGTAACAGCTATTTAATAATCTTTCTACTTTCTCAACCTGTTCATTTCTCCTCTCAAATAGTAATTTTAACTGACAGCTGAAAATAGAGGCCATTTAATGAGAAAGTCTTCATCCCTTTGCCATGGAGCCTTCTGGACAATAGAGCAGCCGCACGCGTCGCTGCCTTCCTGATCTCATCTGCCTCCTGTATCTTTGTCAACTGAAGAGGCATTTTCCTCCCATCCAACCCATGAGTTCAAGATCTATTGCCTCGTTTCTCAGAAACCTCATCCTCTTTATGTGCATTAATTCCTTCTCTCTCCTACATTTTCTGTCCTTTCCTTTCTCCTCCTTCCTTTCTGATTTTTTCTTTTGTAAGATCATCCCACCTTAAAATAACATGTCTTAACTTCTGTATCTCTTTTTCAGCTACTTTCTTTCTCTCTACCCCACTTTACAGCCAAGTCTCAAAGCTGTTCCGGCTTCCTCAGTTCTCTTTCTTTGTCTAATTCATTCTAATCCAGTTTCTTTTCCCATTGCTATGACGCAGATATATTTGTTGAGCCTACTAATGTCCAACAGGTTTCCACCCGATGAATACTTTCCAGCCCCTTCATGTCTGATGTCTCAAAAGTTATTTAACAGTTAACCTTATCTCTCTATCTCAAATAATTCTTTGACTTGGCTCTAAAGCCTTACTCTCCTGGTTGTCCCATTTTCCTAGCCATTCCATTCTAGATCCTTCTTTCCACAGAGTTACTCAGCCTTAAGACTTTATTCTAGATTGTCTTTCTTTACGTTCTAATTCCTAGGTCCTATGTTCTGTCTAATCTAAAGGCTTTAAATACTATCTATAGGCTTATGACCCTCATACTGACAACAATAATTCAAAACTCTTTCTGAGCTTCAGATCCCCATTGATATCCCCATTTGGATATCTCCCAGAAATCCAAAAAATAAAGCCTCCAAATGAACTATTTTTTGATCCCCATTTCAGATATTAGTAGTTCAGTCAAGTAAATTAAAACCAAGCAATTATTCCTGGCTCCTTACCTCACTCCTTGACCATCAGGCTATGGCCAGCTCTTAGGTCTTGTCAATTCTATGACCTATATGTTCTTCAAGAGAAAAAAGTATGCTTATATTCTGTCTCAAGAATAAACCACCACCCCAAAAAGGGGACATTTGTAGAGTTTAGCCTGAAAAGCATGACAGCTAATATATAATATTTAGAATCAAATGATAGCTTTGGAATTATTTCCTTGCCTTTCTAACAGCACCAACCTCTTTCTTTGTTCCCACCATCTTAAATCTAATCACATTTCCCCCTTCTATAAATTTGAAATGTATCTATATGTGTTAATTACCACAATTTAGAAACTGTCAAAACATCTCACCTTCTCTACATACAAAGCATGAACCCTTAGCCTGATTATTCTAAGCTATGGTTGAACTTTGAAACAAAAAAAAAAAAAACAAGAAAAAAAATAGTCTTCTGTAGTTATAAACAAGCATTGCATGTCTTTTCATCTACAATAGGAAGAGTGAAGATTTAGTGAAGGGTTTTCTTCCTTATTTATTGAATGGGAAGAAATCAAAGATTCCTACCCAGCAGTTTTATAATAAGACTTCATTTATGTAAGGTAACAAGCAATTTCCTCAGTATATTATTTTTGAAATAATTAAAAAAAATTTTAAATCCGTAAGATGAAAATCAACTGCTTTGGAATGTACACGATGCTTTGATATTTTTTTAGATAAAAATAAACAGAAGCCAAGTCTTCTTTTCACTTCAGCATTTGGATTTTTTTTAAAATACGATAAAAAGCAAGCTCGCCTCCTGGGTGTAAGGAGAGCTTCTCGCTGTAAGAGTCAATCAATCAGGAAGGGCATTTGTGGGTAGGAGTTGTGAAAAATTGCCAGCTTGACCTTGAAAAAAGAAAAATAATTGAGACTGGTAGCAACTAGTACTTATTTCCCATGTGCTGCTGTCTCTTTCACATTTTAAAATTTGATTTAAATTTCTCTCCTCTACTACCTACTCTCACATTTTCTCGTTACTATTTAACATCGTGATGTATGTTACAGCTGTGAGGGCCCTCACAGCTGGCTCGGAAGCTTCTCCTAGTAGGCTAATCTCATCTTGACTCGATGACGTTGTGCATAATGTAATCTACTGAAGCCGTGACTGAAGAGCATTCTGCAGAAAAGAGTAATCCATCTATTCAAAGCAGCAGCAAACAGGAATGCAGCGAGATTAGCAAAATCACCTTGATTCATATAAGTTAATGGAATTTGCATTCTTGTATATGTGTCTTTGAATCTATATACTCATTAAGTTGGGTAGACAAAGACAATAGAATCACAAGGTTGGGAAAGATGAATCTTCTACTCCACTTAGCTGTTTAATCTTTAAATAGTCTCATCAGCATTTACTCAATCCAGTTACTACATAGCTGAACACTGGTCCTGTTCCCCATTTTCCATCATCTTTCACCAATGAGAAAAAGGTGTAAAATAGCTTGAGGGAGAGAGATTTTTAGACTTGACTGCAAAACAGGACTTGAGTGAAGTTTAAGAAAAAGAAACAAACAAATATCGGGTTGGAGAAATGGCTCTAAGGTTAAGAACACTTGTTGCTCTTGCAGAAGACCCGGAGTTCAATTCCCAGTACCTGTATGGAGGCTCACGACTATCAGTAACTTGAGTTTCAGGGGACCCAACACCCTCTTCCTCTCTTCCACAGGTACCAGGCAATCATGTGGTGCACAGACATACATGTAGGCAAAATATTCATACATATAAAGTCAAGTCCAGAAATCAGTAATAACAGTGCAACAACAAAACATCCCACATGCTCAGGTGACGACATATGATGTGTTTCATCATATTTATGTAGTATGAATCACTGGAGATTGAATCCACAATTCAAAATCCAAAATGACGCCAAAGGCAATCAAGGTGAAGAGCTGCTGCTTTAACGGCAACGCCCCAGATGATAAAACTGGTTTTCGAAGAGCCAAACCCCTATCACCCTGCTGATTTTAGCTGCTTTTAGCTGCTGGTTCTAAAAGAAAATCTCTTGGGAATTATTAGTTGAAGCTGAATAACAAAAAAATAAGACACAACAACAACAAAAAAAAAACCTGTCCAATTTTCAGGTCAAAATTAAACAATAGACTAGTTTTTGAGAGCAAGTGTGCTTAGCAATGTGAATGACAGACATCACATATGACTCCCATTTGTTTTTCAGCCATTCAGGGAATGATCCTTTTCTTAAACTCCTACACTTGTGAGTAGAAGAGAAGTCTCTCATCTTAAGAATTTGGCTGGAAAAAGCTTCCTGTAAAGTCTGGTTCTCTGCAGTCACTACTAACCTTCATTTGATACATTTCCCTCTCCTTTATGATACCATCCAAGTAACCTCTTCATTTTAGCACACTCAAGGACAGGTCTCCTCTATACTCTAGGAGAGGTATTGCAAAGAAACACTCATGTAGAAATTCTCAGCCGATATAACATTAGACAATACAGTAAGACTAAAATATTTAAATATTCTATTCCTTTCCCTTTTATAACATATATATGTCCTAGTTTGTGTCTCTGTTGCTGATAAAAACTAACTACATAGAAAAGGGGCTTATTTGGCTTACAAGTTATAGCCCATGGTCAGGGAAGACCACCATAGGAATCCAAGACAGGATCTTAAAGCAGAAAACATGAAGCAATACCGCTTACCAGCTTTCTCTGGTTTGCTAAGCTACTTTTCTTATATAACTCAGGTCCCTCTGCCTAGGGATGGCACCTCCCACAATGGGTTAGCTTCTCTTACTTCAAATAGTAATTAAGAAAATGCCCCCACAGACATGCCCACAGCAAATCTGATGGAAGCAACTCCTCAATTGAGGGTCCCTCTTTCCAGGTGACTCAGTTTACAACACATTAACAAAATACTAAACAATACAAAATATGAAGAACTACAAGTCTTAAATCTTACACTGCCATGTTCTAGTAGCTGATTATCAAGTCTATTTCATTACTACAAAAAATATTGTGATATTTCCAATGGCTTGACTGAAATAGATAATCCAAGTGCATTAATCATCTTCAACATCTGATGAGGAACACATAGCAGATATAATTTTAATTTCTTTCTTTTCTAGTTTGAATATATCCTTGCTTCTCTAGTGCTTCCTTGTAAGCGTGGCTTTATTTGCTCAGTGTCTTAGACACTTCCTTCTTACATTCTTGTTTGAGATAGGGTCTCAGTGTGGAGCACTGAATGGCCTGGAGCTCATTATGTAGAACCAGCTGATCTCAAATTCACAGAGATCCATCTGCCTTAGTTTTCCAAGTGCTGAGATTAAAGACACCTGCCACCACACCCAACTTGACATTTTCCTGTCAATGCCTGTAAACCTTTTAAAAGTATGGCTCTTAGAAATGTGAAGATTACCGTCTTCATCATTAATTCCCATAAAGTGGAAGATCTCTTACCTGAAAAAATGTGACTAATGATAATTGAAAAAGTTACTCATGTGAATAACTATTAAGGATGTAATCAGTTAGAATACAGGGTGTGAATGAGAATGGAGCTGTCATGAATGGATCAAGGTAAGACTTTCGAGACAAAAGGAAGTTTTGGGGTGAGTCAGAACATCATTTTTGTTGTTAATATTTTGGTGGCTGGCAGCTAGCAGTTGGGCATTTAAGTCAGGCATTCAAGAAAGAGAAGTCTGTTCTATAACTGTTGCAAATATATAAATTCATGAGTCACTGGCATTTAGATGATATTTAAAGTGATGATATTGAATCAGGCCACTAAGGTAATAAATAGGAAAGAAAAGAGTTGGACTAGGGATGTAGCTTGGTGGTAAAGTGCTTACTTAACATGTACAAGGCTCTGGATTTGAGCTTTAGCACAAGAAAGAAATGGGGAAGAGGTCTTCAAAGACTGAACTCTAAGGCACGCTCATATAAAATGAGTAATGGCTGAAAAAAAGAGGCTGTCCATGAGGTAGTTGAAGAACAGTGTACTGGGAAGGAAGACAGTGTTTTACTGCACCAAACGTTGCTGAAAGTCTAGGACCAGGACTGGGAGTCATGGAGTATATTTACAGGAGTGATTACAGTAGTTGGGATGAAAGCTGGTGGAGAACATGTTCAAGAAGAGCAGGAAGAGAAGCTGAAAGCTCCAGGATAGAAAATGGGAAGGAACAATGCCTTGAGATGTTTTACAATTTTGCTATGTGATGTAAGATTACAAATCCTGGGAATTCCTCCATGAAGAGAAATGGCTGATGAGCTGCAGAAGAAGCAATGTCAAGAGAAGGGAGGTGTTCTTGATTTGTTGTTGTTTTTTTTTTTGAGGGGGAGATAATAAAAAATAGGTGGTTAGTTGTTTATTTTTTTTTTTTTTTTTGATTTTTCGAGACAGGGTTTCTCTGTGGTTTTGGAGCCTGTCTTTTTGTTTTGGTTTTGGTTTTTTTGAGCAAACAGGAAAAACGATGATACCTGAGAGTTGGGGAAAACAGCTGGAAGACAACCTTGAGTGGAAGAGGCACAAAGACCCAGAACCAAGTCGAAAGCCTGGCCATATCTGACTGTGGGGTTTCTCTGTAACCATGGGGAGAAAGACAGAATATATAGACATGGGTGTACTTGGAAAGGCACGGATGGTGGTGGTGCTTCGTGGAGCTCTTTAAATATTGTTTCTGCTTTCCTAGAGAAGAAGAAAACAAGATCACAAGTGAAGAGTGGAGATGAAGAAGGGAATGCTGAAGACCTAAGAGAAAGGGAATAATGAAATAATCCAGTTTAACAGAGTGGGAAACATGATACCTAGGCAGCGTTAAGGTTGATGATCATGAATATTCAGTGAGGCCAGACAGAATAGTTCTATGTCATCCTCTAGTTACGTGAACTAAACAAGAATAGGCTTGTAATAGGCATAAGATGGTATTTAAGCAAGACTGAAGCAAGATTATAGCAAAAGAATAGAAGGAAGCGGGGGCTGGCGGGGAGGGCATATTATAACTGATTATAGAATTCAAGCTGAGTAACTAAGGAGACAACATGAGTGACTAGAAGACATTAAGATCGATATTTTATTGGTCTTGATGAGGTCAAGGGACTGTTGGGGTTGAGGTGCTAGAATAAAGGAACTAGAAAGTTTTGAGGGGAAAATAACGAGGGTGGAAAGCTGCAAACTGAACTGACGCTCACGGATCCCAGCACTAACACGTCAACTAGTGTCAAATGTGACCCATGAAGTGGCTGAAATGAAGGTGGAAGACATAGGCATGGGAAGAGAGAAGGCTCAAAAAACTAAAAAGTATGCAGTTGGTAGGAACATCTATATGTGTGAAGAAATCTAAGAATCAGGACAGCTGTACTATTGGGGAGAGTGACAGAAATGAGGGGGAGTGACCTTCTGGAGGTCAGCACACGACTGCGAAGAGAAGGGTAAGTGGGTGGAAGAGACATCTGATGGCATAGAAACCAAATCTTGGGAAGGAGATGAAGTAGAGATTGTTTTGCTTATTTTCTTTTCATGCCGCACACCTAATTTTAGCTCTAGCTTACCTGGATATAGTTGCTTTCATATGTATTCTGTTTTTATTTGTGACTAAGATGGAGTCATGAAATAAAATTTTGAAGTGAGTCCTGAGTGATGCCACTAGAAACCGCCTTCTGGGTTGATAATGACCTAATAGCAAATTTAGTAACTTTAGTATCTTTTCTATTAATTAGAAAGTACAGAGTTGCGAGACATGCCATATTTTACTGAATTTTAGTATTCTATATCAAGAACAAAGACTTTCATGCTAAAACATATAGGCCCTGATAGTCAACAGACATATTTTCAAGGCCCCTCAAGTTCTTCTCAGAATTCCTTTCTAATGAGTAACTCTAGTGGGCACTAAAGAGACAGCTCAGCAGTTAAGAGCACTTGCTACTCTTCAAGAGGACCTGGGTACAGTTCCCAGCACCCCCATGTTGACTTACAACTATCTGTAACTCCAGCTTCAGGGGGTCTGATCACACCTTCTCTGCAGGTACCAGGCATGCATATAGTGAGCATACGCATATGCAGGCAAATATTCACCCACAAAAAATAAAAGCAAATTAAATTGTAAAGACTTACCCTGCTGTTTTCATTTCATTAATCCTTTAAAAATCAACACAAACATTCGATATAATTTAAATGACCTTTTATAATCAAGGACTGCCATCCTATGCCTGCTTGTACATCTGCATTTATCTTCACACTGGTACTAAACATGAGACTTTATTTTTTTAGTTTATGAAAAACAAAAAAAGATCTCTTCATACTTAAATGATGCATGCACACCAAAATCAGGCCAAATAACATCACTGTGTCCTCAATAAGTGATAGTTTTGCAATGTTTCAAATAAAGAAAAGACGTGGGTGACCTGAGTCATCTCATGGCATGTGCTAGAACTGGAAAACCAAACCCATGGAAATCAGAATCACATACCCATGGGTAACAGTAATTTTATTTCATCCAGCTTCTAACAATATTAATCATTAATTTACTGAGATTATTTTAAAATCATAGTGATTTTGAGATTTGTTAATCTTTATATTGGATGACCTTGATGATCTTGATTTAATGTTTCGCTTCTATTTAATTATGATTAAAATTAAAATAATATACATAGATTCAGTTTACTTTAATCTTAATAGAGACTGCACATTATTCAAATCAAAGAAATATTAATAATTTCTATTTTTCTTGTATTTTTACTTAGCAACTTTGATTTCTAAAGCTGAGGGAGTAAAATATCCTGGACACATTGTTCCTTAGGGTTCCATATTGGCAAACAGAAATTATTATTTAGTTTCTACACCCTGTAAAGTCAATTTTGTACGTCACTAAAAAGCTGAACCAGACCAATTGTGAATGTCTCCACAGCAAGATTAAAGAATAACCTCTACACATTGCCCCTAGTAGGGTGAATAAAGTGTACATTCAGTCTTTTTTTTTTTTTTTTTTTTTTTTTTTTTTTTGGTTTTTCGAGACAGGGTTTCTCTGTAGCTTTGGAGCCTGTCCTTTTGATGCTCTATTAAGTCACGTTTCAACCACATGACTTGGAAGCAACAGAATACCCCAAGTAATACCCGGCCTCCGTGGGGAAAATAATTTCTCAAAAGAAAAACAAATATGTTATGAAACAAAGAAAAAAGGAACATTGTACCACCACATTTATTTTTATTTTATTTATTTTTTTTTTTTGAAAATCTGAATTTTGGAAATCTGACTACTAGGCTGTCTCCTAGTGTCTCTTCCATTCCTGATTCCTTGGAAGTCTGTCACAAGTCTCACAATCACTGCACAGGAAACTGACAAGAGAAAGATCTGCCGGCCCACAATCCTCTTGCCTGGGGACATGCTGCATAGCTAAAATCTGTCACTATTATAGCCATTGTTTTGTGTAGTCATTATCGCCAGAAGAGGCTTCACATCAAATGATCATTGCGAAAACAATTCATGGATCAGTTTGTGACACCGGATTGTGACAGCAATTTACCAAAGCAAGACCACTTGGGAAGAAAATAAAGGGCCACGAGAAGAGCCTTAAACGTCTGCAGCCTGGGAAGCGTCCTGGGTGGTAATAACTGGGCTGGGGCTTGGCGGCAGGGCTCTAGACGGAGGTCTTGCAAGGCCTTAGATACCAGTATTGTGGTTGGGGAAAGGAGCCGCATTCAAACGTTTGTACAATAAGAGTATGAACACAGAACGCTTTCTCCCATTCTGCGCTTGGAGCGTCTGACCTTTGAAATTTGGCTACTACCGAGTACTTCATAAGTACCACCTGTTTTGGTTTTTTTTCCTACTTTGGCAAACCAGTTATAAATAAAATGAGTTATTAATATCTGGCAGTGCAGCTTCAAACACTGAATAGAAAGTTTTCCCGACTGCTCTGCGAGTCCCTGAAGACAGATGGACCAAGCATGCCTGCATCGTTTGAGAAGACAGCCGTTTGCAGGAGAAGGCCAAAATCCCGGTCTGTCCACCCCGCCCCCACACTCACTGCTTCTGCAGGCTGAGCTCTCTGATGATTGGAGAGAGAGAGTTCTCTCGGCGCACAACAAATAAACAGTAGCAGGAGTCTGAGATTCATTTAAACAATGTATTTTCGGTCTTATTTAATTTCTTTTAAAAGGCACTGAAGTGACAGAATCACTGGAAACGCTGGCAACAAAGCATTTTGTAAGTCTGATCCTCCAAGTACAATCTCTCGCACACAAATTCAACAACCTGGATGCTGCATTAACTCTCTTCAAGCCACAAGTAGCTACTGATTGGCAGAATGGTCTAAACACAGAAAGAAATATGAAGATAAGAAAATGGGCTTCCATACTTGCTTGTTATTAAAATGCCATTTCAATTCCCTAAATGAAATCCTGCTGACCTAAGAATTGACATAGATTCTGAGCTCCCATCAAACTTCTAGACAGGAGATTAGAGGTTAGTAGTAAATCTGATAAATAATTTAAATTTTAAAAGATTAAAGGTGAAATAAAGAAAACATTAGTAACTATTCTTTCCTTAGTTCAGAGCTTTAGTCAATTTTTCTAGGAAGGAATTTGGGGTGAGATAATCTATATCTTAAGGATTCACATCAAGAATGATCTTGGAAATGCATTAATGGGATGCCACTCCTGGCAACATGGTGGGTTGAGACGTGCATTTGTTACTTTGCAGGGATAGCTACAACTACACGAGGTTACTAGACACTGGAAATAAACCTGAATCTACTTATGCCATCATCCTGATTAAAATAGTGCACTGGCTTCCCGCGGATAATCAGAGCAAACTCTGAAGACTTTGCCATGTCTAGACCATCCTCTTGATCTGGAATTATCACTATCTCCACCCTAACTCATGTTACTAGGCCCTATTCATTAAATCCTCTTTTCATTTCTTCCAACAACCTAAGCTCTTTCTCACTTTGCACTCTTTTTAGTTACTAACCTCTCCAACTGGGATACTCATTCTCTACTTGTAGCCAACACTTAAGCACCCCTCAGGCCCATGTTTAGCCTACCTTAGTCTTTCCGAATTCACAAAGGAGGTTAGACACCTGCCCTAGTTTGCTTTCTATTGCTGTGATAAAGGCTATGACCATAAGCAACTTAGGAAGGAAAGAATTTACTTGGTTTATCAATCACAGCCAATCATTAAGGGAAGTCACAAAAGTAACTAAAGCAGGAACAGAAGCAGAAACTATGAAGGAAAAGTTACTGTTGGCTTGCACCTCTGGCTTATGCCACAGCTTTTCTTATACAGCAGCCCAGACCCACATCCCTAGAGATGGCACTGCCCAAAGCAGGCTGAACCTCCCACGTAATTAGCAAATAAGAAAATTCCCCACAGATATGCTCACAGACAGGGCAGTCTAATGGAAGCAATCCTCAGTTGAGATTCCCTCTTCCCAGGTGTCTCTAGGTTGTGTCAATTTAACAGCACAGTAATCATCAGAGTAGGGGGGTGGATTGCTGTGCCTTTACAGAACTGGAAAGAATTAGTAACTGATCATGTGTGCAGTCAGCTGTTTAGCATCTGTCTCCTCCCATCCGACTGAGAGTTTCATGGTGGCAGGGACCTCATCTGTTTTAATTATTTTGTGTCTTAAAATCAAATAAATACAGGGACTAAGAAGACAGATCCATCAGTGAAATACTTAAAGTACAAGTTAGGGGAATCTGAGTTGGACTCTCAGCACTGATATGAAATGTCAAGAGCAGTGGCTTAATGCTGGGGTGGCAGAGGCAGAGGCAGCAGGGTCCCTAGGGTCTTGCTAGCCAACCATGCTAGCTGAATTGGCAAGTTCCAGGTACAACAAGAGACCTTGTCTCAAAAATAAGGTGGAAAGTGGTAGAATAAAACACCAGTTTCAACCTCTGGCTTCCACAAGCATATGTGCCCATGTGTATGAACGTACATATGCACAGGTACACCCCACCACGCACACACACAATCCAGAACAGTGCTGGGTATATGGTAGTTACTCAACAGCTTCCAGTGAATGAATCTCAGTACTGAAATCTAAGGCTCTTTATTTAAATTCAGCATTAATTCTCCTGTCCCAAATCAAGAGGTAAAGAGGCTATGTGGTTAAATTGATCAAGGGAGTAATCATTTATTTTCTATGTTCATAAATAGGGTGTTTTCAATATTTCATTTGTACACAAGTTTAAATGTGGAGTATGTCCTTCAGTTACATTCTGGTTCAAACTGGTAAATCTACCAAAAATATGTTTGAGAGTAGTGCAATTCCGAATACATGGAGCAATAGCTGATAATATCATCTCTAAAGGGAAAAATATTCTTACTTCTACATTAAAAATAAAAACACAAGCAAAAAAAGTGAACTGGCCCTATTCAGCCTTTTCTTTTTTCAGAGAAGGCTGAGGGGCCTAGGGAAGAAGGGGTGGGGGCGTCGGGTTTCTATAGTGGAAATAGACACCGGAGCTAAAGCTGGTATATCCAGGCATTTTGTTGGCTGGCTCCATACTTCACTTCTCATGGGGCCTGCAGTATAATAACAAAAGCAGGAACATCGCATATGGGAAGAATGATTTGTGGGAGATGGTTGTGAGTAGTACTGAGAAAACACTCCAAAGTGCACAGCTGTTTGTAAATCAGATGTTCAGACATCATGTCTATTAACTGAGACACTACACCCAAAATAATAATTAGAGAGTCCGTGTAAATAATTGATGTAGAAGCCAGATGACTTAAACCTATTCTGCAGAGACAACATAATACTTGGAACTGAAATTCTTGTATTTATCTGACAGGCCTGACACACAGTAACTCTCCTCTGTAGACGCTGATAATGGAAGACTAACAGTGTCTTCACTGCCCTGCCCACCACCACATCCCTCTTTATCATTATCTATTAGTCTACTGAATGCTTCTGTCATTGAGGGTTTATCTCTTAATAGAATTCCCAAGGTTAGAGTTTATCCTTCATCCTTTCATCTTTAGACTGGCTTGAAATGAGATGCAGACATATTAATCTCACTAAAATGCTTTATACAGCATATTCAAAAGATATCATGCTATGAATTTGTTCTGCAAATAATCCTTTCAGCTCGGTGTGAATGACTTTGGGCCTCACTCCTAAATTCAAAAGTATACTTTAAGAAGATGGGAGCCTTTAGACTTTCATCCCTTTCCTTCTCTTTCTCATTTCCATTCTCCTTGCCCTGAGATGAGTCTAGACAGGAAAGATGCTGATGGTTGGTGCATAAGGCTTGGGTGACCTGTAGCCAGGGCTTGCGGTGGTGGTAACTAGAGATAGTTTCTATAGCAGAAGACTGAAGGCAGCAATCTGCTTGGTAAGAGAATGAGAACACTTCAGCTTGGGACTGGGAGGTGCTTGTTTAAGTTTGTGGGTGACTTCAGAGCAGGAATTGCTCCTTTGATTGATTTTTGTTGATGTTTAACAGTTTTACTATTGGTGCAGACAAAGAAAATGCTTTTATCTGAACAGCAGTCCCAGTAGGAAAAAAAAAAATGGAACCTGATATAGACTTTAATCTCAGGGAGAAAGGGGGATCATAGAAATCCAGCAACATGGAGAGTACCCATCTGAGGAAACAGTTGCTGGTTGGCTGAAGTGGAGTGTTGCCATGAAGGAATGTGGGCACTGTGTTATCAGTGTTTTCTATTTTTTGAAAGAAGTCAGAAATCTCGACTTTAATGTGAGCTCTCATTTTTTTTTTTTCCAGCGTTGATTCAAACAGCGCTTTCTGCAACTTTTAAGACAGTATGGCATTTTTTTTTCCAGGAGGCATTGACATCCGTTCTATCAGCAGTGACTCACTTGGGAACAAGAAGTCCACATGCTAATGCAAATAAAGAGGAGGAGGAGTGGAGCAGGAGACAGCCCATCGGGGATAAAGATGAGGATTGATGTATATATATTATATGTCTATGTAATATATATATATATATATATATCCCTAGACTGAGTTCTGAAGATGTCAAAAACACATATAAAATAAAGAAAAATTTATCATTTAAAAAGGAAGAAATTTTAAGGAAAGAATATGAAGGAATGCTGAAATCTACAATGGTGATATGTCTGGTAAGAGCTGATCTTTTTTTTTAAATCAATATTTGTCAGTAAAAAAATACAAAGAAATACATTATAGGACAAAAAATAAAATTCAAGATGTTGTTTACCTGGGTTTCAGTCAGAAGGAGCCCACCAGGCTTTTATATATTATTGATGTTTCTTCTCCTTTTTAAAAACAACAATGAATGATTGACTGTTCATCACAAATTGTTATAGAATTTTACATATTCATATGCTAAATATATTTTAAAAGAATAAGTATTAGGCCATTGTAAAACTGCACGTGTTGATTTTCTGACAGTTGTGTTTTCTCTGCAAAACCATGGAAAGGCTTTCAGACCTTTCTCAGGCTCTAACTGAAAGTGACAGGAGTCTCTGAACTGAGAAGCATGCCTTGGGTTGGCAGAAACATCGAAGGGTTAGCAAAACTACGCCAGCTAATAGCGCGGCTGTGACTCCAGCAATTGCACCCTAGACTCCTGTTCGACCCCTGACCCCAGCTATGGGTGTTAG
Organism: Arvicola amphibius; assembly: GCF_903992535.2. Taxonomy (NCBI): domain Eukaryota; kingdom Metazoa; phylum Chordata; class Mammalia; order Rodentia; family Cricetidae; genus Arvicola; species Arvicola amphibius. Next base: position 38,921,256 of record NC_052056.1, read on the forward strand.
ATGATGACAGAGCTCAGGAGTCAGCCATGAAATGTGTGTGTGGGGGGGGAAGTAATGAAGAGGGCTCCGTGATCCCTCAGTGACATCAGGTGCCATAGCAGGCACAGGAATTGCTATCCTCTGCCATCCCTGTCCTCTAACAAGTTAGCATTCACATTAACAGTTAACAGCATGAAAACAAAATAAAACAACAAAAAACTTAGACATGTTACCTGTTCTCTGCCTCACAAAGACAGTGCAAGGACAATTTTTTTTATTTTTAATTCCACAGTCACAGAAACTGAAGAACAGAATAGCCTTCCCCAGGTCAGTGAGCTTATGGTCAGGGTACTAAGCTCAAATCCCAATTTTCTTCATATGCAAACTCAATGGTTCAGCTAGCTCAAATTATCCCTTTCATTATGTTTCCAAATTATAGTTATTTATTTGCTTACTTGTGTGTGTGTGTGCATGTGTGTGTGTGTGTGTGTGTGTGTGTGTGTGTGTGTGAACATTCACATGATATGCAGCAAGAGAGAAAGTCATAGGGTGTGGTAGTTTGAATGAGAATGACCTACATAGGCTCATATGTTTCAATGTTTGGTCCCCAGTTGATGGAATTGCTTGGGTAGGAATAGGAGGTGTGGCTTTGATGGAGTCACTGGGGCTGGACTTTGAGGTTGTTGTTGTTTTGTTTTATTTTGTGGGTTTTGTTGTTGTTGTTTCTGAGGATTTAACAAAGAGAGGCACAAACAAATAGGGATTTATTTTGCTCACATTTTAAGTAAGTTATAAATGTTTTTATCTGGGTTGGTATGAGTTCAAGTATTCAATAAGACCCTTGCTATTTCTATTCTTCTGCTCTAGCGTCCAAAAGGTACCGGGTTTTAGCAACTGAGTTTTATCTTTGCGTTTATCACCTCATGGTAGAAAATGACTGCCAAAGCTTAGTACCCAAAATTAAAAGGGTAAATGTGGAAAATCATGGCAACAACATAGGTCAGTCCTTCCTTTTTTGTTTTTTTAAATCAAGAAGACAAAAGTTCCCAAAAAATGCTATCAAATTCAGCAAATTTCATCTTGGGCTTCATTAGATAGAATGAGGCCTCATGTCTACCACAAACTGCAAAAAGAGAAGGGAAGAAAAGGAAAGGAGCTGAGAGGAGGGGAGAAGGGAAGAGGAGAGGAGCTGAGGGAAGAGAGCTGTCATGGAGAGGCTGGCTTACCAACTCTGCCACATCATCTGGTACTGGACACAAGCAAAGCAGCAAGGAAGAAAGAAGGAGGACTGAGAGCAGGCATCTAACCACGTGTTCCTGAAACAGCCACCTGAGACCAGGCTCTCTAATTCCTGCAGAGGCAGAAATCTGACAAGTTCTTAAGTAAAAGAAATGACAGAAGCATGACAAATTATAAATGCCCGTCTGCCCAATCCTCTCCTACCTGTGGCGTGGTTGGTGCTGGTGAGAATGGAAAGGGCAACCTGTAGTTGAGAGATCCATGAAACAGCGGAAGGCTCTGTCCTAGGGAAGACAATACCCTAGTTTGTGTTCCCTCCATGTAGTCAGCCCCTTTCTGCTTTCCGTATGTTAATTTTTAATAGCCACTCTTAAGTTCATTGAACCCCAATTAACGCGGAATCTAGAGATTCAGTTTAAGAACTATACATTGCCTTATATTAATGATGAAAATGAAAAATTCTTTTTGACAATATTTTTCTCATAAGTCGATGACCATTAATTATGGTTTTATAACAAGGTGCTTCAACTGTTAATGAACACTTTGAAATGCTGGGAGTTCTACAACTTTAAGAATAATCAGAGATATTTCAACTTTTCCAAGCTCATTGACATGCCAGGTGATAGATACCTTTGTCATTGTTTCTGTTCTTAATAAAACCAACTGCAGGCCAGCTAGCATGCCAAGGTGAGAGACAAACCTCACTTTTATAATACTTTTCTTGCTCAAAAATGTTGATTTTGGTTTTAAGTTGTTTTGGTTGCTTGGATGTAAGGGATTGTTAGTTTTTCATAATTTCCACTGTGCCCAGTTAAGAAGTTAAATGTGTCTGTCCAAATGAAATCCTATGCGCTTGCCCAGGTTCCAAGATAAACATGAAACAAGCCATTTTCACGTGGCTGCACACTGGGGACAGACACTAACAAGAACTAAAGAGAAAATGGTGAATAAGATAAGGGTCCCTGACCTTTCGGGGATTACAGGAAAATTGAAAGGACAGATACTTTCCAGCCAAATTTTCCCAGAGGAACTGAGAACTAAGCTGAGACCTCGTGCCACTGGAGGAGATGAACCCAGCTGTGAAACAAAGCACACCCTATTTCTGCAGCTCCACCCCCCAACGACTCACATCCTGCTCAGGTTTCAGTCAAAAGAAAACTAGCACTTCCCTCTTACGGTTTTGCCTTCCTTGAAGCTGTCTGAATTCTTTCTGCCCAACAGTCAGATGAAGAAGTTAAAACAAAGCTGGATCTGTGGCAGGGTTTTGTTTGCTGGTTGGTTTGTGTTAAACGGGTGAAAGCAAGCACACTACTTTCACTCACGTGCGAATTTGTCCCAGGGTCATAGCTAACTGCAGTGGAGGCTAAGAAATGTGGTCCAGTCTGCCTGCCAAGGATGAAAGCGGTGGAAGAGATAGATGCTCAAACCTGAAAGGTGAGTTGAACTCGGTCATAAAACTGGAAGGAGGAGAGAGTGGGAAAGAGGTAGTGAAGAAAGCCATGGACGAAGACAACAAAGAAGAAGAAACAGAGGTGGCATCATGAAGAGCAGAGACAAGAGCATGGCGACTAGGAGCTGAAGGTTGCTTTGTGGGCGCAGGGAACAAAAAATTCAAGCTGGTGAAGCAAATGACAAGGAAGGCTGGCTCTACAGCAAGAATAAAAGATGCCATTGGAGGTTGTAAATGCCAGGCAGGTGCTATACCTCTGAGACACATCCCCAATCATTACAGGTTTAATGAAGTGAAATGACCAGGCTAGGTATTTAGAAAAATAATAATCCCAACAGTGTGGAAAAGAAATCAAAAGATACAATGGAAAATAAGATCACAAATTGTTTAAGAAACTATTTCAGCTATAAAGGTAGCTAGGGAATTTAGGAGGCAGAACTGAAATAATATGATTTCTGGTTAGATGTGGGTTGTGTTTCAGATTGTCATCTGTATTTCAGCAACGTAGATTGCTTGTAGACTTGTTTGTTCACCTAGGTGAGCTAGAGCTGATGCCTCTAATCCACAGAACTCTGAGCTCTCCATCTTTGGAATGAGGTTCATGTGTTTCTAACCTACAGGAAAAGCTATCACAACAATATATGCTATTTGGAATTATAAATGCATGCTGGGACTTGGGCTTCTCATCCAAGGCCATTTGGCAGACGCCATTACATAAGTCAATAACCAAGATGAATTAGGAAATTCCCAAGTGACTCTGGGCACCTGATATTGTATTTCTCTCATTCCATAGACTTCTAAAAATTACAGAATTGCCCAAATTAAAACAACCTTTTCTACCTCATCCAAAACTCAGGTTACATTTTGGTTTGGAGGGATTGTTTAATTTTCTCTCTGGCTGAAGAAGCAGAAACATCCTTGTCAAACAAGAAGCGAGATGCGCCAACCGTCTTGCTGACCAAAGGCATTGCCATCGTATTTCTGGACTTATTTGCTTGGCAGCATCTCAGACTGGGTTCTGGGGCCTACCACCTGAAGACATACTGTTTCTGTAATATTGAATCACAGAGATGCTGCTTGCCAAGACTCACACTGCTGTCCACCTGACCAACCCTGACCACTTTAGGAACTGAGGATAACCAACCATCAGAAGATCCCCGCTGACGCTGGAAATCAGGTCATGCCCACAAGCTGATCATTAGAAGTGAATGACCTCCTGGGGACAGAAACTGGTTGGTATGTCTCCCCGCCCCTTCCCTGCTCTGTGGTCCTGAGGGAGATCTTAGTGTTTGCTTCTGTGTCTTCATCCCTCTCTCCTTAGCATATCTAGAACCCTCCTGTCCTCCCATAAATCCTATTGACTGCATTGCTTTGTATATATTCCGGTGCCGCACATGGGTTTTCAACCTCTTAATTCCACGTCTGCCTCCTCTTCAGGGTGGAAGGATGAATTTCTTCTGGGTACTTCACTCTCATCCTATGCTGAATGCTCTTCTGCCTTCTGCAGGGCCCTGTCTGGTACTGAGACTCTGACTTCATCCCTAGCCGTCATTTTTGACCCCTTCGACTGGATCATCTATTGAAGCCCATCGTCTCTGCAGCTATCACAGTGTTTGTTTTTCAGTACTATAAAATGTGACCATAGGACTAATCTCATATAGTCTCATTTGTCTTGGCATTCGGGAGGCTTTCAGCAATAGGAATTAGCAAATAACTCCCGTTTCTTACTAAAATTCTTTTGCTTTTCTTCCTTGGTTCTTACAATTAGAAATCCATGTTGAGTCTCAAAATAGATTTTGAGCAGTTTTCATCATCATTTAGTTGACAAATGCATTATTCAATCCAGACATAGTAACTCTTCAGCTTTGGGATCAGCCAAAGGGGGCATCTCCTCAACAGCCCGAAGCAGTCTACCAGGAGGATGTGGGGTAATATAGGAGTCCAACTGCCGGGGCTGACTGCAGAGTAACTGCTGGGCTGCTGGCCATAATGCTGCCACTGTTGGCAATCGCCCCTGCCTACAGCATCTTGGCAACTATGCAAGTGGTGGACAGTGATCCCAGCCGGTTGAGGCTCCTGGCTCCAAGCAGGGAAGGCACACAGCAAGCACCATAGCTCCTCCTATCAGATAACAGGGCCTGCTGCTGCTTTCAATGTGGTGAGGTGGCCTTGTGCTGACTCAGCTGATTTAGTTTTTTTTTTTTTCTGAAAAATCTTTTTTGAGGCTTTCAACTTTATTATGATGGGTAATGAATATGAAGCCTTTTGAAGAGAAAAGAATACATGGATATGATCTCCCAACCTGCTTTCAAGTTACTTATTACACATTATTGTTCAATCCAGCAAATGTCTTTCCATTATCTACTGCAGAATAGCCAGTAGCTCACAATTAACTCCGTATGCTGAATGTTCTCTCTGATGCCCTCTCTCATCCCCAAATGTCACTGACATTTTTATTTGATGTGTGTGTGTGTGTGTGTGTGTGTGTGTGTGTGTGTGTGCACTGAGTGGTTTTTGTGTTTTTTTTTAAGATATTTATCCAGTCAACAGTAAGTACTATAAAATATAAATTTTCACCAATTCTTCTTTTTAAAAATCCCATTACTGGCTTATATTCTGAATCCCAAGTAAGTCCTTCTTTAAATTGGCATATAATGGAAAATTAAAATGGTGGTGCTAAGATTCTCAAACTTACTGATACCTAGCGCACGCAACATAGCCTGTCAACGGCATTAACTGTTCTTACCACGGATCTTCACAGCAAGACCTAAATCCTTCTTAAAGATTTATTTTATTTTGTTATTTATATGTCTCTCTCACGGTGTGAGAATATGCCAGAGTGGGTGCCCACAGAGACCAGAGGAGGGCAACAGATCCCTCGGAGCTGAAGTTGCAGGAGGTTGTGTGCCACCTGCCATGGATGCTCAGAACCAAACTCAGTTCCTCTGGACGAGCAGCAGATGTGCTTAACTGCTAAAGCTGAAAACTATGTCTTATTAGCCCCATTTTTGTAAATAAGGGGATGATCGTTAAAGATCAGAAATAATGAGTGATTTATCTAGGTATATACAGCCAGGAAATACCAGACTCTGTAGTCCGATCTGCTTCAACACCCACGTGACTCCACATTATTCTTTGCATAATGCATGTTAATCCTGAGGTTTAAAGTGGAGGCAGAATTGCAAACTGGACTAGGTCTGGGATCCAAAGACTAGAAAAACATTTCAAGGCAGACCAAACCTAAGATCTACACATCAGAGCATATGCAAAACATTTTAACATTTAGTACATATTCATTTTCTATTGCTTTCATAACAAATGACCACAAAATTAGAATCTAAAACAATTAGAGTTCATGTACTAAAATTCCATAGTTCAAAAGTCCAGCATAGGTCCCTCTGGGCCCAAATTAAGATGTTGTTAGCATTGCATTGCTTTCTGGAAGCTGTGGAAGAAAGTCCATTGTCTTGCCTCTCCCGGCTACAGAGACCACCTGCATTTGTTAGCCAATTTCCCACTCCTTTATACCTTCTAAGCCTGTAGCCTAGCTTCCCTTAGACCCTGCATTAATTTAATCTTCTTTTACCTCCTTCTACCACTTCTAGAGACTCTGTAGTTACATGAGGCCCACTCAAATATCAGGTTAAAACAAAGCAAAACAAAACAAAATTTACCCAGTCTTCCCAAAGGAATGTGTCAGAGAAGAGTTAATAAACAGTTATAAGTTGAATCACACACACACACACACACACACACACACACACACACAAGTGTGTGTGTGTGTGTGTATGTGTGATATGTTCAAATAGGAATTTCCAGTATCTTCGATGTGATCTAATATCTGAAGTCATGTCTCTTTAGATTATTGAGATCATAATGAAGACGTATGAGCCCTTAATCCACTAATACTGATGTCTTTATAAAAAAAAGAATGCAGTATCGGTGGCATGGGGAGAGGGATGGAATGCCTGTGACCCCGAAGGCAATCAGAACAATGCCTCTACAGGTCAAAGAACCACCAAAGGTTGGAAGCAACCCAGAAAGTAGAAGAGAAGTGGGGAACAGATTCTCACAACCTTCAGAGGAGCCAGTCCTAGTGACACCAGATTTTTGAGCTTTCAAAATTTCCAGAATTCTAGCTGGGCGGTGGTGGCGCACGCCTTTAATCCCAGCACTCGGGAGGCAGAGGCAGGCGGATCTCTGTGAGTTCGAGACCAGCCTGGTCTACAAGAGCTAGTTCCAGGACAGGCTCCAAAGCCACAGAGAAACCCTGTCTCGAAAAACCAAAAAAAAAAAAAAAAAAATTTCCAGAATTCTGAGATCATTGGTTTCTGAATTTCCAAAAACATGAGATCTGGAGAGGCCTGCGGCAGGGAGCTCAGCCAATGGTTTGTGCAGGGAGCAGGAAGTAAACAGACAGGACGCCAGTGGTACAGAGCAACCAAGGACAAATGTGACTTGGTTCTAAGTCAGCTAATTGGGTTGGACTATTCTAAGATCCTGGGAGGACACAAAGCCTGTACATGGGAGGAAAGAACCACCCTGTGTTTGATGAACTCAGGGCTAGGTCAGATGATTATCATTTAGTGACATAGCCTTGCGACAAACACCTACTTTCAAGTGCTTGGTCAATTTGTTTATTGATTCTTTGTGGTTGCCTTGCCTACAAATGAAGGCCACTAAAAGGTTTCTGTGTATTCAATTGTTTTAAATATTTGGTTACTCAAGGAAGTTAATTGGCTGCCTCTCTGTTCACTTGGCTGAAGCAGCCACAGGAGAAAGAACATCTGTTACAAGACGACTGGAAAAGGAAACCCACCTTCCTTTTGTGTGGTACCTTCTTTTCTATAACCATAAAGGACTTCTCTGAAAAAGAAGCTACAACATGTTTCTTACATACAAAAGTGTTGGTTGCTAGGCATAATAATGCATGCCCAAGACAAAGAATGCCAAAGCAAAGCCCAGCATTTTCAAAGTAGGAGCAGGAAGATCAGGAATTCAAGGCTACTTTTAGTTAAATAGTGAGTTCTAGGACAGCCAGAGCTACATGAAGTCTTGCCTCAGAAAACAAAATAAGCTGGATATGATGAGAGGCAAGTAGATCTCTGAGTTTGAGGCCCACCTGGCCTATGTAGTGAGTTCCAGGCCAGTCAGGGCTGCATGTTGAGGCTCTATCAAAACAAACAAACACCAAAAAAGGAAAACAGCAACAAAGAAGCCTACAGAAGAAAGTCTTAATCATCCCAGTAGTACCAACATCAGAGCATCTTGTTAGACAGTGCATGCAAACCCCTTTTCTCCCACTAGCATTTGTGTTCTTAGAAGAACACGGATAAGGAAGTGGTTTACCACTCTACTGTAAGGAAAACAAAGAAAAATCGAGATAATTGGCTACTTTGCATATAAATGCCAACCCATAACAGAACAATGGGATTATGGGTCTCCACAGGATTAAACATGAACAATTTTTTAGTTCTATAAACTTATTTCACTGTCAAAGTTGAACAGGTAATTAAACAGTAATACCAGAAGAGCAAGACGTTAATGGCAAATGTGGGAGGCTATGGAAATATAAGAATGTGGGTGAAATAGTCTACTGTTCTCATTTGTGTATTCCGAACTCTCATGTACCAGCAATGATGTTTCAGTGTTTTTATGGATCAGGAAGAAGCCTCCCCTCTTCCTTTCTCCACCTTTTCCTATTACGTTTGAAAAAATAGGGGAATGTGCTTCTTGAGTCTCGTCCCTATGGGGGAGATGTTATAACTGCCATGTACCCCTAGACGTCAAGGCCTAATCAGCAGAATTAGAATACTTTCCAACTTTGAAATTAGAAATCTGTAAGTGAATAAAGGCCTTGTTCTTTCTTCTATGAGCTTGGAAACAAATGGAAGTGTATTCTAGAATTTATTTTTCTTTCATATTTGAGAATTATGTTATGTTGCCTATCAGTTGACATTGTGCAGAAGGCCTCTCTCTCTCTCTCTCCACACACACACACACACACACACACACACACATGCACACACACACACCCCTGTTGAATTTAGAAAGTGCAAAGACCAGATAGCAGTAGAGAAAATTTTTATTTGTAAGCAACTTTTAAAATCTTTTAAAATTCTTTGAGTTTTGTTTTTTGTTTGTTTGTTTGCTTGTTTTTTTTTGTTTTTGTTTTTGTTTTTTTTTTTTTGAGACAGGCTACATGTATTGCAAACTGGTCTCAAACTCACAATGGCTTTGAACTCCCGATCCTCCTGCCTTGCCTCGGTGTGCTGGGATTTGTAGTGTGCTGGGGTTAGGGATCCATGGCGCCACACTTGCATCAACATTTTCATTCTAATTCTGTGTTTAGAAAATAATGCTTTCTTTTTAAAATTGTGTGTTAATTAAATTGTTTGTGTGTATGAGTGTCCCCCTGTACACATGACTGTGCACCACATGTGTGCAGTGCCCATAGAGGCCAGAAGAGGATGTCAGATCCCCCCCCCCCCGCCCCGGGATTGGAGTTAAAGATAGTGTGGGTTGCTATGTGGGAATCAAAACCCAGGTCCTCTGGAAGAGTAGCTGCTCGTCTTAAACTCCCAGAAAACAATGCTTTCTGAACTTTTTCTCGTTTGCACTACAAATCATGTAGCAATCTTCTTTTCATGGCTATTCTCTTCCTCCCCGAGAGGAAATTAAAAACAGGAATAAATTATTGCAGTCTTCTCACATTTCATGCAGTGAAGGAGGAACTCTGGGTGAGACGAGCTGACCGTCCACACCACTGCAGTGTTCTCTCTGTCCACCTTTCTATTAACAAATCATTCGGAATCCTGCGCGAGCTACAGGGAAACTCCAACCCAAGAAGGAGGAACCTCCCTTTCCTTAGTACCTTTTCGTATGGCTTAAAGAGGATGTCACTTTCAAACAGCTTGTTCAATGGAAAGAATAAAAGGGAACCAGACAGAGTGCAAGAAAATAAAAACAATACCTCGCAAAGGCTGGGTTTGTGAATCTTGTGGTAAGTCTGCCCTCTGTCCCATTCTGTCTGTGTCTGCCATCTGAAGATGTGTGCATTGCCTCTCGGAGCTCTCTGAATCCTTACCAAGAGATTCTTAAACCCTCTGAAGCTGGACTATGGTATATCTGTAGGTTTTGCTCTCAATCTGCCATTGACCAAAAAACTAGTATGAAAACCAGTTTTTCTACCCAGATGCTATGGTTTGGACATAGTTTGAGGTATACTATGTGTTTGACATTTAGAGTGTAAAAACTGAACTTGTTGAGTCTTTGGGAAATGATTAAAATTTGGTGGTTGGTGTGGTACCCAAAAACTCAATTCTGATGTCTTTATAAAAAGAAGGAGAGAGACCAGAGGACATGCACGCTCAACACAGAGGACATGTACGCTCAACACAGAGGACATGCACGCTCACACACGGAAGACATGCACGCTCACACACAAAGGACATCTACTTTCACACACGGAGGACATGCACCCTCACACATGGAGGACATGCACGCTCACACACAGAGAACATGCATGCTCTCACACAGAGGACGTGCATGCTCACACACTCCCAGTGTACCCCATGACTCAGTTAATAAGACCATCAGCAGATATGGCCCCTCAACCTTCGACCCCCAGTACTGTGAGCCTAAGTAAAATTAATTACTTTATAAAGTACTCAATCTGTGATAGTTAGTAGCAACAAAAAATTGACTGATAAATGATGAAATTGGTTTCTTTAGTAATATCACCTTCCAGATGAAATCCTAATTCTTTACTTTTACACAACCATAATTTATGGGACATCATGAAAGTTTAGAGTTTAAAACGAATTACCTTTAACAATAGGAGACTTGGTCCTTTACAGTAACCACTGTTCTTTAACTGAGTTCATATAGAGAATGCTGAATTTGGAGTTAGGAGATTCAAGACTGAATTTCAAATTTACCATTTACTAGTTGTAGAATAAAACTTCATAAATATTCAATCCTTGTCTGGAAAACGAGGGCAATAATATCAGTCCTATCTGCCTCACTATAATATTTTAAAAGAAACATATGACGTGTTAAAAGTTCTATAACATTTTTCAGACAAATACAAGCTATTCCTATTGTTGTCCTTGTCAGCACTGAGCAGAATGGGAATACAAACATATAAAATAAATATACAAGAAAAAAAAATGGAGCTCAGTTTTACCATGGCACCACAGAAGAAACATCTGTCTAACAACTGAATAATAGCAGTGGTGATTTTAAAAACAATCTCTAAAAATTAATATAATCATTGCAGAAGTCTCCCAACAGTAGCAAGTGTGGATTTTATCCCAACACATAGCAAAGGTCCTTAAACTTTCCTTCTTCCCTCACTCTGTATGCCTTTCTTTACCTTCCCAGGTTCTACTCCAAATGACCCTCAAAACTTAAGATATTGCTCCTTAAACCAGTCTGACCTCTCGATGACCTCCATTTAGTTCAGCATTTGACCTATTATCTTATCCTCCTGCCCCTCTTTTTTCCTGTAGGACAGTCTCTCTCTCTGGGTCCTTTGCATTTCACCTCCTCACCTCTCACACAGATTCTGTACAAGAAGATCCATAAACTCCTCTGAAAACCATAATGGGACAAGAGAAAACGTTCTGGGTATTTGGGAGTTATTGCTTGTATGCCACACTAAGCATTACATTTACTGTCTACTTATTTCTCCAAATGTAGATGAAAACCCTTATTTTCCAAATGTCCTGTTTATGGAGGGACACTGGGTTCTCTGTCAACTCTTAGACACCATTCCTTTTAACTCTTGGTGTTTCCTCTGACCAGCTGTTCTTTCTGTTCTTCCAACATTTTGAGTAAGTATGCATTTGTTTGAAATGTATTTCTCTACTCTGTCTAGCAGAGAGATCCCAAATACATGATGTGTTTCTGTCACCTCTCTCGCGTGTGTTTGTGGTAGACACCACTAATGAATTACTGCATGCTTTCCCACGGAGCCTAGGTTAGAGTCCCCAGTGGTCTAGTGATCTGTTCTCAAACTTTGGTATGTATCACAATCTCTGGAGGACTTACTAAAATAGAGATTACCTTGGACTTTCTGATATATTAAGTCTACAGTAAGGACCAAGAAATTGCTTTTCTAACCATGATCCCAAGTACTGCTGATGGTTCTGGTTTGGGGAAGACAGCCTCCTAAGCACAGAGAGCAAGGTGAAACGAGACAAACGAAGAAACTAAACTGGCCAGTAAAGAATGTGTAGCACAAGCCCCAAAACACAAGGCTCATGGAACAGTTTCTTATGCTCAGTCAGGATGGAGAGGTTCAGAGCCAACCACTATGTCTCTCTATAAACTGATTCATCGGACCACAGAATCTCTTGGGGCACCCTTGCTGAATCCTGGTCTAATCTTAATGTTCTGAATACCTCAGTCACAGTCAACAATAGGCCTGTGTGCTTTGCGCATAACTATCTCATAAAAACATGATGTGCTCATAGGCTCTTAAACACTGAGCCACATCTCCATCTCTTGTGTTTAATAAGGCATCACCACCACTTTTCTTGAGTATTTTGCATTCACAGAGTGAGACATCTGTTCTCTGGGTTCTCAAAGAGCTTCTGGCTCATACAATGTCATGGTTTTTCAAATTTTATTGAGTAGTAAAATCCTTTACTAAACAGAATCTTACAGTAGAAGACTCAGTCAGCCACAGTGCTCCCAATGCTCTATATGCTCTTAACCACCATGTCTCTTACAGACATCACGATGGGGACCAGTTCTGTCCCTGCGTGTGCAATCACACTGAGAGGTTGGAAGCCTGATGACTCCATCATCTGTATATGATATGTAGCTTTGTTGAAGATGTTTGTTTTTCCCCATCCATGAGCTTTAAATTTATAGGCTAAATTTGAGAAGCCTTGTCAGTTATTAAGTGGAACCCCCAAAAGGATTCATGATTAATTTTCATGTATACATTGAATTTAAGAAAGGATTTTATAGCCAAATATATTAAAAATATGCAGTTACTGATAAGAAAAAATGAGAAAGATGAGAGGGGAATTTTAAAAAAATAAGATAGTGGTAAAAAAGGGTTAAGAAGACAACCAATAATAATAATCTTATTATTAACCAGAAAAATAATCACAGATAATCCACTGATAACAAAATGCAAAACCTAACGCAGTCACCGGCATCCAGAAGCAATGCCCTCCAAATGTGCACTGAAGCACAGCCTGGCTTCCTCCACCAAGGCTGCTGCAGGTCTGCCAGTCATCGGTGAGTGCACCTTCTGCTGCTATGCAGAGAAGTCAGGGGAGGGAAGCCAAAACCAAGACAGGGATGGGCAGGAACGGAGAGGCGTCAGCACACAGGAGCCAGACTGCCAGAGATCCTGTCACAGGAGCTGCTACATAGACCTCCTCGTTCCCTGGAAGAAGGGACTGGGAGAAGATGTTGCTTTCAGTCTCAGTAGCTGGTGGCCTTCACAAGGAGCAAAAATAAGCTGAACAGAAGAGAAAGGCACAGCTGTTCTTTGCTTTCTTAGCTCCCCAGATTTCTTATTTTATCATGTGTCGGTGCAGCTGCACAGCCAGAGGAGCACAGGTTTCATCTACGCCAGACACAGGTAGAGAGCACAGTAGAGTGAATACAGCCAGGTTACATTGAGCTCAGGGCCTCCTGAGTGCTCCTACCCTGGCCCTATGCCCATCTCCTCTAGATGGGCAAGCCTTGAGTTAATATAAAGCCTTTGTCACACACAAGATAGAATGCAAATCATTTTACATATATTACCATATTTAATTCTCAAAGCAAAAATATGAGGGGGTACCATCATTACCATATGGTTTTTGTTTTTGTCTCTCTGATGGGAAAATTAGGAGTTAGAAAGGTCAGGAAACTCAATGGAAAAATAGCCTAGTCTGGGCCTTGGGAAGTTGCCTTTAGTAGCGAAACTTAAACACTGAGCCATCTTATCTCCTTCAGTGTATACCTGGTACTCACCTTACTGCTTTGTTTCCTCCAAGTCTCTGGGATTCATTGTTTTTAGTTCTTTACTGGTCATTTAACCTTTGGTTGCCAATTGTTTTTTCTGTCGAAGATTCTAGACTTTTATCCTAATAAAGGCCTGTCAGAAGCTACCCTGTGGGACAGCCAGGGGTGGCCAGTGAGGTCAAGAATCCAGGTAGGTCTCCCCTCTAACAGCTTAGGCTGTCTCAACTTATAACCCCATCACAATCCCATTTTCATGTAGTTTAACTTTTGCGACAGGGCCCCACTGTACAGTCAGACTTGCAATCCTTCTGCCGTGGGATCATAGGTATGCAAACTCACATCAGGAGCCCATTTTCACAACTCGTAGTGAGCACAGAACCCTACCTAGAAATGTAGTTCCATCGAATGCGGAGAGCTCCCAAACACGGAGCATCCCTTTTATAAGAAGCAGCTGGACCGTTAGCCTAAATCCATGGCAGTATCCATGGTAAGTGATGCTCGAGGCAAAACTGGATACCAGTGAAAAGGGAAACAAGTTATACTCCCGAACCACATTGCCAAGTATTTTCAGAGAATTAAGGATGATTGAAGTGCTCACATATAGAAAGTTGATTGCAATTCAGAAAGCTACTAAAATCTTCCTTACTTAAAAACCCATGAGTTTAGAATGGCTTTTTGCTTGGTTGTTGAGAATGCTTAAAATAGTTGAAGAAAACAGAAAACAAAGACATTTGTTTAAAGTCTCTTTCTTTAAATTAGACAACGTTCATTCTTCGTGTGCACATTTTACTATTGTAGGGGTAGATTTTAAACTGCTTGGTTCCTGAACGCATCATGGAGCATGGTACCTCAGCTCCATGTCCTCTGCTTTCTTTCTTTTCCTAAGCAATGCTTTAACCATTTTTATGGTATATTTGGCATATGGATAGAGTCATACATATGCACTCACTCATATTTAAATGAAAACGTTATTTTAAGAGAATTCAAAGTAAACTTCACATGAATCACAGAGGCAGTTACTTCGCTGATTTTGTTTTCCTTTCTCTGCTCAGCCCCCTCTTTGTGGTGCAGACTTCGCCCTCTGCTCTGAAAACTGAAAGGATGTACAGAGCCAGATGCATCCAAAAGCTTACCGGAGATGATTTGTGGGTTCAGTGTTAAAGCTTAATTTCAACCTTGGGATTCATTTGTGTCTTTGTATTAGGGCAAAAGAGGCTGAAGGAGAAAAATCTTACAATGTGAGAGTAAGAGAAGCTGTGGGAGCTGAAATAAGGATCTTATTGTGGATCAAAATGTCTCTCGAGAATCGGCCAGATCCAAAGCCCTGAGTCAGACTCAGCCTCAGTTCCCACTCTCAACACATTCCGTTACCCCGGCTCTCAGTCTCTAGGTTTCTTTACTGGAGGAAGGGTTTTAAAAAACCTCTTATTGTTTGTCAAAACCCTATATTCTTTCTTTATAAATTACTTTTATTGTTTTATGTGCATGGGTGTTTAATCTGAATCTATGTCTGTGTTCCGTGTGCTTGTTGCCCTCAGAGGTCAGAAGGGAGCATCAGCTCTCCTGGCACTGGAGTTATGGTTGGCTGTGAGCTGTATGTGGTTACTAGGAACCACACCTAAGTCCTCTGCAGGAGCAGACAATACTCTTAATCACTGAGCCATCTCTCCAGTCCTCTGTTTTGATTTTAGAGTTTGATCAAATATCATGCATTAAAATATCTGTTCTTTGGCCCCTAAAAATGTGCCAAGACCCAGAGATTTAGGTCATAAAAAGGAAAACATGAGAGCAGCAAACAACTTAGCAGTGGACTGTATCCTACAAAGGCTCCACAAAGACAGGGCGGGTTAAACAACAGACAGAAGAGTTCATATCTAGTGCTGTTCCTCGTTGCTTGTCAGAGTTCTTCTGTGTCTTCTAGAGCAGTGGGTCTCCATCTTCCTAATGCTACACCTGCAACACAGATCCTCATGTGCTGATGCCCCCAATCATAACATGATATTCATTGCGACTTCATGACTATAGATTTACTACCGTTATGAATCTTCATGTAGATATCTATGCTTTCTGGTGGTCTTAGGCAACCCTTGTGAAAGGGTCGTTTGACTCTCAAAGGGGTTGCAACCCACAGGTTGAGAACTGCTGTTCTAACGTCTTCCTTTTGTAGGTCTACCTTAACATCCTCTTTTTATAAGGAAATGAGTACTATTGTGCCAGGCCACCATTACTTTCTTCATTTTAATGTATTTTTTTTTTCCAGAAGGAATTAGATTCTGAGGTATGAGAGCTTAGAACAGTAGTTCTCAGCCTATGGGTTGTGGCCTGTCTGGGACCATGTAGCAGATGTTTACAGTATAGTAGCAAAATTACACTTATGAAGAAGCAACAAAATGATTTTATGGTTGGGCTCAGCACAGCATGAGGAACTGTATTAAAGGGTCACAGCATTAGGAAGGTTGAGACCCACTGGCTTAGGATTTCAACGCATGAATTGTTGTGAGTTATAATTTAGCCTGGAACACTTGCTGTCTATTATTTGGAACTAGAAATAGAAAACACATTTTCCACATCTCTCCCAATCTTTTGGTGTCCCCACTTTAACAAGCAGTGATTAACTCATCAGAAAGCCACTAAACTGGTATTCCTTGTTTAAGTGACTTCTGGGACACACACCGTAGAGTTCAAAAGTTTCCTATAGTGAAACTTTTCCTTTAGCTTTGGTTTCCCAGTCTTCCCAAACTCACTTCCAGCCATTCTTCCACACTATGTACACTGTCCTCCAAGTCTTCCTTCCTTCTTTCCTTCCTTCCAAGTCTTCCTTCCTTCCTTCCTTCCTTCCTTCCTTCCTTCCTTCCTTCCTTCCTTCCTTCCTTCCAAGTCTTCCTTCCTTCTTTCCTTCCTTCCAAGTCTTCCTTCCTTCCTTCCTTCCTTCCTTCCTTCCTTCCTTCCTTCCTTCTTTCCTTCCTTTCTTCTCTTTTCTTTTGAGACAAGATCTCTACATATAGACCCACGTTGTCTCAACCACGATCCTCCTGCCTCAGACTTTTGAGCGCTGGGACTACAAGACGTGAACCATCATACCTAGTGAATTTCTGAATCGGGCATTTTATGTTCTTACTTAGTCTGCATTTAAATAAATTTTATATGACTGTGAAGAGAAGGATGACGCCACACCATTCTTCCCTACCATCCATTACCCCCACACATATTTCAATTACATCGAAAATGGAATTGCATTTTGAGTTACCTAGAAACCCAACCTAGGATTTCTGATCAGTTCTATAAATATTTGTTCAGTACCTATCACATGTCTGGCACTCTTGACATTTATTACATAAAGATGAAAAAGCAGAGTCAGGTTTTCAGAAATCCACAGTCTAGCAGGGAAAAAAAGACAGACAGAGAAACAAATAACTGTAACACAGTTTGACAAGCGCAGGAAATAGAAAGATGCATGCGGTACTCTAGGAGCACACGGCAGATTGATTTCACTTGGGGTGGCCAGGAAGAGCTTTGGGAAGGAGGGTGGGTGTTGGAGCTTCAGCCGCAGAGCTGAAGAAACAAAGGGAACACTCAGTGACAGACACCTGCCGGGACACCAGGGAACCATGAGTGCCTGGGCCTCTTCTCTCAGTGAGGATCTAAACCTAGGGGTGAGCAGCCCTTTCTTTGGAACTGTCAGTACACAAAGAATCTAACTGTGCCCCTCTTGTCCAGACAGCCACTGGTGAAGATCATACTCCGGGGGGCTCCTCTACAAGCCTGCCTGTCTGAAAGAAACCACCTTGGAATTGTGAAGTAACGTCTATCTCAAGAAGAGCACTGAAGTGATTCTGAGGTACCTTTATGCTACCTCTCTCCAGAGAACTGAAAAATAAACTTATTTTCTGGGAAGTTTCCCTGCCACATATTATCATTTCGTTTCAAAGTAGCTCTCAGTCTTGACTGTTAGATTCGACTTTCCTAGGCAGACTTCAGCGACACCAATACACCCCAGACCAATTAAACCAGAATATCAAAGAATAGGGCCTAGGGAGATTCTTTTCTTTCAAGCTCCCAAATAATTCCAATGTGAACCCTGTGCCAAAACCCACTAAAACAGCGTTTTTGTGTTTTCCCCCTTCATGGGGAATCTGGCTATGATTGTCAGATTTCTCTAGATTAGGTTCAGGACTACTTATTAGCTATTGACCCTCAGCATGAAATGCACCCCTTCCTGTTCTGGCTTATCTCAGTCCTGTAGCTGTCCTCATTTCTCTCAGTGTTCGTCTTCCTGATGAGTGTGCTCCTTCCTAAGGTCAGGAGACAAGTTTTAGTCAGGCGAGTCTAAGGGAAAGGTGCGCATCCTGCCCGTTTTTGGATCATTGTTTCTGCAACTAAGGGGTCCCCTTTGCTGAAGAATGCAGCCTTCACCCAACGGAAGCTTCTTTAGAGCTTAAGTCTTCATAGTTCTTCCTTATATCTGACCTGCTTTCCAGCTCTGACCTGTACTCTCTGTGTGCTGTTTAGGGCGAGGAAGAAGGGAGTCCAGATACGAAGAGAGAAGGCCTTCAGGTTAGGAGATAATAGAGGCACACCCCTCACCCTGCAATGTAAGACTTGGTTTCTGCTCTCTCTTTTCCCTCATTGGGGGAGACTGGGGGGAGGGGGTGGGACTGGGCAGGGGAGAAAAGACTGAGCTAACCAGCTCTGGCCAGCCACAGAGTGCAGAAGATAGGAATGTAGTGACTCAGAAATCCTAGAGGGGCTGAAGGAGAAATGAAGCTCGGACGGACTAGGTGGAAGTGCCGGTACTGCAGTTCACTGACTCAGGGAGAACTGAGTTTTCCTCAGATTAACCAGCTAAGGTCTGTGGATGAAGCAGCCCACGCAAGTGTTGGCGGTAGCCAAGCTGCTCATTTGTCAGCATTGAAGTGACATCATGTAAATTCACAGACAGATGCCAAACTTGGTGAAACCATGTATCACTCAGAGTCTGTTGGCACACACGGCTGCCTGGATGACCTCTAAAGCCCTTTGGCCTTTTTTTTTTTTCTTTTTTAAGTGGTACTTTCAGAAATTTGCACAATGTGTTTTGATCATATTTCTGTCCCTTCCCTAACTCCTCCCAGATCTATCCATTCTTCCCTACCTGCCCAGCTGTGTATCCTTTATTATTTTTATTAATACGTCAGCTACATGTGTGCTGTCCATGTACTCTTGGCTGTGTGCCCTTCTACTGGACGCTAGTTGACCTTCAAAGAAGACTCTCCCTCACCCAGCAGTTCCAACTGCCAATAACTCCCTAGTTAGGGGTGGGACTTCCTGCCCACCTCCCCCTCCACACTGTGATTTTGTCTGACTTGCACTTGTGGAGGCCTTGTGCATGCTGTCACACTGCTGTGAGTTCGCAGGTGCCACTGCCCTGCTGTGCCCAGAGAACACTCTGTTTCCTCTTAGTCATCCACAGCCTCTGGCTCTTACATCATCCTGCCCATCTCTTCTGCAGTAAGCCCTGGATCTTAAGAGGAAGAAGGGTGATGCAGATATCCCACTCTCTTATTCTCTGTGCTTTAACTTCTTGAGAAAGTGATTGGGGGTGGGGGGTCTTGTTATGAAAGGGTCTCTGTGTTCCTCACCACCTACTGCAAAAAGATTTTCTTTCTGATGAAGATGTGCTAATTACATTATACTGTGGGTATGGCGATAAATCACTGGAAATCTGTTGGATTCTATGCCCATTTAGCATGGTAATGGTAGCGGAATCTCCCCTAGGGTCCAAGAGCTGTATAGGCACCAGATTTGACCCTGCTAACAGCGCCAGCTATGGAACTGTGTGTAGTGATGAGGCGAGTGGGCAGGCCTGCCTTTCGTCCTGCCCTGCTCCCGCACGGCTAGTTTTACACCCGAAATAACAACACACAAACTGCATTCTTTTAAACACTGCCTTGCCCATTAGTTTCAGCCTCTTACTCACATCTTGACTAACCTATATCTAATAATCTGTGTATTTTCCATCTTTATATAGCTTTACTTTAACCTCTATTTCTTTTATTTTTACTTTTATTTTTTGAGACAGGTTCTCTGTATATCTTTGTCCTGCAATAACTCTTTAGACCAGGCTGTCCTTGAACTCACAGAGATCCGTCTGCCTCTGCCTCCCCAGTGCAGGGATTAAAGGTGTGTGCTACAACACCTTGAACTCACAGAGATCTGTCTGTCTCTGCCTCCCAGGCATTGGGATTAAAGGTGTGTGCTACCACACCTTGAAGTCACAGAGGTCAATCTACCACTGTGGAATAGGCCTTAACTGCAGTCAGAATGCAGCTGGCTACTCCTGCGACGTGCATGCCACTATTGCACCAGTGGGTGTGTCTTCTCAGGCTGACCATTACTGCAGCTCCCAGGCTCACAGCTGGGTGAGACTGACATCCTCGGCTCCGTAGTCGTGTGCGTGGCACTTTCCAGCACTATAAAAGGTAGCCAGCTGGGATGAAGCCTCCAGGGAAGTACCAAGCTTGATTCCTCTATGTTCTACAACCCAGGGATGTGGTGTCATCACTGATAAGGTGCTACCTTTGACTTCAGATGGGTGTTCCATTTGGAATACCCATAAAGGTCAGTAAACCCATAAGAGGATGTGGGGGATGACTTCCAAGGGAGGAAAGATACACTACAGCGACGTAAGTGAGTAAAGGAAAATAATGCAACGGTAAATAAAGGTTAAATGGAATATTGGGGGTGGGGTATGAAGACCGACTATTGTAGACACTTCCCACTATATATATATATATATATATATATATATATATATATATATATATACACACACACACACACACACACACACGAATAAAAATAGTTAAAATGGAGTTACCCCTAAACAGAGCAGCAAAGCCCTTCTAGATACCAGAGGCTAACAGATGAAAAGTCCAGGGACCACAATGGGTTACTTCCTTCAGAGCTTCTCGTCAGTGGAGTCCTGTAGATCCCTAGGTATTCCAGGCTGTTGCCAGTGATTCTGATTACTTCCCAGAACTTTGACACAAGACGTTTCCTAGCTTTTTGACTCTAACATTCTGTGATTCCAAGGGACTGCCATCAGCCTAGCAAGTCCTCAAAAGTGTGCTTGGGTGATTTCCAAACAGCTTTGTGTTCTGGTGCCACCGCATTTTATGTGAAAAATGAGGCGCTTCCCATGCCAAGGAACTGAACTTGCCAAATGGCAGTTTCCAATGTAGGAACAACTGCTTCCATGTACCCACTTTTCCTCAACCAGCCTCAAATGGTCTAAAACCCCAGGACAGCATACTTATTAAGTTCCTACCGGGGGAAAGGAGATGTTTGTCGGCGAGAATCTTACTCTTCCTTCTTCCTGTCACCTACCAACAGTGTTCCCTTGGGTTCATGCTTTGAAGCCATACCCACCTCCCTTTGCTAGGGACAATCTGTCCAGCCTTCTGTGGCTTTCTAAGCTCACTTGTTCAAAGGCACCACGGGGGTTTTGGTCTCTGTTTCTGATCCCTCCAGGTAGTGAGCATTGTGCCAGTTCCTTCTGGACGGAGCGCCGCTGACAGCAGAGAACTCAGCGGAAACAGGGGCTCTGCGAAGATGGAAGTAGACCATGTGTTCCCCTTGTGAGCATAACAGCTCTCGGGGCTCCCGCTGAGAGAGCAGATGTAACCCCACACCCCATCCTTACCAGACCCTCACCTAGTTCTTTTTAATCACTTGTTCTGGCTGTTCTTCTTCCTGCCAGCCATAGCTCATGATGATTTCGTGTACATTGTTCAACTCTTCGTGGTGCGGTATAAACAGGGAAATTACAATGAAAAGGATTAACAGAAAATCAAGGGGAAGCCTTAAATGTTCTCCTTCCAGTCATGAATTGGAAAGATTGTCGATTTGGGGTTGCTATCATTTGTTTTTGTTTTTATTTATTTTTTTTAAAGGGAAGTCCTACTTCTGGAATTCTCTACCATAACAAAATCTGTGTTACTAGGAATCCAACTACTGAAGCAGAGTTAGTTCCATTGCACTCTATATTTGGAAAGAAATGAAGGGTGAGGAAAACATTAGATATTATGGATTTAATATTTCTAAAAAACAAAAAAATTATGCTGTACAATGAATTGGTACAGTCTTAGAAATTTGTGTTGTGGAATCACCTACAACATTTATGATAGCTAGTCAGAAAGACTTACAATATTCTACAAAATCCTCAAACTCTGAAAAAAAGATTAGTGCCATTCCCTAGTAATCCAGTGTCTTGAAATTATCTAGAATTGTAAGGATTAATAATATGAGCTTAAAAGGGTAACATTTCATTCGTTTTTTTTTTTTTCCCAGATCTGGGGATAGATCATACTCCTGTGAGAAATCAGTCAGATGTGAGAGTTGTGCATGCCAATGATCACAGCCTACAGGGATTAAGGCAGAAGGATCATAAGTTCAAGGCTAGCCTAGGCAACAAAGTAAGACCTTGCCTCAAAAAAAAAAAAAAAAACCCTAAATAAGTAAATGAACAAACATTGGGAGTCCTACCGTATTGCCATTGTTCTTGGGTACCCACAAGAACTTACTGGTAAGTCCCTACTGCTGAAGACACAACATATTTTGGGCACAGAACATGGAAAAATCAAGTTGATTCTTGCCTGGAAATACGCTCCCTGATGGCTGCCTTTCCTAGTGCCAGAAGTGCTAAGTAGGCTACTAAGGGAGAAAAGTCCTTAACGGTCTAACCCAGCCCTTATCTCTGTGATCCACAACAGTGAACAGCCTGGTAAGATATACTCACTGGTGCAATAATGGCTTGAGTGATGAGGATAACCAGCTACCTTTTGTTTGAAGTGAAGGCCCAGTTCACCAAAGAAAACTCATATCTGGTGCTGTAAACCTGGCTGACAACCTGTGGTGAGGGAAAGCATCAGCCATAGAGGAGAACTTGCTACTTTTATCTCTCTAAATGGACACGGTATCAAACTGCCTTCCAAATACCCATTTTTATGGCTCTAGATTAGGGAAGCCCTTAGTCCTTGTTAGAGAAGAGGTTTATGTGGTGAATGATGCTTAATACATATACAAGTGTGGAATGGTCAGTCCTAAATTTGAGATCTACATCACTCCACCCTGCAGGCTTGAGGTGCATTGCGGAAGAGGGGGCAGAGAGGTTCTAGGAGCCAGAGGTCGGGAAGGACTGCTCTGAAGCAATGCCTTCTGGACAAGACCAGGTTGATGTACTCACGAGCTCACTTGTAGCTGTGGCTGTGAACAGGACTTACACAAGACTGGGCCTGTCTATTTCATTGTGGAAGAGGAGGGGCTGATGAAACCCCACTTTTCCCTGAGAGCCCATTGACAGGTAATGGTAGCTGAGGAAAAGATGTATTACTTTCTTCAGTGGTGAAGCCGTTAAGTTGTCCATACTCTAGTGAATAACCGCTACCCATATTCATGCAGGCAATCCCATCTGGACACAGTGGGTCTCCCACAGACATAAAACACCTGAAAATAGGAAGGGGAATTATTGGGAAGAAGGTTTCAGCAGGAGAAGAGGGATGAGATAATGATGGATAAAAAGGGCTGAAATTTTCATTACATATATATATGAAACTGTCAAAGGATAGAAAAATTTTAATTAAAACTTAGGAGCCTTAAGCTGAGTGTGGTGGGGCACACCTTTAATTCTAGTACTCGGGAGGCAGAGACAGGTGGATCTCTGAATTTGAGGCCAGCTTGGTCTACAGAGTGAGTCAGGGCAGTCAGGGCTACACAGAGAAATTCTCAAAAAACAAAACCAAAAAGAATGGGAAATTGTTCCACGAGTGATCAGGAAGCGTCACTAAGCCACTTCCCAGAAAACAGGATATAACCAGACATGGCCAGGGAGAGACTGGAACGTGAGAGGAAACATGGGAACGCTATCTGTGAATTTCCACCAGGTGGTCAGAAAAAAGCATACTTCAGATAAGAGCATTTTAAACTCAGGTAAGTTTTGTTCACTTTGTTAGAATCTATAGGTTCTAACAATGTAAATTATATTCAGAAAATAAAGCTTATACAATCTAAGCAATAATTCTAACCAATCATCTAAAGATAATACAAAAAAAAACAGAAATTTTCTTCTTTTAAAGATTAGGTAATGACAAAGGTTTCTGTAGTTTTTCTTATCTCCCCATGCTCTTAAATTATATGGGCACTTTTTCTTTTAAAAACTAATATTTTACCACCCCATGTAGCATAACTTCTTAACTACAGGATTTAAGAGAAACCACTTTCTGTGTACTTCTATGTGTACATGTGTATATGTGTATACACAGAATACACATGGAAGTCAGAGGATAACTTGTGGGAGTCAGTGCTCTCCTTCCACCATGTGGGTCCCAGGGATCATTTCCAGTCACCAGGCTTGAAACAAGTGCCTTTGCCTGCAGAGCCGCCCACTAGCCCAGCTATAGTTTGTTCTCCACCCCTCCCCCGAGCCCCTAGGCAGGTTTCTCTGTAACTCTGTAGACCAGACCAGCCTCCAACTCAAAGATTTGCCTGTCTCTTCCTCCCACGTGCTGAGATAAAAGGTGTGTGTCACCACTGTCTGGGTCATCTCTAGCTCTTGATTTGGGACTGCATCTCCCTGCCCTGCTTGGTCTGCTCTTAGGCAATTTTATTTACTAAGATAAGACAAAGATTGTTATAAAGAAAAGTGTCCTATGTAGAGTTAAAAATTTTTCCCCAACAAAAAGGACAAAGAAAATCAATTTCACAGATTCGCCATTGGTAAACATTTAGTGATCACAGAAGACAATGAACAGTTCTTAAGAGGGATTGGATGACTTGCACGGAAGTGTCCAAGTGAGAGACAGAAGCTCTGTATTAGTAGAAACTATGGAAAAACAAGTATAAAATTGTTCCTTACCAAACATGAACATCAGATCGATTTAAATGACTTATTACATACATAGGAAAAGATATAGGGACCACCAGGTATCAGTGTAGTTATCTTTAAAAGAATAATTTTCTTTGTTAAAATTAGAAGTCTGCAAAATAAACAATATAAAGACAGATTTTGATTTCAGGAAATCTCTTCTATGCCAGGAACAGGGTGATTTGGGGTAAGTTATGATGATGGTTTCATTTTGGGTTGAATTTTTTTATAATGTCAGTTTTTCCATCACACTATAAGCTAGATGGCAGAAAAAGAGCATATTTTATGTTTCCTTGTATCTCTGGTATCTAATTTAGTGCCTGGAAAATATTAGGTATCTGATGTATTTTCCCCCTGAATTCATGTGCAATTAAGCCGACTCAAAAGGAGCTGCACAATACAGCAAATATAATTCTTACACTGTATACCGCAGCTATTCTCTGTATGTATACTATCTTATTCAACATTCTCATAGGAGTATTAAAATCAATAAATGATAGAGTCTGGCGAGATGGCTTACTGGTTAAGAAACTTGCTATACTTCCAGAGGAATTGGATTCAGTTCCCAGCACCCAAATGGCAGCTGGCAGTCATCCGTAAGTCCAGTTCCAGAGGATCCAAAGTCCTCTTCTCACCTCTGTGGGCACTAGACATGCATGTTGTACACATATATACAATACAAAAGATAAACCTAAAAAAGAAAAATAAATAAATCCTCTAAAATAAATAAATTTTAGGTAAATGTCTCAGGAAAAAGAATTAAAAATAATAACCAGTGGGGGAAAAAACAGTTGTCTTGTATCTTACAATGCCGGACACACTGTTGCAGATATAACATGTGTATATAAATTTTAATCGCTATTTTACGTTGATTGGGTCAGTTAGATATAGTCATTTGTACCTGTATCTTATACAAAAATTCACTCAACATGGGTCAAAGGCAATTGGCAGGCTTATTCTGAAACTCAAGTAGCACAGCCCAAACATTTAAATACTGGATTGTGTTTTTATTTGAAGCAGTTTTGGAATGAGGGTGATTTGGTCCCCACCCATCTAACCCACCACTTGGTCGTGTGATCTCCAAAAGTCACACCTGACTCTTTTATTAGTTAATGACAATTTTTTTCCCCTAATGAGATCTCATTCTTTATCTTCCAAACTAAATCTTACGATACAACTTCCTATTTGTTTTATATTCCCCATGACGTCTGAAGCATATCCTTGAGAACCATTGCCTGTTTCTACTGATACAGAGAATGAAGTAGCCTGCCACATTGAAAGGAAAAAAAAGAATCGGAAACCAAGCATGTCCTTGAAATAAATCCATGGTCCATGAAGAGCCATGAAGATCCATCCACAGTGGGCTCCTTCAAAGGAAAAAGTATAGCTGGGAGAATAAGAACGAGAAAAGCAAGACCCGAGTAGGGGGACAGCAGGGGTCTGGTTGGTTGGAGGCACCATACAAATGGGAGGAAAGATGTTTTATAAAAATGATCATACACTCGGGAGGCAGAGGCAGGAGGATCTCTGTGAGTTCGAGGACAGCCTGGTCTACAGAGCTAGCTTCAGGACAGCTGGGGCAGAAACTCTGTCCTGAAAACAAACAAATAAACAAACAAAACAAAACAAACAAAATTGATCCTAGCTTTCCTTCAAGTGAGGCTCAGGTATGGCAGCAGTATCGAGGCTGGCACGATAGAAATGACTATTATTATTTCCATCTTCAGAATGTGCCCATCACTGAGCCCTCCAACACATGTACAGAAACAAACACATGTTTCAATATTTACTCTCTAGGGCCTGAATCCATGACGGTGCAGTTGTCGATCCTCCCACAGCCATCAGGCAAAGGCTTGACTAAACAGATGGCCTTGCCAGGATTTTTCACTTGGGTAGGAGGGTGGAGGCTTGCACAGCCAGAATTCGTAATTCAATGTCTGCCCAAGTACATCCTCTGAAGAGTCCACCTTAAAAACACCACACGGAGTCGGGAGAGCAGTTCATGGGAGAGTGGAGATAAAGAGAAGCCGCTGCCATGGTTTGTTTGATTTGGTTTGGTTTGGTTTTTAAGAAAACCAGAGAGCTTAAAGATTGAAAATGCAGTTTCATCATTTCTCATCACTAAATGCCAAGCGGCTCTGCAGACATCTTTCAACTTTCTTAGTCTTGGTTTCCTTGTCTGAGGAACGATGGTTGTTTGGCCTGCCTCTTCTACTTTTGGAAGGATCTGGCAAGTTTAATTTGTGTCCAAAACACACTGGAAGCTCTAAAATATTTTCTCATCTTGTGATCCTAGTCTAGTGTCTGGTTCAACTATTTAAACCTTAGCTTTTCCAAGAAGAAAAAGAAATATGTTTCATTTTATGGTCTGTAAAACCCATTTACTTATATGAAAATATTTTTACTACCAACCGGATAACCAATTAGGGGAGTTTCCCTGAAGAAGACTATTTTCACAGGCTTACCTCCGCAACAGGCAGAGACCAGTACAGAAAACCACAACCAATCAAAATTTGGAAATAAGTGATCTTGTGGTGCCCAGCTCCAGCTGGGTTATCTATAAGACAGCTCCTACACCAGAGGCTCAGGGAATGTCCTGGAAGAAAGGGCAGAAAGAGTGTAGGAGACAGAGAAACAGGGCGACTCCTAGCCCTGTCAGAGAAGCTCCACCCATGAAGTCGCTGCCTAAACAAGACCTCAACCAAGATAATACAGACATGGAAGAAGCAAATCTCATGGGGCCCCAATTCGAGTCATATTTAACTTTTTAAAAGTATGTGTAATTCAATTTCTTAATCATACCTAGCAGATCTTCCTGCTTTTCTAAGTGTCCTGAAAGAAAAAGCAAAGATTCGCAGGTAGCAAACAGTCCTTTTGGTTATATACGGAATCTACAGAAAATAAACGGACAGCAGAGAGAAAGCAGCGATCTTTCAAAAGACATGCCAAAAGGACTTGAACACTTAAAATCAGCTTTGCAAACCGCTGGAACCAGGAGGCACGATTAATCTTCAGTGTGTTAATCCAATAATTAATCATTTGACGGTCTCAAGAGAGATTTTAGCAAAATCTAGGTCAGGGGACTGGCCATGCTTGATTGCTGATTAGCCTGGAAACCCAGCTGGGCTTTGTGGAATTACAGCATGCTGTGTGACTTCAGGAGGCCAGCGTTTTCTCTCAAATACAATTAGAATTTTTTTGAATGTAAATATTTTTGTAAGTTTTCTTTCAGCCTATTTAAGTTCAGAATTCTCATTGCACAGTTTATTGAGTTGATGTCAGCTTATTTCTCTCCAATGAAGATAAGATCCCATTCAAACACCATCTACCAAGTATTTATTGAGCATCTGTAATGCAGATAATGTAAACAAATGTTTAAATCTATATGCTGTTGACCTCACATTGAACTAACCAAACATAGTTCCTGTGTCATTTTTAGAATTCATAGCCTCATGAAGCAGAGAAAAATTAAATAAGAGATAAGTGGTATGTAGCCATATCTTATTATTATACTAGGAAGAAAACAAAGATAATGAGAATGCAAAGAATAAGGAATCGCAGTGAATATGACCAAAATACATCATACGCATGCAGAAAATTGTCAAACTTTTTAAAAGTTGGAATTCCTTAGAGAGTTTGGGTCTCCAGAAGGTGATATTTAAGTTGTGACATAAATGATGAGAAGGAGCAGCCATATTAAACTTGTCAGGGAGTAATAGCTTATGTAGCAGTTTTTCTTTGGGCCAACAACCAGATCCCAAATAAAGACATAGAGACTTATGCTTGCCCCACTATCTCTTATAATTTACTTTAACCTGTTTCACTTTATCTACATTTTACTTTGTTTTTTTTTTTTTTTTTTTTAACCTTTATTTCATTCTGTATGTCCTACTCCATGTCTGGCCACGGGTATTTCCCTCTCTTTCTCCCTTGTTCTCCATCCTGTCTCAAGCCTAGATTCCTCCTCCTATATATTCTCTCCATCCACCAGCCCTGCCTATCCCTCTACTATCTTGCTATTGGCTGCTCAGCTTTTTATTAGACCAATCAGGTGCCCTAGACAGGCAAAGCAACACATCTTTACATCGTTAGACAAATGCACCATAAACAAATGTATCACACCTTTACTTAGTTAAAGTGATATTCCCCAATAAGCATATGCAAAGAGCCAGTGTAGCTGCAAAAAGTGGGCCATATCTTTGAAAATACTTTGAAAATACAATTAGATAAAAAATTCTTGTATCAAAGATATACATCATATTGTTTTGATCTAGGCATGTAAAGTTATTTCCTCATTTAATTGTCATTGTTTATGAGGAAAACACTCTTAAAGTTGATTTTCTCAAAGACAGCATAGTGGAGAAAGAGTGTGCAGGTCTGAAGGCAGTGTTCATGTATAAAGATAGACACCTGCGGGAGGGTTGACTAGGCCTAAAAACCAAAATTTAAATTGGTAAAAGACTCTGCTACCAGACAAACAGGAGAGACAGGCACAGAAAGGCCCCCAAAGACAAATGGTGGCATCTCATTAGAAAGCAGCCCAAGTTACACCTCAAAACTACAAGTACATAGAAAAAAGGGATCTGGATCCCCAGAGCTCTTGTGGAATATCCCTTTGATGCCAAGGAGCCAGTTCATAAAAGCCAACTATGCATCGGTTTGGCAGAAGCTCTGTGGACCTCTGACTCCTCCCCATCCGATCAGGCTCACATCCTACCCCACCTCAGTCTGTGCTTTACCATGAGCAATTGTGATGCAGGCTTAGATCCTGAGCTACCTACCTATGGACTTTAGTGTGAGAAAGGGCTTCTGTGGGGTACCCCAAGTTTATGATATTTTGTGAGGAATTCTCAGCTGCTTCTGAGGATTTTGACGTGGACTCTGGTTCTCTGAGAAGCAGCTGGGGCAGAGCTGGGGACAGTTTATGATAAACACTCTGGACTTGGCCCTCAAGCAAGGATGACTCTATAGCCTGGGTTATAACTGGGGTGGGGGGGGTCACTTGTCCTTGTGTCTCTAAGCACTCCTTTAGATATGGAAGGTTCTTGATTGATAGCTCTTGGGTATATGAGTGAACAAGAAGATCTCTCGGCTCAGAGGTTCAGCCTTCCTACAAAGTGAGAGTCATGCTTTAATTTGATCCAAAGGCTGCCAGGAAAACAAATAAATAAACAGAAAATCATTTCTGAAGTACAGAGCAGTCAGCCTAAGGGGATGGAACACTCAGAAATTATCTTTGGTTCTTGTTGGTCACTTCCAGAGACAGCTGTTCTAATTGCACTAAAACTTAACATGTCAAAAACTGTTCCCATCAAAACATTGGAGCTTCCTAAACTCTCCATTGTCATTAGTGACATGTGTATCCTCATTTTGTCCTTGAGCACAAGCACAAATTTAATTTTTGCCTTTTGAATTTTATCATGGTACAAAGCCCTGTGGCTTATTTCAGTGAGTCTTTCCTATCTCCCTCTCCTGTTGAATACTAAGCCATCATTCCTGTCTCTGTCCTATATACCTCCCCATAATATCCTCAGGATCTCAACAAAGCTGAATGCCCTTCTAAGACCTTTAGTTCTTTCTGCATTGTTTTCCAAACAACCTCCCTACTTGTCATTCTCTTGCCTAAGAACTTCTGGTTCAAGGCTGGAGAGATGACTCAGAGGTTAAGAGCACTGATGGCTCTTCCAGAGGAATTTCAAGCACCGGCATGGCAGCTTACAAATGTCTGTGACTCCAGTTCCAGCGGATCTAACTGTTAGGACTCAGGCATTATGCTGATCAGGCAAGATGTACCCAGGCATTACCCTGGCCAGCCCAGGGTCCTAGTTTGTACACGGGTGCAATGGTCCCTTTAAGAGTCGAGCTCTGCCCACTCCCGGTCTTTAGTTGCTGCTGTTCCTCTGAAAGGGCAGGAAGGACTTTCCCTACTTCTTCTCTTTTCTCCCCCACCTCTCTCTCTCTCTCTCTCTCTCCTCTCTCTCTCTCCTCTCTCCTCTCTCTCTCTCTCTCGCTCTCTCTCATCGCTCTCTCTCTCCTCTATCTCTCTCTCTCCTCTCTCTCTCTCTCTCCTTCCTTTCCCAATCTATTCCCTTCCCCCAATAAAACTCTTCACTTAAGCTCTGCCTGTTGTTCTCTCACCCACCTTGTGGTCCTTACCCGCCACGGGACCTGCCAAGGTACATCTGGAGCCATTTTACAACATTTTACTCTCTGGGTACATCCTGCCAGATGACAGAACAGGACAGCATAATGCCTGAATCCTAACACTGATACCCTCACATCAGGCATACATGAAGGCAAAACACCAATTCATATAAAATAAAAATAAATTAATTTTTTAAAAAAACTGCTAGCCCAAGCCATGAACAGTGGCTCATGCCTGTAGTCCCAGCCACTTAGGAGGCTGATATACAAGGATTATTTGAGCCCAAAAGTTGGAGACTGGCCTAGGAAACACAATGAATAAAAGAACTATCAGGGGCTAGATTGTAGCTTAGTGCTGCAGCATGCAACCCTGAGTTCCATGCCCAGTAGCACAAAATAAAACATACTAATTCCTTCAAACTGCCTACTGGCACAAATATTGCTAACTAGATATGAACATTTGCATTACTATTCCATTTTATTCGTGGTGTAAAACAAATTGTACCTAATCAATTTTCTCTCAATATTTTAATGTGTGCATACATAGTATATGTGGGTACACATTCATGTGCATGTATGCATGTGCATGTGTCTGTGGTGTTTGTGTATGTGTGTGTGTGGGGGGGGGGAGGCAAGAGAGAGAGGTCACAGAAAGGAGGAAAACATGGGGTGGGGGTGAGGGAGGGAGGCAAGGCAAGCTTGGGGACAGAGCTGTGCCGCATCCACTAAGCCATCTCTTCAACCTTCTCCCAACTCTTGATCATTCTTTTGTTCAATTGCCTACGATTTTAATTTTTGCCCGAGTGACTCTCCTAGCAATTCGTTACTGCCATTCAATTAAGATCAGATGCAAACTGCGTGTGTGGCACACATCGTGATCCTAGCACTCAGGAGTTTGGGACGGGTGAATGGCAAGTTCAAAGCCAGGCTTGAGTCTTCTACAAAGCCAAACTCCATCTCTATAAACAAAACAAAAATCAGAATTAAGGTTCACTAGCAACATTACTTGATTAAATCCAGGCCACACTGATGACATCTTGATTTTCATTCCCTTGTCCTATCAGTTAGAGGTATAGACAGATATATAAAAGGGTCTATACAAATGCAAATATATAAAATTATTAAGTATTAATATTGTTTATTCCATTTCTCAAACTAGTTTATATAAAATGAAGGAAAATAAGTACTTTAATGGTTCATTACTATAGAGAGTAAGATTAGGCACAAACTAGATTACTATTAATACCTGTTTAAAATATGAAGGAACTGGCTGCATGGAAGCATGCATCTGATTCCAGCACTAGGAAGGCAGACACAGTTTGAGGCCACATAGATAGACTGTGTCTCATAGAAAAGAATGAGTTTTGCTTTGGAATATTGGCATTGGCAACTCATTTTTATTCATGAATAGATTACTTGTGCCATCCATCCATACGATCATCCATTCAGTCACTTATTGAGCATCTACTGAGTTCTGCGCCCTGCCAGAAGGGACACTGAGATCCCAGTCTGAATCAGACACTGCCACCACCCTCAGTCACAGTTCAGTGAAGGAGCCAGGAAAAACTAGACAATTACAATTACAGCAGACACTTGGAATTATCATCTGCCTTTCCAGAAATTGCTATTTTCCAATCAAATGGTCATAAAAAGCAATATTACCTATCCTTTCCCACCCAAGATGACTGGTTTACCAATAAAAAATTCACTCATGAGCATTCTACATTTTTGTTAAAGCAATGATTCTTCTGACCAACAAAGCAAGACAATATTTCTTACACTTAAAATGTTGTCTGTGTCTCAGTAAGACAGCTAGAGTTACATTGAACAAACCATTGAGGGTCTATAGAGAAAATTAAGACTTTGGGACCTGAACAAGAGTTACTATTATCATTTTTTAAAAAAAGAAAAAAAAAGATTACGTACTCCGAGTTAAACAGAGAACTTACAAATAACTTGTTGTTTGAGAGCATCCAGGTTATGGAATTTGGACATACAATATAATTTGGTCTTCCCAGTGAACATTATCTTTTTCACTCCCTTGTGCTGCAAATCTAGCAGCTCCTATCTGATGGTCAGCCATTGATTTCTTCACTGCCTGGCACTCTTTGTCCTTTTGTTTCTGTGTTCTTTGGGGCAATCTCATTTTCCCTAGCTGCTTGTTAAGGGTGTGCTTCAGTAGGGCCATAGTTTACAGCTTTCTAATACCACGTGCTTAAGAGCACATTTATGTGGTGAGATGAAAAAAATCAAAGAAAAAACACATTTCCAGTGACCTTGGTAAATGAGAGGATAGGGCAAGAGGAGGAAAACTCAGTAAGGGATTTTCAAGGCAGTTGCTCTGCAGACAGCAGCACAGAGAGCAGCACGGCACGACAGCACGGAACTCCGCAGTTCCTACAGCAACGGGAAGAAGGGGTAAATTACATTCCAGCAGCTTGCATACTTGAAAAATTTTTTAAAGACTAATGTTCGTCAATTACCCTCCATGAACAAAAATGAAGGAGGTGGGGAAGATAATAAAAGGAAGAAAGAAGAAAAATTGCCTTAGAATAAAGAACTCTGGCTTCAATCATGCCCAAGCAAGACTTCCTTTCCTATTACAGAGATAAAATACTGAAATGGGCTCCCAGGGGACATGGTGGAATCTGTAGTCAATAAGATTTATTGCTGTCCTCGGGGAATCGGCATCAAGAGAACTGAAAACTCCCTGAGCTAGAGGATTTAGCATTTTTTTGTTTTCTTGAAGAAAGGTAGCTGAGCAATCTTTAGCATCTGCCCTGGCTCTTAATACTTTGTAAATTAAGATTCAGGAAACTTGGGAATCTATAATGCAATTTGTTTCAAGTGTGGTGTTGAATGTGGCCCATGCTATATCCTGAATGTATACAAAATCAAATCTACGTGTATGTTATGTAGGCCTTTCTCTTTTATACGTTAAATCTGACCCTTCAAAGTTCGTTGATCTCCCTAATTGGCGGTGGCTTGACAAAATAGTTCCTGTTTTGTACCAGTATCTCCCTGACTTATCATGTACATATTTTTAAGTTCAGAAGAAAAACTACAGACAAACCGATCTATCTTCAATGGCAAAACAACATA
The DNA here is from genome assembly GCF_903992535.2 of Arvicola amphibius. Classification (NCBI taxonomy): domain Eukaryota; kingdom Metazoa; phylum Chordata; class Mammalia; order Rodentia; family Cricetidae; genus Arvicola; species Arvicola amphibius. The sequence continues at coordinate 38,955,044 of NC_052056.1, forward strand.
ATCAAAATGGTTACCTTACAGTTACCAAAATGTGGCTCTGTGTATCTCTGTTCTGTCCCAGAACCTTAAAGTTCCTTTTCTTCACTCATTTTCAAACATCACACTTAGGATGGCCCTAGGGTCGCCTCAGTTCTAGAAATGCAGATCCCATGCTTCCTTTGCTTGACCCAAGGCCACAGAGGAAAGGATTTTGAGGAAGATGAAAGACAGCCAGGAAGACTACAAGTAGCTTACCCAGCAAAGCAAAGTCAATGCATAAACTAATGACTATACTCCTGCTTCAAATTTTGGATGTGTGCTGCCCAAGAGAAACACCATTCGAGCTGCATGTAGACTTTTAAATTTTGTGGTAGCTAAACATTAAAAAGGTCAGCTGACCAAGAGGAATTTTATTTATTTTTTTTATTAAAAATTTCCGCCTCCTCCCCGCCTCCCATTTACCCCCCTCCACCCTCCACTCCCCCTTCCTCTCCTGTCCAGAGAGCAGTAAGGGTTCCCTGCCCTGTGGGAAGTCCAAGCTCCTCCCCCCTCCATCCAGGTCCAGGAAGGTGAGCATCCAAACAGGCTAGCCCCCCAACCCCCAAAGCCAGTATGAGTAGTAGGATCCAAATCCAGTGTCATTGTCCTTGGCTTCTCAGCAGCCCTCATTGTCTGCCATGTTCAGGGAGTCCGGTTTTATCTCATGCTTTTTCAGTCCCAGTCCAGCTGGCCTTGGTGAGCTCCGAATAGATCAGCCCCACCATCTCAGTGCACCCCTCACAGTCCAGACTTCCTTGCTTTTACCCCAATACACAAGATTATCATTTCAATATAAAATCAATATAAAAATGTTAGTGAGTACCTTGGCATTGTGCACACACTTTTTTTGAAAGCTGATTTGTCTTTTTCACATTTAAGAAATGTTGGGCTGGAGAGATGGTTCAGTGGTTAAGAGCATTGCCTGCTCTTCCAAAGGTCCTGAGTTCAATTCCCGGCTACCACATGGTGGCTCACAACCATCTGTAATGAGGTCTGGTGCCCTCTTCTGGCCTGCAGACATACACACAGACAGAATATTGTATACTAAATAAATAAATAAATAAATAAATAAATAAATAAATAAATAAATATTTAAAAAAAAAAAAGAAATGTCTCACTGTGGACAAACCTCGTTTCAATACCTTGATATCTACATAGGGCCTCTACAGGGAGAAGTTCTAGGTCACGTATCTGGTTCCAACTAAAGGGAAAGGAAAGAGCAAAGCCAGAAAGGGATGGGCCATTTCTGTGGTCTTTAGTCTTCTCCAATAGTCTTCCCTGTTACCACAGAGAAAATGCAACGTGAAGGCTCATCAACATTCCCAAGACGACTATTCTATGTAGGTCGCAACTACTCTCCGTCTTGTGTTCCTGGATTTTCACACCGTACTTTTTGTTGCATAGTATCTAACCTTCTAATATACCATTTTGTTAATTTAGTGTTGTATTAGTTCTTCGTTGTCTGGATAAAAGGAAAAGGCACAAAATAATTCAGTTAACAGATGTGAAACAGATCATTGACAGTACAGCAAGTTTGTATTGGGTTGTAAATTCTTTGGGGGCAGACACTGCCTTGTTCATCTTCAAATCTCCCTTACCCAGTTATACAGAACGTTTTCCACATAGTAGGTGCTGAAATAGTAAAAGAAAGAGTGCCGGGCGGTGGTGGCGCACGCCTTTAATCCCAGCACTCGGGAGGCAGAGGCAGGCGGATCTCTGTGAGTTCGAGACCAGCCTGGTCTACAAGAGCTAGTTCCAGGACAGGCTCCAAAGCCACAGAGAAACCCTGTCTCGAAAAACCAAAAAAAAAAAAAAAAAAAAAAAGAAAGAGTGGCCAGGGGTACTGTTTGTAAGATAAGCGTGTTTTTCTTCCATTGATGATGATGTATGTTTACCATGTGATACTTTTCCAATATGGAATGGAGATTTGGAATGAAGTTGGCACACCTTCTGCTGCTGCTAGAGAATTTCTAGAGATAAAGCACTGAGATCGTAGGGAAAAGAGTAGAAGACCCTGGAGCCAGGTTTCCACAACTGTGAGCTCCAGCTTCTCGTTTAGGATGTATCAGCACCATGAGCATAGCTTGAATAAAATGAGATGGTTTTCGTTCTGAGAATCTGGGTTTTTTGTTTTTGCCTTTTTGTTTGTTTCTCCTGATAGAAATCAATGTGGTGGTAACAATAAGGCTGACTAAATGCGTGACAAGAAGGGCTGTCATATGCACTAGTAATAAAACCTGGGGATCTTGGGACCCTCTATGTGTGGTTTTATGCAAATAATATCTCTTTTTAAATTTTAAAATAATGCTCGCCAGCAACATTGATCCATTAATAGCCCTGAAAGGATAGAAATAAACAATTGTTCCTTTCCTTTATTCTGGGAGAAAATGAAGTTGGAGAGAGACATTTGCTTTTTACTTAGAAAATTACCAGTTGTTTTGTTTCGCTTTGTTTCATTTGTTTTTTTAACCAGAAAATCCATAGCTATACACTTTAAGAATTCTTAAAAGACTGGCTAAGAGTGTGATGATCTTTGATCTCTTTTTGAACTAAAGGTCATGTCCCCATTTGAAAAGCAAGACCCAGAGAAGTCTTATTTGCATAGGGAGCCCATAGTCAAGAGTTTACAAAAACATGCTATTGGCATCCTAGTCACTTGCTCAGCTTGAACATATGCTACCAGCTCCTTTTTTAGAATCATAAAAAAAAAATGTCACACTGGAACTTTGGGTTGAAGCTTAAGTACAAACCTAGGACAGCTAGAGCAATCCCCCCATGACTGAACTTGAAGCTTAGTGGAGAATTTCAGTAGCTTTGAAATAATTCATCTTGTTTGATTTTTTAGGTTTCTTTTCCAGGACTAAAGACTGAAAAAAATATTAAAAGTGAGCCATATTTTGCAGATGAATTTGGCTGGAAGTATTAACGTCTTAATTTGCTGTGGCTGAGCTCCAATCTAAAGGAGACAGTCTTCAAAGGCTAATGCCGGCCTGGACTGGTAGATTATCACCAGGCAGGTGCAACACAAGTGCAATTTGAGTTTCCATCTGGGAAATTCATCTACAGTCATATGACTCCGAAGCAAGCCAAAGTAGCTAAAGAAAAATAACACATTCTTAGAGATCAGAAGAATAGTTTAAACCCTGCTCAATTGCTTAACATCTATGACCTCAAATCACCAATCATCAATGTATCCTTTCTGAGCCTTGGGCTTTTCTTTCTATTTTTGTTAGAGAGGGGTTGGGGTCTTACTCTATAGTCCAGGGTGGCCTCCAGTTCATCATCCCACCTGTTCAGCATCACTGGCGCCAGGTCTACAGGCATATGACAATACATTCAGACTTAAGCTTTGGATTTTTCATGTGAAAAGAATTGGGAGGAGAAAGAGTCTAGATGAAGGGACCATTAAAAAGGGACTTGGAGGTTAAAATGACGGAAGACCTGAGCTTCACTAGGACAAAGACTATACATTAAAATACCAAAAGATTATAAAGGTGGCATGGATAGACTTAGAAAAGTGGAGTGAAAATAAGGTTGTAAGCCGGGCGGTGGTGGCGCACATCTTTAATCCCAGCACTCGGGAGGCAGAGGCAGGCAGATCTCTGAGTTCGAGGCTAGCCTGGTCTACAAGAGCTAGTTCCAGGACAGGCTCTAGAAACTACAGGGAAACCTTGTCTCGAAAAAAAACAAAAAAAAAAGAAAGAAAATAAGGTTGTAGACTCAACTCAGTGGGCCACTAGTCCCCAGAATGACACAGGGGAGACATATATGACAGACTGTCAAGGGTCGTGCCTCTAAGAGCAAAGTTCCTGGAATCAGGAAAATCACTCTGCCCCCAGGAAGCCCATTGCAGTCATTAGACATCAAGAAGTACTATGAGAAAATAGACAGAAAGAACACACACACACATACACACACAAGTGTAAGGGATGGCAAAGATAGTGATGTAATACACAGTAGAGGGGGGTGGAGAGTTTCAGAGATGCTGGGTTAGAGGGTGGTGATGATCATCTATGGGGAAAGAGCAACTGAGCTATTGGTGATACGGACTAGTGATGTGTAGATATCCTCATTTAATGATTAAGTATGGCGGCAGTAGTTGAAGCCGTGGAACAAAGAAGTGCACAGAAAAGAGGACTATTAGTTGAAATTTAAGATGGAACGTTGGAGAGTCAGATGTGATAATGGACTTATAGTACTTAACACAGGGGCATACACATAGTACTTTAAATTGGAGCTTGGAAGTCAGTCATGGGATACCTACCTACAACCCCAGAGACTGAGGCAGAGAATCACGAGTTCAAAGTCTGCCTGCACAATATATCCAGGCACATAGAAATACCTCATCTCTGGAGCGGTGTTAGTGTGCACCTTTAATTCAGCACTCAGGAGGCGGAGGCAGGCAGATCTCTGTGAGTTCAAGGAAAACCTTGTCTACAGAGAGAGTTCCAGGTCAGGGTTACACAGAGAAACCTTGTCTCTAAAAATCAAAAAGAAGAGGAGAAAGAAAGAAAGGGAGGGAGGAACGGACGGATGGAGAAAAGAGAAGAGAAAAGAGGAGAGGAAAGGAGAGGAGAGGAGAGGAGAGGAGAGGAGAGGAGAGGAGAGAAGAGAAGAGAAGAGAAGAGAAGAGAAGAGAAGAGAAGAGAAGAGAAGAGAAGAGAAGAGAAGAGAAAAAGAAAAGAAAAGAAAAAAGGCCTTGTGGGGATATAACTCCGTGACAGAGAGCTCGCACAGCCTGCCGGCCTCAGGCTCAGCCGCTGCACTGGGAGAAAAGAATAACCAAGAGCTTCCTTTCCAGATCAAAGGGCGTGGTCCCAACTAGGGGAAGCCAGACCTCTGTGTGAGGGTACCCCAGGGCTCTCTAAGACTATCTTCTTCTCAACTTCTTACTACCTATACACTAAATCTGAATGCAAAAACCTTTGTTGGTGGTAGGAATTCCCAAGAGCTGTATTAACTGGTCATTCAGACTTTAGCTGAGAGCAATGTGAAATATGATCTGTATATCTGTTTGTTTTTGTTTTGTTTTTAGAAACTGTGTGTGAGGCCATGTTTACACTGGCTACTTCAGATCAGGGCAGGCCGGAGTCTGTTTGCCTGTGGTGAAACTCACGGGAACTAGCATTGAGCAGAACAAGGACCTCTGCCTTCTGGTTTTCCCTTCAGCTTCACAGCCACTTGACCTGTATACCTGAACAGCTCTCTAATTAAACATCCCTCACGCAAGGTCTCCTAAATGTCATTGTACCCATGGAAGCCCATGTAGGCAGATCCTACTATAAAACCGATCATTCACTTCACACATGTTGGGTTTCTATTTTGATCTGGGACGCCAGCACCCACACACAAAAGAAAGGTACAAAAAAAACAGTGAGCCAATGAATAGAGAAGGGCGTGGAGAGAAAATAATTAGCAAAGGCTAAAGAGATGCAGGCTGTTTGAAATGCCACAAAGCATTTAAGGCTTCATCTGTCTTTATAAGCTCGTGCCTGGGTACAGCAGAGCAGACAATTAGATGTGCAGGCTACTCAATCCTAATTTCTGAACTCGGGGAGGAATTAATGCTTCCAGAGAAAGGAGAGTTTTCCTGCATCTTCCCTACATCAATCCAGCGTGAACACAAATGCATGTCTGTGAAGGCTGGGAGGAGGAGGGGGAGGGGAAAATGACTACTGCCAGCACGGACTCCACAGACAGCGACGGGAAAGAATTTTCCTGGCAGAAATTAGAAATTGTTCTTTCTCACTCCACCAACACATAAGTAATAATGCAGAGCTACCTTCTGCTGCCTCATAAGCTGTGGTACAAAAATGATGCCTCAAGGGATAGGCATAGAACCCAAGTGCAATAGAACTGTATCACCCCGCCCTGAACACCTGGAACTACCATGAGAAAAAAATGCTTTTATTCATGATATCTGTGATTTTGTTTCAATCACATGTTAGTTGATAAACAATACTAAAACATTTGGGCCCTTGCATAATCTCCAGAATTGAAAAGAATATGTACCACTCTACGAATTAATCAAAATCCACACACACACATACACACACTACAATGTTTCACACATGAGACATGATATTTCAGAGGACACTCGATATGTGATGATGTGGGATTCCCCTCTGTATGCTGTGAATATATTTTATTACCATTGGTTAATAAAGAAGCTTATCTGGCCAATCAATAGCCAGGCAGAATATAGTTAGGCATGAAATTCAAGCAGAGATACAGGGAGAAGAAGGGTGGAAGCAGAGAGACAGGAAACAACAAACAGCCACCAGGGAAGCAAGATGTGAGGTAACAAACCACGAACCTCACGGTAAGATATAGAATAATAGAAATGGATTAATTTAAGCTGTAAGAGCTAGTTAATAACAAGCATGAGCTAAAAGGCCAAACAATTTGTAATTAATATTAAGCCTCAAAGTAGATATACAGAAACTGGCCAGGAAGAGAGAAACCTCCAGTTACAAATGGTGCCCACTGTCTGGCATAGATCCATTTAAGACATAAATAAATTTAAAAAGAAAAAAATGGGAGTCAAGAACAGCTTCTTGCTAGCTGCATTGTTTTTTTCAGATAAGCTCTGTTTACTGGCAGCAAAGAGATACGCAGCTCCTTTAAGAGATGATTTCCTGGTTCAGGCATGCCCTAGAGTTGGAGCGGTGAGCATAGCTCCCAGAGCTAATGGTGAAGCCAAACATGGCAGAGCCAACAGCCAAAGCCTGGACTTTGGTCCTAGCTATATCTGCCTAGCATTTAAAAAATTCTCCTGGTCAGAAAATGATTATAGATACATAATAAGGACATATTCACACAAAAAGACCTCTAAACAGGTCACAATATGTTTGGTAACTATGCATACATAGACTTGAGAAAGAACAGATAAAGGATAGACAGATGTAGGCAGAGGCCACTTGTTCATTTCCCAGCCTCCCAGCCTCCCAAAATAATCACACAGAAACTATATTATTTGCAATATTGTTTAGCCAATGGCTTAAGTATATTGCTAGCTAGCTCTTATATCTAGAATTAACCCAGTTCCATTATTTTATATTTTACCACAATGCTTATGGCCTATTGGCAATGTTCTGAGTGGCAGCTTATGTCTTTCCCCTCTGGCATCTCCATGGCAGCTTCTTGACTCTGCCTACTCTCTATATATCTCTTCCAGTCTGGCTGTATTCTGTTAACCCATTGGCTGAAAACAGCTTCTTTACTCATTAACTAATAAAAGCAACACATATACAGAAGGACTTCTCACACCAGACAGAGTCATAGATTAAAAGAATAATTTAAAGATAATAAACTGATGTTCTTAAAAAATAATAAAAATTTATAATAAAATCTTATATTATAAAAATTATAAAATTATAATAAGCCACGTAAAAATGGAAAATACACTGAGTCTGGGTTATGTATATTATTTGCTTTCTTTGAATTTTTGACTGTTAATGAGCTAACTTCAGAGAGACATTTGATTGTGGGGGCTCTTAAGTTAAACCAATAAAAAGGTATCTTGACTTCAATATTTAGGTCTAGGGATATGTTGCTTTGGAAAAGAGATTCTACTTTGTTTCCACATAAGATGGGAAGCTATGGATTCCTTCCAGGTTAATATGATTTGATCGAGCAAGATCTCCTGAGAGGTCTCCAATAGGAACAATAAACCCAGGTGATCCAACATCCAAAACAGCTTCAAGACAACTGGCTGAGACAATGAAGCCTCAAAGACTACTACAGCCAAGATTTAGCCTTAATTCTAAATTTTCTCAGGATCTCCATCATATTACCAGCACCCCCAGTCAGTAGGAAGTGGTCTAGAGGACTATGCCCAAATTCCCAAAATATTGTTTATGGATGTTTGTTTTTATTTAAGAGGAGTCAGTTATAAATGATTAATGGTCATAGATGATAGAAGAAAGGAGGATATGTTATAGAAATGATGGGGGAAGGGTAGATTATTATAAATAATGGGAGGTAGATTATTGAATCTATTTTAGTCCAAAAAAACAACTGTTAATCTCAAAATGCTTTACTTTAGTATGAATCTTACATACAAATGTAAGGTCAATTTTGTTATACTATCTGTATATTTCTACTCTTGTTTAAGTATTATGTTTATACAGCTCATTTTAAAATGTAATGTATAGCTAAGAAATATAAATTCATAGTCATCTGTGATAGTTAAACTTATAGACAAGTTAGTTAGGCTTTCCAGATATGCAAAGATACATTTAAGATGGATAAGTAATCTTCAAACACTTCAAAGACCTACAGGATATGGCATTTAAAATGTTTTGAGAACTTAGAAGTTGCTTGACAATGAGACATGTCTGCCCCTTGCAACACCAATTATTTCAAGAAGATAATGGGCATTAAAGAAGTGCCTTATGGAGTTTGCTTTTAATGTGGCAAGGCTAGCCATTTAGACAAGAAACTGTTCTTGCCTGGACTGCTTGACAATATACTATATAAACTAGACATGCAAGGCCCACAGAAAAATGACTGCTAGATTTGCCAAAACAAGGTGGGACAGTTCTTCAGGGTTCCTGTTTCATGAAAGAGTCTGCCAGACATTCTGTAGGACAGAGAAGAAAGCAACTAAAGAATTTTGCCAAAATAGGTGACACACTCTTTCAAATCTCTTGCTTCACTGATAAATCTATCAGATATTCTAGGCCTGTAGACTAAAGATAGATGTCCCAATGTTATAGAATAACTGTCGGTGACTGTCCAGGCAACCAGATATCTCTGTCTTTTCTAGAGTTTTGGAAGTTACTTATAATACACTTATATACTTGATGGAGTTGAAGAATAGATAGTTATAACTATAGTTTCCCTTAGTTATGAAAAACAATAAACTAGATATGAAACTTTAGACTCACACAGATAAAATAGATGACAGAGTATTTTCTTTAATTTTGTCAAATGCAAATAGATTAAATATTATAACTGTAATTCTTGCTTGATAACTGTTTTACTATATGTAATTTTACGATAAAAATGTTTATTTTTAATTAGAGAGAAAAGGGGAGATGATGTGGGATGCCCTTCTGTATGCCATGAATATGTTTTATTACCATTGATTAATAAAAAAAGCTAATTTGGCCAATAGCCAGGGAAAATGAAGCAAGGCAGGAAATCCAAACAGAGATACAGGAGAAAAAAAGGGAGGAGTCAGGGAGATGCCAGCAGCCTCCAGAGAAGCAAGATGTAAAATAATGCCATGGCCATGTAGCAATACAGAGATCAATAGAAATCAGTTAATTTAAGATGTAAAAGCTAGTTAGTAATCAGCCTGAGCCATCAGCCAAACATTTTGTATTTAATATTAAGCCTCAGAGCAGATATTTGGGAACTGGCAGGTGGGAGAGAAACCTTCAGTTACAATATAACATGGAACTAAAATGAGACTCTGTTTCAGTTTGGCAAAAACTGAATGTAATGAATGTCAACTACTCCCACATTCTGAAGGTGCTGCTACATCCTCAAAGCAGAGTTTGTAGTTTTGTGAACATTAGTTTATCATCTATCCTTCTACCTCTAAAAATAAGGTGAATGATACTGAGGGAAATGCATCAGTTTTGTCCCACTGGGTCCTACAGTCATTCAGTCCCAAAGAAACACACAGAGGCTTATAATAATTACAAACTGTTTGACTTATTAGCACAAACTTATTATTAACTAGTCCTTACAACTTAAATTAACCCATAATTTTTGTCTATGTTTAGCCAAAGAGGCATTCTCCTCTTGCTGCCTCTGCATTTGGCTGGTGACTGCAGACTGAGCCTTTCCTCTTCCCAGAATTCTCCTAGTCTAGTCACCCCACCTATACTTCCTGTGTGGCTACTGGCCAATCAGCATTTTATTAAACCAATACAAATGACAAATCTTTACATGGTACAAGAGCATTATTCCACAGCAGGGAGGTTTTGCCTTGATTTGTTTTGTAGTGCCAGGGATTAAACACCCTCTCAATCATGACCATGCCCTGCCCCAAATCTCATGCATGCTAGCTAGTGATCTACCTCGTGCATGCTAGCTCATGATCTACCACTGAGCTGCCAGGTTTTAGAGATTTAAAAAATCTAAAGTGAGTTGTGCAACTGAAATAGTATTTTCCTTCCCCAAAGTGGTCACTTTCCTCCAATATGACACCTCCAATGCAGCAAGATGCGTATCAAAGAAACACAGTGAGTTCTGAGTGTCTCCAATACATACATGAGAACATCTTTAGGTTGCCTATAGTAGTTTGAGGCAGCCTAGTAGAGAGCACTGGAGCTGAACTATGTGCTTATCAACAACAAAAAATGAGATGCTGGTTTGGGCATTGCAGGAGAAGGTTGTTGGGCTGAAACTGGATCTTTCATGAGCAGACAGCCTTCAGAAGAAGGCTAGGAAGTCTCAGAGGGTTTAGAGGTCATTACCTGGTAAAGAAGCTACCAGTGAGCACCTCTTCAATGAATATTGGAGGAGCCTCAAAAGCACCCATCACAGGGTTTCTTTGCTTCTTGGCCACGACCAGCGAAACAAGCATCCACTACATTAATTCTCATTAGAGGTTTCTGTCCCACCTCTTCTGGCTCATTCACATCAATACTGAAGGAGCCAGAGAGCCCAGTGAGAGGACAAGGAAAGAAGCCACATACTCCCACCCACATCCGCTTGCACAGCAAGCTTCCACTTGAAGTCAGTCCAAGTTGAGGGAAAAGAAGATGTGTCTTTGAATGAAGTTCAGAAATTTTACTTACAGTGGCCTAGCTATATTAATTAGTGAATGAAGACTGTTTTAGGGAGTCAAGTAATCAGAGGAAACAGATTTTTATTAGCTAACTGTGAGGATACAAGCTGTGAGGCCTGCTCAAGATTTTATCTGAGAGCTGAGGAAGATGAAAAGTCACCAAAGATGGTCAGAGAAAGAAAGCCCAGATTTGTTTCTGAGTGGACTCTACTCTTCCACATCTGTCCTCTTCCATATTTGTCCAGAGCCCTTACTGAAAGAAATCATGTTTGTTCCTGTCAGTTATACCTCTTTCCTAATTCCTGGCCTCAGTCATTAGGCCAATGACATGACGTCTGACTAAAGCAAGGCAAATGACAGACCAACCAACAACCTGTGAACATCCTTGTGCAAAAAGACAAAATATACATGAGATCCTGTATCAAAAAACCCAATAGCAGCAACTGTAACAGGGAAAGGTACAGACACTCGGGGTCCTTGGCATAGGAACCTGAGAAAAATATTATCATGAGAAATAGTATACTTACCCATGGGAACTGAAACTAAGATACTCCCCAACAAATACTTATTAAGATCATTATTCTATTGCCATAAGATTAAGAAGCAAGATTTCTGTTTCTACAGAACTAAAGTTCTAATGGAGGAGAGGAAAAACAACCAAATAAATAAATGAAATAATCGCAGGTGATTATTATTTTCCTGAAGGAAGTAAATAAAATATATAGGTAAGAAACAAGCAAGCAAGAGAAAAAAAGATACTCATTAGTCTCTACATAAAATGGAAGGGATGTCTGGGGCATGGTCTTTAAACCAAGAGCTGACGAATAATCGGTCCATATCTATAAAGAGCTAATGGAAAACTACCCTCAAATAGAGGCAAATACAAAAACACTGAGGTAGAAAATTTCTCAGCACACTCCCAGAACTGACAGCTGGCCAGGAAAACTAGAGCAGAGGTAGCAAGAGGGAGGACGAGATTAGAGGAAGAAATGAGCCAGACCATGTGGAGATTGGGAACTGGTGGTGGGTGCAACACAGTCTAGTGAGGCAGGATGGAAGCCAGTGCAAACTAGATGAGCTCTACCTGGGTTCAAAAAGACAGTGACTGAAGCTAGCTATAGCTAATGATGACAGTCATCTGCATGACATAATTTTCATCAACAATGGCTTGCAGAAGAAAGAGTTTACTATAGGAGTTGACATTTCATGCCACATACGTCTTCTATTTCTTTCCCTTTCTCTGCCTTCATCCTACCCTACACTTCCTCAGGTTTTTAGAGGAAAGAGTTTTCCATGTACCCCAGATCAGCCTAGAATTTCCAGTCTTCTTGCCTCAGCATTCTGGGTAATTTGTAAATATATATGGCATGCCACCATACACATCTCTACTGTGTTTCTTGATTGTATGAAACTGTTTTGATTGACCTGCACTATGTTTTTGTAGATACACTCTGTAATATCACACAATGATGAGATTGTTTAATGTTACATTTCTCAGGCTGCATCTACATTATTAGGTGACTGTAGGTGCTTTTGTGTTTGTCACATGAGCACAAAGAGAGCAAGGAAGCAGGGAAGACTGCGTCCCATACTGGACCCAGAAGCCAGCTGCACAGTCGCAGGTGACCAAGGAGAAAATATGAAGGACCATAGCTAACGGCTACTCAGGGTCGCTATGTGGGAATTCTATACCCAAATGAACGGCGTGGAGTCTGATGGTGGCTGGCTAGGGCCACTGGAGACCTGAGCCCCACGTTGGCACCAACTGTAGAAGAAAGCTCAATTCGGGAAATAACCAGGCTAGCTAAAAAATAATTATATTTTTATTTTTTATAAGGAAAAAGCTCATGAAACAGAAATGAGAAATCCAAGCTCAGCTGTGCTGCATGTGAACCACAAAGAGAGAGAGAGAGAGCGCCTGGGCCATGTGCCCATTTTTCTCTGGGTCCCAGAAAGCTACACTCTAACTTGGTCCCACTTCTTGAAGATAATTGGTCAACAAAGCTTCCCTATCAGTGACTAGGTAGCCAATACAAAGGAAACTCCAATTCCTCAAACTCCAAAAGACATTCCAGATATCCAAAAATGAGCTCAAGTTGGACTTTAGGATTTTCCGTAGAGAGTAAAAAACCAGCATTCCCCAGGAACTTGTGAAACAGAATCCCATATGCCAAAAGGGGTCATTTCCTTTACCTCTGGTAGAAGGGACATATGGTTACCTGTGGTGACTATCAGCATATCAAAGCCAATGTTGGCCTCCAGGATCCCTCAGTATCACAGGTACCTGCTGTACATCTCAAAGCTCTTACCTTGGTTCTTCTCACCACTCCATCTGCCCAGGCTTCTCTCCTCCTAGATAACTTCCCTGTCCTGCTTTCCCCCCCCCCCCCACCTCCTTCTTGCCCTCTTGCTTTTTGTTATTCTCTCCTCTCTCACAGATAGCCCTGGCCACATCCAGTCTGTTGGTATTTTCTCTTGGCTCTGGACATTTCCAGATGCCTCTGGATATTCTCTCTCTCTTTTACCTGCAATAAAAACCTCCTCCTTAACCATACCATGGCGTGGTCAGGTCATGTTGACTGTTTCTTTACTGAGCCCTCCCACAGTCGCTAGGTAGTCAATATCTGAGGCTTTTTAGGCCATACAATGTTGATAGCAACTGTTGGGCTTTTCTGTTGTAGCATGGAAATAATGACAGCTAGATAAATGAATCAGCTTAATATTATTTAGGAACATCGAAACTTGAATTTCATATGATTTTCATGAGAGAAGAAATAGACTTTCAGAGTTAGAGAGATGGCTAAGTGGTTAGGAGCATGGGCTGTTCTTCCACAGAATAAGGGTTCAATTCCCAGCACCAATATGGCCACTCACAATGATCTATAACTCCAATTTCAGGGTATCCAATACCCCATTCTAGCCTTAATTGGCACTGCATATATGTACATAGACATATATTCAAGCAAAATGCATTAAATAAACTTTAAAATAAAGATTTGTAAAACATTTATAAATAAAAAAGAAATGGCCTTAGCTTGTGGCCACAAAAAATTAATTATAAAGACTAGTCCCCCAGTCATAGTTTCCTAACTATATCCTAGATTATTGACTGGCTAATGATTAATTTATATCTTCAAAGCCAAGAAATGTGCAATTCATATATTCATTTCACATAAAAAATAACCTGAGGCAAATATCTCAGCACAACAAAGATATAAACTCAGGCAAACATGTCTTCAGATCACATGTTAATTTCATAATCCAGCCTCACACTAAATAATCAGACTTAACAAATATCAGAGACATCTGAAATGAAGGAATAAGGACCTTCAAAATCTGTCCCTCCAAGAAAGGCAAAAACTGTGGCGGGGACTGGGCTCTCAAACCAAGATGTCAGACTCTATAAATTAACCAAAGGGTTGCAATTCTCAAAAGGAATCTGTTTACTAAAAATGGACAAATCTTCACATAAACAAATTTGCAGTATTATTTAAGGAATTATTTGTGTTAATTTTATTCATATTATTGTTTTGCCTGCCTGCATGTGTGTGTATGTATGTATGTATGTATGTATGTATGTATGTATGTATGTATACTTCGTGTGCATGAACTAGAAGACGGCATTGGAGTCCCCTGGATCTATAGTTATGGACAGTAATGAGCCATTATGTAGATGCTGGGAACTGGTTCGAGGTCCTCAGTAAGAACAGCAAGTGCTCTTAACAGTTGAGTCATCTCTCCACCCCTAGTTTGTGGTATTTTAAACTCTTCCCAACTACTCAGAAATGCTGGAAATTAACAGCTTTGAAAGCATAATAGCTGTAAAAGGCAGGAGCTTTATGGCCCCTGTGAGGGGGAAGCATTGGCTTGAAGCTCCTCCATTTCAGACAACCATTCTTGTTTTGCTTACACATCAAAAACTTGGAAACTGTAGTCACAGAGCTTTATTTAATATGACTTGGTGCTCACTTGGTATGAGCAGCCCCCTTTTCTGGCTATCTTAGGTATTGCACACACATGGCACACAGAATACATACAGGCAAGACATCCAGATACATAAAATACAAATTAATAAGTGTCTTAAAAAGTAAAGCCAACATGCTTTGATGAAAATATCAATCTTGTGTTTAAAGTGTACAGATTAAATCATTAAATCATTCGATGACTAGTTAGCAACAAAAAATTAAGGTATACACAAAAGAAATAAAAAGATAGCAGAAGTGGTTACCAAGGAAACCTAGATACTGGACATTCCAAGCAATGACTTAATACCAGCTTCACAAATATGTTCAAAGAAAGAAAGCCACACGTAAAGAACCAGCAGACTGCATGGCAATGTCTTACTAAATGGAATTTCATTAAACTATGAATCCTGTTTTCTAAAAATACGAATAAAAGAGGAACAAGCTGGGTATGGTGGCACACACCTGAAATCCCAGCACTTAGAAAGTGATGGAGGAGAATAAGTTCAAGATCATAGCAAGCTCATGACCAGCCTCTACTACATATATCAAAAAGAGTCAAAAAAATTTAAAGATCCAAATATAGATTCCAGAGCTAAAGAATTTTATTGGAGTGGGGACTTCACTGCTGTGCCTCAGATGCTAATCAGAGATGGAAGAAGGAAATAAACAAACTAGAAGAGAGATCAGTTCCTATTATGAAGTTTTAGGTGTCAGGGAAAAAAAAAAACAGCAAGCAGAATCAAGTAACCAAAAAATGTCAGAGCCTTCTAGTAAACCAGACAGCTTATCAATACATGTAGAAGGAAAATTATAGGAGGAGAAGGGGTAGAAAAAGAGCCAAAGAAATAACAGAGTAATGACTTCAATTTCCAAAATTTGATTAAAACACATCCAAGAAACTCAACAACTCCAAATAGTAAGAACAAATGACATGAGAATTTAGCACACTATAAAATATCTATTTAACAGCAACAAAGTAAGGCCAGGTGTGGTGGGAGACACCTTTAATCCCAGCACTTGGGACAGACACAGACAAATCTGTGAATTAGAGGCTAGCCTCGTCTACATAATGAGATCCAGCCCATCCAGAGTTATATAGTGAGACCCTGTCTCAGAGAGAGAGAGAGAGAGAGAGAGAGAGAGAGAGAGAGAGAGAGAGAGAGAGAGAGAACCAAGAACAGCTTTGTCTCATCTAGTTCTGTGTCAACATGACACGAGCTAGACTCCTTTGGGAAGAGGGAAGCTCAGTTGAGAAAATCTCCCTTACTGGATGGACCTGTGGCCAAGGCTGTATCTTCTTGGTTCATGATTGATGCTGGGAGGGTCCATACCACAGAGACTGGTGTCACCCCTGGACTGGAGGTCCTGGGTGGTATAAAAAGGCAGACTGAACAAACCATGAGGAACAAGCCAGTAAGCAGCACTCCTCCATGGCCTCTGCATCAGCTCCTGCCTCCAGGCCCCTTCCCTGTTCGAGGTCCTGTCTTGACTTCCTTCAATGATGAACAGTGCTGTGGAAGTATCAGTCAAATAAACCCTTTCCTCCCCAAGTTGCTGTGGTCATGATGTTTCAGTACAGTAATAGAAAGCCTAAGACAAACCCCAACACAGTTAAGAAGATTAATAACACACAGTATATGCTCCAAACACAATAGTATAACATTAAAAGTCAATAGCAGAAGAAAATTTGGAATTTGGAACTCAACAAATAAGTAGAAAATTTTAAGCAACATACGGATAACTAGTGAGCCAAGAAAGAAATCATGACGAATGAACTCTGGCACTTTGAATGTGACCTAAATTAAAGCAATTTCAGAAACTTGCCTGAGTCTCTTTACCTCTAATTTTTCTCACAGAATAACTGACTTTGGGAACATGCTATCAAATATTTTCTGCTATTATTATTATTTATTACTAAGTTTGCCATGGATCATTTAATGTTGTTTACTCTAACTCCAAAAATGTCACCAATGACACACTTGGCTTACTGTGAAAAGTGCTATAAAAAATGCCATTGGGAGTTAACAGAGGCATTCGCAGGTGATGGTGACACCCAGTTCCTCAGGTCAAAAAGTTCAAAGCCACCTTTGGTTTCGTCATAGTCAATATCTAATTCACAAGCAAATTCTCCAAAAATGCCACCGCAGCCTCTCTTCTAAGGCCGCTGTCACCATTAGCTCTGAGTTATTACACTGTCCCACCCCTTCCCTCACCCCCCCACACACCCCAAAGCTGGTTCCTCTGCTTAATGCTCCGATGATTTAGTTGTCAAGCAGCAGGCAGAACAGTGCCGATAAATTGCAAATTAGACCAGGGCTGTTCTGACTGTGCCCCGAGGGACCAACTTAATTTGAGCCCTGGCTGCTTCTCAGGCCCAGCTCTCAGGGTTCTCACTGCCACCACCGACTGCTGCGTAGAGCCCAACCCTACAAACACACACTTGCCTTTAGCCCTCTGTCCTTGCTGTTTCTCAGCCAGGGACACCCTTAGCTCCCCGGCTCCCTCTCTTCATTCATTCAGGTCTTGTGGACTTTGACTTCTCCAGGGAGATTTTCTCTAACTATCCATCAGCAGTAATACCCTGCGACACCCTATCTGCTGCAAATGCTTTGTCACAGCCAGCAGCTATTGTTACCTGACATTACAGGGTTTTTTATGCTTATTGCCTGACTCGTTCTAGTAAAAGCTGAACTCCATGTTTTTGTCCCTTGTTCACTGTTTAGTTTTTTTAAATTCCTACCTATGACACCCAGTTCCTACCTGGCACATAGTAAAATGAAAACTAACTATTGGTTGGAAAATATTAATGAGGAGGCAGAAACTTTATCTTGAAAAAACAGGAGGGCTGTGGGGATGGAGAAGAATCAAGTCCAAGCAAAGGTAAAGCCGAGGCAGACACACTGTGGCCCCAGGGCAAAGCGGCATCCTGGGCCTTTTCCTGTCACGTCACTCTCTTTTTTATAACATATTTAATTGATTTATTTTTTAAGATGTATTTTTTTTATATGCATTAGTGCCTCACCTGCATGTGTTGTCTGTGCGAGGGTGCTGGGATCCCCTAGAACTGGAGTTACAGACAGTGGTGAGCAGCCATGTGGGTGCTGAGAACCGAACCCGGGACCTCTGGAAGAGCAGCCAGTGCTCTCAACCGCTGAGCTGTCTCTCCAGCCCCACTTCACTATTTTTAGAAATACATTTTTTTTTTTTTTTACCAAAACACAACAGAACTCATTCGTTTCCATATCCTCTACGACTTACTTCATGCTGTATCCTTGGGGTTAAATAGTTGAAAGAGAGATTATGTGGTACACAAAGATGGAAAACATTCGCTGTCCCGAACGTTTTTACAAAACATTTTAAAAATTTAAAACTTTACAAAAGTTCCACCGAACTCTGATTACAGCAGCTGGGTGAGCAGCTCTCTTGAGACGCCTACACCAATTGTGGAGCCTGAACCACCGTCCATCTCTTCCATGCCGCCCTCAAACTCCACACTCCAGCTGTGCTTCAAAGCTGAAATAGCTAAGCAAGGTGGTCAAACATCTGACTCTCATAGTTGGTAGATTTTGATTTTTACGTATGGAAATAATGCCGGGTTATAAATATGATCTGAGCCGTAACCGCAAGACGGCAATAGCTGTGCGTGGCTGGGACAGGGATAATATTGCTGTACTTAAATAGCAAGCCCTAGCAGAGTTCTTGTTTCTTGTACTTTGTGCCTCTGGACTTTGCACTTTTCAGCTACCACAGACAGACTTTGGTGTGGCTAACTGCAGCGTTCACGTTAACCCAGACAGATAAATGATAAGAGCACCGAGCAAGTCAGCACGTGTATTGTGGTAGCCTTCCTTTTCGTGGAAAGACTAAATTTTCTTAAACTAATCAGTTAATCTCTTCAAATAAGATATCAATGTATGAAACAAACACAAACCTTTTCCAGTTTTCAGATCAAATGTCCTCTCTCCCACAGTGGCAGGGAAAGGGGTGTCCTTTGCTCTACTAAATGAAATTAAACTCAGCCTGTGTCACCTACAGCATGTCGCTCATTCCTCTGACGAACATGTCACATTATGCTTTGATATGAAGTTGTTTGTGACCAGAGCTACACCCTTCTATAGAATACGATCTCTTCACTCACCTGACTTCACTTTGGTGGCTTCTGAATGCCTGGTGTCTGGAATAACACATGACCCCAATAACTGTGAGTTAACTCTCAGACTCCACCGTATCTTTTCTTCTGCTTTGCCGTAATAGAGCTCTGTCAGACCGGCTTCCTGGAATGTTTTGAATGCAGCCCCCAAAAGCTCATGCCCACATTGGAAACAGCAATCCTCGAACTCATGTTAATGGCGTTTAGAGAGAAGACATAAAATGAGGTCCTTCGTGTAAGGTTCCCAGGATGACATCAGCGGCTCTTAAGAAGAAAGACCTCAGCCAGCATGCCGAGGGTCCAGGAATGTGATGGCTTCTGCGATGTTATGACGCAGCTCACCGGGCCTCATCACCTGCTAACAGGGCACTAAAACATTATTTTGGACTTCCCAGCTTCCATTTCATAAGCCAAAAAGCTTCTATTCTTTATAAAGATATAAACTTGGGTTCTTTGTCACAGCAACAGAAAATGGACTCAGATAGGTCCCTTTCCTAACTGATTCGTCACTTACGGATCAACATAGAGTCTATAATTCTGAAAAAAAAATGTGTCTTTGACATTGACAATTTTTAAAGACAGGTTTTCTTTCCCCTCTAAAATGATAAATGGCCACTGTGCGATAGTTTCCCACCGGATGCTGTTTTTCTGCGTGCCCTCTTCCATCCTCAAATCACAGTCCTCTTTGTGCACTATACCACGCAGTGGAGCAGAAAAGAGAGAAAAAGAACTTATGTTTCCCTGCGTTCCCACCTCCCTGCTCCTGTGTCTCATCGATCCAAAATCCTTGCAACCTTCTCTGGCAGGGACCGGCTGGCGAGAAGTGCCGCAGCTTCCCTGCCCTGAATGCTAAGTGACAGATCCGAGAGGCTCCCGGTCGTCCCCACCCTCATCAGAACATGGCTTTAGCTACTTTTATAGATGACATATGGTTATTTTTTTTTAAAATCATGAGGTCAGGAACTTGTAAGAATAGAGATTCCCACTATGACTGTAATAGGCCCTGGGCCGGCTCTGCTACTGTCACCAAAGATCCAGTGGCCAAAGAAAGTAAAGGGGTGCACTTCCTTTCTGGGTCAACCCTAGCTGGGCTCTTGGCCCTGCGGCCTTCCAGGCTGCTGCTGGGGCTGACCTCAGTCAGCTGTCTTCCTCAGCACCTACCAGATGCTGCCGCCAGACTGAAAGGGAAGAGGAATTGATTTCAGTTTCCAGCTTGAGACTGTCCTCCCCGTTGTGACCTTGACCGAGGCTCTTTCACTCTCTTCCCAGGTCTCAGCCTGTTTGTGCTCCACACGGTGTTGGAGCACGTCTCCGGAATATTTTTTTTTCTTTATTTCTTCTCTGTGGCCTCTCATCTTGCCTGGCCTTGTGCCCCGACCCTCTCAAAACCCAGCAGGACCTCCTTCTGCCATCCAGGATAACGATGGGCACCAAGAAAGAGACGCACACTGGCTTTTGGCAGGTTGACAGAAACGAGGAAGGACCTGCAGCTGGGAGGGAACTTGGGCTGCCTGGCCCGTTTTTTTCCAGGCCTAAGAATTGATCTGACCCTTGTTAATGAAGAGCACATGGTACTAATCTTGAGGTGGGGTGACCTTTGTCAGGAGTTATGCCTATTTTTGTCTCCTGACTTTATTTACAAGATGAAAATACCTGGAAGGCACAAATATTCCGAGAAAGATAATGGCAGGACAGTGGTCAGCGATCCTTGGAAGGAAGCAGTAATTGCTTTAGGCTAAGAATGAGAGAAAGTCATCCAGGGGAACTCAAATTTGATCAGACTATCCAACAATAAGATCCAAACTAGATTAGGAAACTCCATCTCCGAGCAATTATGCTTCCCTTTCCAACGACGGTAGCTGATTGCCAGGACCTGGGGCCTGCCTAGGAAATCTGTGTTTGCTGCACACCACTACAGAAATACCCGTGTATCCCATGACCTGTTCTTTTCCCCTGGGGCACATCCCCGCAAACTGAGTCCAGATTCACCTTTATTGCTCTGATGCACAGTGGAGATCCTGGTTCTGCAGGCTAGGAGTCCGGGATAGATGTAAGATCTGCGGCCAGGGTGCTGCAGCCTGCCCTCCCAGGATTTACCAGCTGGGAGCTTGGTCTCCAGGGGGGTTAGTTATTGAAACGGAGGAGACTTTGGGAGGTGAGGACTAGTGTGTGGGGAGAGGGTAGGAAGGGATGGGGAGGGGACATAATTAGGTCATGGTGCCCCAGGGCTCAGAAAGGGTGATGGGGGTCAAGTAGAGCTGGTGCGTTCCTGCAGATGTGAGATCTTTAACAAGTGAGTCTGGACCCTCCCTTGTCTCTTCAGGCCTCCTCTCTCACCGCAAAATTACTCCATCTTGTACATGCTCCCACCATTATGACATTAACTATATTGAGCTGTAGCTGGAGATCCAAGCTCAATCAGGCCCACTCACAGAAAAAGTCCCCTAGAATTTGTGCTGTATTTTGTTGATAACAAGGTCTCATTATTCACGACAGGCTGACCTCGGGCTCACAATCCTCCTGCCTCAGCCTCCAAAATACTGGGATCACAGCTGTGTGCGCCACACCTGGCTTCTCAGTATGTTTGAGGAGTGTGCTAGATTCTGAAAAGAACATGTTTCTCGTCTCTCCTCCTGAAGGTAGTGGCTCAGATGAGGGAAGGCAGCTGGAAAGAGAGGGGTTTTCTTGGTGGGGGAGGGGAGGAAGAGGCTAACTTGTACAGAATGCCATCAGTGCCATTTACTGGGAATGGAAACAAGAACCTGGCCCAGAGACTTTAGGATACCGAAGTTTATCAAAGAAATCTAAGTTTGAGGCTTAAGGAGACTGGACTAGAGGCTGTAGTGAAGCCCCATTACAGAGAAGAGCCTGAACTGGGCTGAAGTTCCACCGTTCTTCCCCTTCCTTAACATCCTACTCCTTGACTTGCCCATCAACCCAGCAACCGGACCTTACT
Source organism: Arvicola amphibius (assembly GCF_903992535.2). Taxonomy (NCBI): domain Eukaryota; kingdom Metazoa; phylum Chordata; class Mammalia; order Rodentia; family Cricetidae; genus Arvicola; species Arvicola amphibius. The sequence continues at coordinate 38,976,880 of NC_052056.1, forward strand.
CATCTCGCTCTTCTGGAGTTGCTGGTGGCAGAAAGAGCAGCAGGGCTCTGCTCAAAGAGGAGCTGTCACAGAAAAATACTGGAATGTATTGAGTGTACGAGCTGCCCAAGGAGAGAAACTCAGCTCTGCTGCAGAATTTGGGGCTTTATTTGCATTTGAAAAACAATCTCATTAAGGGAGCCTATTAGATTACAAGACATTCTCCAAGAAAGTATTTTAGAAGAACAATAGCATGCACATGAAAATGTGTGCGCGCGCACACAGAGGGAGATGCAAACTCTTAATGTTGCAATAAAAAGTGCACGCATACTTTTTCAATTGAAGACCAATAAATAGATCGCTGGAGGTTCTGAAATTAAAAGAAGCAAAGGTTTGTGGGGAGTTAAAAAGAAAAGAACCAGGAGCCGGGGGGACAGATATTAGATGGTGTCTGAAAGGCTAGGAGAACGATAGAACTGATGCTATTCATTAAAACCTTCCTAATGGGAACCAGTGCATTCCATTGACTTGGGTGATTATAGGAGCTGCTCCCATTTTAGGCTTTTTAATTGGATGGATATAAACAGATGCACACAAGGCATCGTTGCTGGTTGCTGAAATTTTAATCCACATGTTAATTGCAACAATGGGGCTCAATTCATTCACTGGAAAAATCCTACAATTTATAGGACTCCATATGGGGGACTTTGAAATGGGTCAGTGGTTAAGAATTCTTGCTCTTGCAGAAGACCCAGGTTTGATTCCCAGCACTGACATGTCAGCTTATAAACATCCATCATTCCAGTTCCAGGAGATCCAAAGCCTTTCTGACCACTGTGGGTACCAGGCATGTATGTGACACATAGACATGTATGCAAGCAAAATACTCATACATACACATAATGTAAAATAAATAAATCTAAAAACTTCTGTTACAGAGGATTTTGTGTGCTGCCATGTAGAAGTCACCCCCAAATGACGCCTTTGCTTTCCTGGTCCTCTACCAGGGGTTTTCATTCTCGTGAAACCCCTTCATATTAGTCCACCTGTCCACTTCCACCCTCCTTCACTCTTCCTTCTCAAATCATTCCAGTCTTCTCTGATGTCGACAGTTACAGGCATGAAACTGTTGAGAAATATTTGATCACACTGTGAATTCCAAGATTGCATTAATTAAATAAAATCAAACTTGGGTCAAGGTGGAGCCAGCAATTAGTTGACAGGAAGTAACCATAGAGAGTTAGAGAGAGTCTGATAAAAAAAAAAAAAGAAACGCACAGGAAGTGGTAGGGAGGAACTTTGAGTTTGTCAGTCCTTTTCAGATTGGATAGCAGAAGGGAAGGCGCTTTGAGATGCCTGCTAAGGGGGAAAGTCAGCTGACTGCCCCTCTACCGCTCTGAGCTAGCAGGTTTTCACCCCAGCATCGGACTCCCAAGTCTTTATTGATAAAAATTGTAAGATTGAAATCTAGTTTTAAAAACAGCATGAACCTACTACGTATATTGCGAAAGATTTTGATTACCATCTGCCTTAGGGCTTCTATTGCTGTGATAAAACACCACGGCCGCTAAGAGCAACTTCCGGAGGAAAGGGTTGATTTGACATACACTCCCAGGTACCAGTTATCACTAAAGGGAAGTGAGACCATGGAGGGGTGATGCTGTCTGGCTTGCTTGGCCTGCCTTCTTATACAACCCAGGACCACCAGCTCAAGGGTAGCTCAGCCCACCCAGGGGTGGGCACTCACACATCAATCACTAATTTTTAAAACGCCCTATAGGCTAGTATACAGCCGGATCTCATAAAGGCATTTTCTCAACTGAGGTCTCTTCCTCTCAGATGGTTCTAACTTGTGTAGAGCTGACCAAACAAAACAAAAGAAAGTAGCCAGCATATGATCTTTTTCCTTTATCTATCTTAATAAGAAAACGAAATTGGTTGCCTTCCCCAGGACCACACAGCCTGGGGAGGCAGAGGTGCACAGGCCTAGAACCCCTATACGTCTGCAGATCTGCCATGCTGCTTGCTCTTCAGTGGTCCTCGGAGAACAGCTTTCTCGTCTTCTAATTTTCCCTCCTGAGAGCTTCTGCCAGCTCATTACAGTTCCCCTATGACATGGAGATCAATAGTACACACAGAATGTGTTTATAAAAGTGCAACTCTCGCATGCTCTCGTTTGTTTCCTAACACGTTTTGTGGCCTTTTGGCCTCGTTTGTGCACTGGGCATATGTCTTACTGTAAGTAAGCTGTTAGGCCAAATGCCTTCCCTCTACAGAGAAGGATTAACATGGGAGAAAGGAACTCAGTAGGAATCATCTACTTTTTCATAAAGGTTTAAAGTAATGCAAGCACACAACAAAAACTTAGAAGGTGTGATCCAAGGATAGAGGTGTAGATACCATGTTTGTCCACCACATGCAAGGCCCAGAATTCCATCTCCAATACCATACATGCTAACAATTTATAATCCCACCTCTCTACACACTGCTGTAATTGTGATGCACTTAATTATGGCTTCCTTCATAGGCGTCATTTTTTAAAATCATTGTTATCTCTCCAGCATGGGAAAGTGTCTATAAGTAGTCTTGACCTTCCTAGGAATTAATTAAAAAGTCACCCTAAGAACATGGACACATCTAGATAATTCAGAGCTGGAAAAAATCTTTTAAAATCCTATGCTTATAAAGTTACGACATAGACGGCTACTTACCTATCTAGTGTCCTTAATTCTCATTTATCTTGCTAAGGGAACTTGAATCTAAGGCAATTCCAGGGCTAGTGAGATGGTTCACCTGGTACAGGACCTTGTCACCAAAGCTGAGTTCACATGGCTTGTCCTCTGGCCATCACATGCATGTCACGCATGTACACATAAACACAGGTACACAAATATATTCACATCTACAATCTAAGCTAAGTGCCAAGCCTGAACATTATATTTAAGTAGTCTGTCTTTTAGTTAGGATTTGTCATATCAAGCCGAAGTACTGGGGAAAAAAAGTGCAAGTATTGTGCTCATCCTTGCTTTCTTCCTCCTACCTCTGTGGTGGGTGTGGTGGTTAAAGGCCAGTGGAAACCACAAGCTAAACATGTTGGAACTAAAAAAATAAGTTTGGGGACCTGCAGAAAGGCTCCATGAGTAAAGGGCTGGCTGTGCAAACATGAGAACCTGAATTTGGATCTCCAGAAAACCAACAAACAAAAAGTAAAGAACTGAAAAGGATTACAGCGCACATCTGTACTCCTAGCTTTGGGGATGGGGAGGAGATACGCAGCTGCAGGCCCTCTAGCCAGCCAGTCTATCCAAAGCAGTGAGTTCCAGGTGGAGTGTGAGTTCTTGAGTCAAAAATTACGGTGGGGAGTGATGAGGGAGACGCTGGACATCAACTCTGTGCACATATGGAAAAGCACACGTGCACACACTGTGAATTCACACAAAAACACATAAATGCACACACATGGGGGACTTGAATACTAATTACAACATATGGCTACTGTACTGAGTCTAGACTATCAGCTCCCCAACTTCATGTTATTTAAGGGAAGTATATTCTATCTTCTTTAAATCTCTCTCTAAAATAAAAACTTTATTTGCTCTTTGAAAATTTTGTTCAATGTGTTTTGATTATATTTACCACCCCCCAATTTCTCTCAGGTCCACCTCCCCTTTCCTGCCCACCCTACTTTGAGTTCTTAACCGGGTAAAAGTAATTTGAAGAGGGAAATGTATGGAGAGGGGGAGCAACACAGAAGTGGAGGAAAGAAGGTAAAAATAACAGTAAGGATGCCTAAAAAGGTCATAAGGAATCATATTGTTATTTACCTGAAATTACATATAATACTTTTAAGTTTATGTGCATATATAGACATGCATCTTTTCAATAAAAATTTCCCATCTGAGCTGGCAATGCTATACCTACGAGTCATAGACTATCTAAGAATATGAGGTGCCAATATGAGGCATGAGAAGATCCTTACAACTTGTCAGCCAGGAGAGTACAAGAGACTCCCCCAACAGTCCAGGTGATTCACTGGGGGCCCCTGTTGCCTTCCAGAGGTGGCACTGTATTCTAAATATTTAGCTATACACGCACAGGTTAGTATAACTTTCACTCCCTCAACAACAACAAAACAGCAACAGCAACAACAACAACAAAAATCTTCTCTCTGCAACAGACAGAGACTATTACCAAAACCCACAACAAATGCAGACATCAAGGAATCATGAAGTGCCAGGCCCAACCGGTCCGTTTATAATACAGCTCCTACACTCAAGGTTCAGGAAACACTACAGAAAGCTGGAAACAGAGAGATCTGTAAGGGTCAGAGATCAGGATAACATCCTGTGAGATTCTAGAAACGCCAGAGAAGCTACACCCATGAAGACTCAACACGGCTGTCTCAGTAAGACCTGAACAGGGGAGGGGCTTGAGAGATGGCTCAGTGGTTAAGAGCATTGCCTGCTCTTCCAAAGGTCCTGAGTTCAATTCTGGGCAACCACATGGTGGCTCACAACCATCTGTAATGAGGTCTGGTGCCCTCTTCTGGCCTGCAGACATACACACAGACAGAATGTTATATACATAATAAATAAATATTTAAGAAAAAAAAAGACCTGAACAGGGGGACACCAGCAAACATCCTAGCGTGGAAGGGGGAAATCTCAAGGGGCCCAGTCTTAGACTGAGAACTACAAGGAACTAAGGGCAGCTGAGAGCAGGAGAAAATTGTCTTCCCCAGGGAAGAATCCACCAGTTGGTTATGCAGCATCAAGTTCTGAAATCATATTCATAGCAAGTAACATTATAGAAACTAAGAAAATTGCATTTATATATTTAGGAAAAAATATAAAAAATTAAATATGTACTATATACATATGTATATATACATAAATAAAAATACATATATAAAGAAAATGAGGCCATGTATTTGAGATAGGGAGGGGTACATGGTAGGAGTTGGAGGGAGGAAAGAGAAAAAAGGAAACTATGTGGTCATACTGTAATTTTAAAAGCTATAAAGTCCAGTTTGCACTGCCTACCTACTCTTGGATGTAAGGCTCTCCCTTGGAGCATGGTTGACTTGTCGGGGGTTACAGTCTTAAAAGAAACTCATCAGCCTCTCCTAGCACTGTCGGTAACCATAGGTCCTCAGGCAGGGGAGCTGGCACGCCCGCCTCCCTTCTCTCTTCTGGGATCTGGTGTGGTGTGAACTTGCACAAGTCTTGAGCATGCTGTCACCACCGTTGTGAGTTTAGGTGCAGCTGTGCTGTGTGTCCCAGAAGACGCTACTTCTGGTAGTCACCCACTGCCTCCGGCTCTTCTGTTCGCTCCATACCTTCTTCCACAGTGATCACGGTGGTCACGGTGATCACGGTGATCCGGGAGCCTTTGGAGGCAACGGTGTGCTATGTACAGCTGTCTCATTCAGAGCTGAGCACTCTTCAGCCTCTAACTTGCTGCACTTCATCCACTTGTAGGTTTCTGAACTAAGCACCGTCTACTGCAAATAGCATATTCTCTGAGGAGAGCTGAGAAACATATTAATCTATGGGCATAACAATAAGTCATTAGGAATCAGTTTAACACACAGTCCATTTAGTGGAATAACAGTAACAGGCTCTCCCCTAGGACCTATAACCTGTCTAGCCAAAGGTTCTTGACCTGATAATGGTGCCAGGTATGGATTTCATCTTGTGGAGAGGGACCTGAAATCTAATCAGAAAGTGCTCAGTAGCTCCCATGATGGTTATGCCACTTTGGCATCAATGGATTATGTCTTACCAGGCCAGTTATTATTATAGATTAATAATTTCCTCTTCCAGTAGCATGCACGGCACCTCCCAGTATTACAAAAGCTATGCAATAGGGATGATGCTTCCAACTTGATTTCTCCTTGTTCTATAAGACATGTGTAACACACACACACACATATATACATATATATAATGATTTCTCTTTGTTCTGTAAGACATGTGTAACACACACACATATATACATATATACATATATACATATATACATATATATATATATATATATATATACATACACGCACATATATATTCTTCAGAAATTCTGGAGGGTCACCAATAGCATTGGCAATATATTGCTTGTAATGTTTGGGATTCCATGGGACCTCACTGACCAAATACTCTAAAAGAGATAACTCAATCTTGGAACTGGGCTTTTTATTTATTAACTTGATGACTGAGAGGGGCATTCTGGTAGAAGATAGGTTCATTTTAACTCTCTCTCTCTCTCTCTCTCTCTCTCTCTCTCTCTCTCTCTCTCTCTGTGTGTGTGTGTGTGTGTGTGTGTGTGTGTGTGCAGGCTTCTACAGTACTATGTATCCATATAACCTTTCCTACATGTCTTTAGTGTTATTTATCCCTCCTTATCCCTCCCCACATTCCCTCTTTGATCATCCTTGACAATGACCATGGATACAGGATGGGGAGTGCTCTGAAATGCTCTCCAGAAGAACCTCTCTGGCATACTCTTTGAGACAATTCCATCTGGATCCTCAGGTATTTGAGATTTCTCATTTTTTTTTCAGTGTTCCTCCACTTCCCACACCAATACGTTGGCAAAGCCAGAACTTCCGCCCTAGGACTCTTGGGGCTGGGCTCTCTTGAGTTAGTGTGGAGGTCCTTTCTCCTTACTCTGCCCTTATTTCCAATGGCACCCCACCCCCAACCCCAGGTCCTGGTTTTTCTTGAGAAGCTGCTGCCGCTTCTGACTTTCACTCCTATCTGGACAATGAGTTATTTTGTGCACCTGATAAGCATCCCTTTGGTCAACTTTCTACCCGCGGCTTAACACATAAGCTTTTCATGTAATATTTCCTCACAGAACATTCTCTAAGATTCTCTTAAGATTATTTTTAATTTAAAACTTCTGGTCTTCCTTTTCCTATCCCAATCAAATCAAATCTTATCCCTCCCGGTTTCAGCCTGGGTTACTCATGTCTGATTAAAATTGGCCCAAAACCTGCCCACAGGTGACAACTGTAAAGACCCTTGATTCTATAAAATATGTTTTCCTAAAGGTTAGTCAGAGAAATACAGAGAGAATGCATAGAAATAGTCTATTTCATCCCTTTTCCTTTTTAGCCTATCTAACTAAACACAGATTTACTGAAAGAATAGAGAGAGGCTGTCTCCTCTACCATCACCACGACCAGCATGCGGGAGGCCTGCAGGAGTATGAATGATGAGTGTAACCAGTGCTTCAGCTGCTGGTTTGTGGAGAAGTTCTTCAAAGGGCACCAAGCTCTTCAAACACTACCAACAGTGTGTCCAGAAAGCAATAAAGAACAAAGTTCCTATTGAAGGACTGAAGGTTGTGAACCATGCAAAGAGAAGCCAGAAACGGTTCTTGACCTGATGGTCACTTGAGAGAAGTCGGGAAACTGAGAGGACTCTGGATTCTGTCAGCTAAGGCTGTGAATCCAGTCATGAGATTCCAGAAACTTAAGAGGAGAGTTTTGTTTCTTCCTGCTTGGTGTTCTCTTCTCAGTTCCAAAGGATCAATTGTCACTCTTGCTTTGAGACAATTGCACTTGTGCTGGCATCTTGCAGGAATCTGAGTGCATCTTGGGGTTATGGTTGTAATGCATGGTATGGGGTCAGCTCTAATTAAGACCTTGGATATACATAATTATAAACTGGTCACACTTTTGCTGCAGAGGACATTATGTACACTCCATGGGGGTCACTGGTCATGAAATCAGTTGGTCAGGACCTCCTTTTCCTCTCAGGAAACAAATGTTCTAAACAGAAATCCAGATGCAACAATTTCAGTCACTGCTTGGTTGTAGCTTTACACAGTAACAATTATAGCTGCTGGTGACCTGGGCTAGCAAAGTGGAAGACAGATTTACTCAGCTCTTTCCTTAACAAGGTGTTGGGTTGGCAGGTGAAAGCTTCAAACATGATGTAAACATTTGGAGCTCACAGCATGGCTTAGACTTCCGGCACATGGAGCATCTGTGGAAGAACCATGGCAACATCCACTGGCGATTATAAATTACTGTGGCCAAGCATTTCCTCCTTGGATTCTAGCAGCTATCTTTAAGCCATGTGCACAGAAAATAGATCTTCTTGGTGTAGATTTTCTATTAACAAGGCATGGATCCCCTCCTGACTAACAAGGTTTAAGTTGTGCTATGGTGCTGCCACTTCCTTAGAGGCTGAGACAGAGAAACATGAGCAAGATCATCATGTCTCCCCTAGGTGAGCCTCCTTGGCTACCCTGGGTGAGTCTGCCATGGCTACCCTGGATGAGCACACCATGGCTATCCTGGATGAGGCCACCATGGCTACCCTGGATGAGGCCACCATGGCTACTCTGGATGAGCCCAACATGGCTACCCTGGATGAGTCCACATGGCTACCCTGGAGAAGCCCACCATGGCTACCCTGGAGAAACCCACCATGGCTACACTGGATGAGCCCACCATGGCTACCCTGGAGAAGCCCACCATGGCTACACAGGAGGAACACACCATGGCTATCCTGGATGAGTCCACATGGCTACCCTAGAGAAGCCCACCATGGCTACCCTGGATGAGTCCACCATGGCTACCCTGAAAGGAGTGGGTCAGAGAAGAGGGACTTGGAATGGGTGGAGGGCTATAAAAGGGCTCTTAGCACAAGCTTGTCAGACCCAGTTCTCGGATTCATCATTACTCTAGGAAAAAAGTACAAACTCTAAAGATATCCCAGACTGAACCTATACTTTGGGAGCCATTTTAAGACCTGTAGCCACCAATGACCTCTATTGGAACTGCTCAGAAAATCCAAGCCAGGCCATTTCTCCCCAGGGACTCTCATTTGCCCATTCTGTTTGCTATGCATAGTGACTCTGCTTTTATTCACCCAAGTTACCTCAGTACCTTACCCCACCAACAATGATGACTTGGCAAACAAAGGGCCTCTTCTCAGGTCCTATACAACAAGAGACTACTTGACCACACATAAATAAAAGAAAATGGATCTGAATCTCTGTGTTAGAACTCTGTGTGATTCTTTTCTTCCAGTTCTCAGTCTTCAGATATTTTATGTGATCCTAATACATATTAATGAGTGTAAACATTTCCTGCTCAGTCCCTGGGCCGGGCCCTCTGCAAGCACATTACATATTTTATGTCTTAATCTTCTTTCGCACTTAAAAAATACACATAAGGAAACCAAAACTTAATTTCTCAGTGACTAACTTGCATGTGACTCCAGGTATAACCAAAATTACAGTCAGAACAATTAGTTACTATGTTTATTTTTATAATAAAATGAGCATTTGACCTGGGTGAGGCAGCATGAGCTGGCATTTCAGAAGGCTGAGTCAGGAAGCTGATAAGTTTGAATGCAGCCTGGGCTACACAGTGAGACTTGGTTTCAAAAATAAATAAATTTATACTTACATACATTTATAAATACCTTAAGATATTTAAATTAGAAACTTGCATCATGGTTTCAACTTAGAGAACTTAGAAATAGGAATTGTAAAAATAAGAGGAAACATGGTACGGTGATATACGCGCAGTAGTATATGGTGGTCTATGTATAGAAGTGTATGGTTGCTGTGGGATAATACTCTTGTGTCCTGTAAAGATTTGTCACTTGTCTTGGTTTAATAAAATGCTGATTGGCCATAGCCAGGCAGGAAGTATAGGCAGGGCAACCAGAATAGAAGAATTCTGGGAAGAGGAAAGGCTCAGTCTGCAGTAGTAGTCAACCAGACCAAGATGAAGCAAGATGAGAATGCCTTACTCATAAAAGGTACCAAGCCACGTGGCTGACACAGACAAGAATTATGAACTAATTTAATATGTAAGATTTAGTTAATAAGAAGCCTGAGCTAATAGGCCAACCAGTTTATAATTAATGTAGGCCTCTGTGTGTTTCCTTTGGGACTGAATGGTTGTGGTACCAGACAGGACAGAAATCTTTGTCAACATATGATGGTTATATGAAATATTATATGGTGTTATATTGCAGTAGTATATGGTGGTATATGTATAGTGGTACAAGATTGTATATATGTGATATTATAGGGTGGTATACGAGAAGTCATATATGGTAGTATATATGCAAGAATATATGGTGACATATGTGCAGTAGTATATGGTGATATATATGTATAGATATGTATAATAGTATAGTATCTAAGAACCTGGATTCTGAAGTCAAAAATCACAAGCCTAATATTCAGTTTTCTGAATTACTAGCTCTGTGATCCTAAGTAAGTTACATAAGTTCTCCATGTCATATTTTCTACATCTATAAAATAGAGAATAACGGCACCTACCATTGGATTATTGTATAGATTAAAAGAATTACAATGTATGAAATAACTTAAATAGGGCCAGGCACATACCAAGCACTATAGTTACACCTATTGTTGTTGTTACTATTATTATTATTCAAAAATATTTTGGAATCAGGTTGAAATTCTCTTGAGATGCATGGAATATGTTTGTTCTCCATTTCCAGGCACACCCACCTAAACCCTTGCAGCTTCGAAGTGTTTTGTGCCTTTCTGTATGCTCTTGAGGCAATGGGTGGGTAGAGGTGTGGAACTCTTAGGTAGGCTCAGGTTAGAGCACTGTTGCCATGGGAACCAATCTTGCAGCTAGAGCAGCTGTTCTCAATTTGTGGGTCGCCAATCCTTTGGGATTTGAACAGCCCTTCCACAGGGTCACATATCAGAAATCCTCCCTATCAGATATTTACATTACAATGTACACAGTAACAAAATTTCAGTTATGAAGTAATTATGAAAGTAATTTTATGGTTGGGGTTACCCACCACATCATGAACCTTGCAACATTAGGAAGGTTGAGAACTGCTGCATTAGAGGTTGGAAATTTTAGGCCCACCTGCAAACCTCCAAAGAGGGGAGAGGGACTGGAGGTGGAGCTGATCATGTGACCAGTGACTTAGCCAAAAGTGCCTGTGCGAGGAAGCATTTATTAAAAATAAAAATAGACTGAACTTGGGGCACTGGTGGACAGGTGAATACACAGAAGCTATAGAAGTCCCTGCCCTGGTCCCCCGTACCTCGTCCCATGCATCTCTTCATCTTGGCTGCTCATCTGTACCCTCTCACACAGTCCTTTATAATTAATGGGAAAGCAAACGCAATAGTAAATGTAAGTTCTGAGAGCTGCTCTAGAAAATTAACAGACTCAAAGGAGGTTAGTCATAGGAACTCCAAATACTCCTAGTGGGTAGGAAGCGGGTGCTGCAACTGGGGGTTTGCAACTGGCATTTGAAATGAGAGACGGTCTTAGGGGCCTGAGGCCTCAATCTGTGAGCGCTAACCCTGGGTTGACTGTGGTACCCACTGCAGAATGGCAGGTGGTGTCAGAATTGTTCAGCTAAGTGTGTCAAAGTATCAGAAACGCTCTGATTTTCCTGGTCTCTTAGCTCTCCTGAAAAGAAATTTGAAGTGTGACTTTCTTAAGCTCCTGGATATGGATTTCAAGAGTGAGACAGCCTGCTTTCCTAGTGGGAGAGCTTCAAGGCAAGGGAGATCTGAGACAGAGTGCTCAGCCTTTGGAATGACTAGGCGTACCATGGGAAACCTCCTGCTACCATTGGTATTAGCACAGTCAAATCGCGGAGCAGAAATGTCCATCTTTTCTTTCATTTTACTACACAATTATTCATTGTTCTTAAAAGCAGAAAAATCGTGTTTAGGAATTACCAAACAGAACACAGAAAATAAAATACAATATGAATAACAAAGTTATTTCTGCAACAGAAACAATAATTACCTAATAGATGTTCAAAAAGCAAAGTGAATCCATCTGCTCTCTGGCAAACGAACGAGGGCATGAACTGCAGTTCCCCTGTGGAAGAATTCCTAAATATGACTGGGTTGTAGGATCAGGTGCTCCTAGTGCCGCAGAAAGTGGCTGTGAGCCCAGGCTTATTCCTTCAGATAAGTAGTAGCATCTAATTTGGCACACGATATGCATAAAATATCAGGTGAAGTTACAGCTATGAATCCAACTAGTGCAGAACAAACATCAGGATGGTTCATTTGGTCCAAGGACTAGAACTCAGACTGATGAAGCTTCTTCCCTTCCTGTCTCACCTCTGCTCCATGTCAAGGTTTCCTCCAAGGCGGCAGCCACAGCTGAACAACTGCCAGATGCCCAGGGTTCCCCCCTCCTTCTCTCTGAAGGACAATGGCTCAGCTATTTGCAAGCTCCTACTGAGGCTGAACTGAAATCTGTCTGCTTTAACTTCAGCTCTTTGGTCTAGATTTACATCTCGACAGAGTTGAACAAACTTATTCTACCTGTCATCGACGGGGTCTTAAATACTTGAAGACAATGATGCAGTGTCCTTTGATAGATGATTTTCCCCCTTCTGTCTCTAATGTAAATGCTACCACTTCCACCAACTACCTTGGTTTCCCAACCCTCACCATTCTAGCAACCTTACTCTAGTTGGTTAATAATCCCCCCTCCCCAAGTAATGTGGTAACTACCACAGAACCCAATATTCCAATATGGTCTGACCACAGCCCTTTGCAAGGTGCCTGTAATCTGCATCTCACATCCCTTCATGGAATTAAAGATCAGCGAGTTCTTTTCTTTTTCAGCAGACTGTTGAAACACAGTGTTGTCAAATATTCAGCTTGTGGGTAATTACAGTCTCCAATCCTTTCATATGAACAAAATCCATCCAGGTAATCACCTCGATCCAGAATTCATGCGGCTGGTTTTCTTTTTCCTCTAAACATAGAATTCTGCAATTATTTCTAAGATACCTCATCTTATTGAGTTAGACAAGGCACTCCGGACTGTCTAGACAATGTTAAATTCTGATTTAGCTCAGTGGCTGTCTTTTCCAGCTATGTGTCACCTGTAGGTCTAGTAAAAATGTCATTTAACTTATTGATGCATTGCAGCTGGGAAGCCAACTTTTCTGACACTGTTGAAAGAGCAGGCTTGAGTACGTGGTGCAGAATGACTTCAACATTAGCTGGAGGAGAGATTTATAGACAGCCCTTTTCAGTTCTCTCCAGCCCACCTGCACACGGCGCAATGCAAAGCACAGGGAGAAGAGAAGGCAGCCTATTGCACGTGGGTAGTAAGAAAAGAACACAGAAGGAAGCGGGGCCTCACCTCTGACTCCTTCCCTTTTCTAGGTGTTCTGGCTAGTTTGGGGATGTGGTCCAGGCATTGCATCCTCGTGATGTGTATGGTTGATGTGTTTATAGATTCTCTTAGACTGTGACTCTTTTAAAGCTCCCTTCCTCAAGGGAGATATAATGATACTGCCCAGAAAAGTCCCCTTACATGGGCTGACGTGTGTTCTCCTTCCGTATAGACCACGAATCACACAATCTCAAGTTGAATTTTAACAAATGTCCCACATAGTTATTCGAGTAGGAATCCATAAATAAGAAAACAGAGGATAAAACTGTACAGAAAGCACCTGGCCCTAGATTTGGGCCTGGCCTCAGTATTGGTCTCTCTACTTAACAGTCCCATAATCTTGGGCAAATCTCTGTTCCTCAGAGATGGAGAAATAAAAATAGACTTGATGCGTGTGACGGTTCGAATGGAAATGTCACTTACTAGTTCAGGGCCTTGGTTGGTGGTGCTGTCTGAGGCTTAGGAAGCGAGGCCTTGCTAGGGAAAGTGAGAAGCACAGAGCAGATTCTGAGGCTTCAAAGCCACTAGCCAACCCTGGTTTATTCTCTATGCTTCCTGCTTACAATTCAAGAGCGGTTCCTGCTGCCGTGACTGCCCCACACAGTCACTATTCCCTGCCATAATGGACTCTAAGCCTCTGGAATCATAAGCCCAAGTGAACTCTTTCTTCTCTAAGTTTCCTTAGTCATGGGGCTTTATTACAGCAACGAAAAAGGAACCAAAACAATGTGATGAGAATTAATTGCAACATTATACAAACAGTTGGCATCATCCCTGGCATTAGCTGTTATAAAATAGCCTTTTAATATGTGCTCAGCTTTCTTTTAAAAAAGATGTATTAGAGAAAGATAAGGAGAGAGAGAGAGAGAAAGAGAGAGAGAGAGAAGAGAGAGAGAGAGAGGGAGAGAGAGAGAGAGAGAGGGTGTGTGCCCGCAGGTGCCTATGGAGGCCAGAGAAGGGCATCAGGTCGACTGGAAACAGTTACAGGTGGATGTGAGTGGCTTAGGATGCTGGGAACCAAACTCAGTTCATCTATGAAGCAGCAAAGGCTCCTGTCTGCTGAGCCATCTCTCGGGTCCCAATGTTCAGCTTCTGCATCTAGCACTCCACTCCTGTGCTTTGGTCTAAAACAAGAGACATAGTAACTGCTGTCACTTGGTCCTTTGAAACCTTGCATGTTAGAGACCTAGTCAAACCTTCTTCAGTTGATAGAAATCAGACACAGAAGGAAAATGGAATCCCTTCTGGGAAACAGGAAGTGAATGGCCAGGTAGCCTGATCACCACCCTGATCCATGATGGCCTTTAGCTTTTCTCTATAAGTAAATCAGAACTAGCCACATAACCAAGTGCAGGTTTCAATGCTAGTATGTTTTATACGTAGGAATGTGATAGTCACCATTATGGCATATATTTAGAAGATGTGTATTTATATATGTCATTTTGCAGAGAGAAATTATAAGAATTATCTATAAATACATATGCACAGTGCTGCGAGGCTCATGCTCAAAATTCCTGCATGCACTGCCCCCACCCACAAACAGTACAGAACAGTGAAAACAGCACAGGACTTGAGACTGAGCGAATCTGGAATTAGATTCCATCACTTACTGCTTATATGACCTTTAGCAAGTACTTAACCTAAACGAGCCTTCATTTCTTCTGGAAAATAAGGATTTCAAAATCTGTTTCAGTGGAATGCATTTTGGGAACATAATGCCTGGGTATAAAAAGATAGCCACCATATTCCTTCTCCTATTCCTTTGATTCCCCAATTTTGGTGCTCTCAGAGAAGGCAGGCACTGCGAGGAACCGGCGAGGTAGGAACCATGTTGGAGAAGAGCTGCATCCGTTTTCCTTGTTAAAGGGAGGAGGAGTCTCCCTTAAGACAACTTGGAAGTACAGGGTACGACCTAGAGTCCATCAGCTCAGGATGCACACATGAACTGGTCACTTACCACTTCTTCAGATCGCTCATATCCAGTCTTCATTCTATTGGCTGGCCTTGGGGTACTCCGCAGCAGGCAAATACATCCAAATCCTCAAGTCCATAATCACCTAAAACAACTTTTGCTTTGGGCTCTTGGCATGTCAGTTGCTGTAACATCACCTTGAGTTTCATTATGCATTAGGTATTGATAAGTCTTTATGGAAGGGAAGCAGAGAGAAAGAAGGAAGAATAGAGAGGGAAGGAAGGCTCAAAGACACAATAGTGATAGGCCCCCATGAACTGGGAAGTAACATTTTCCCTGAGAATTAGCCTATTCAATCATTCTAAAGGCGATCGGATGAGAATATGCAAAGTCATCTTAACTCGATGTAAGAGATTATGAATCAAATAAGACTTTCATGGGAGTGTTCCCTGGCCTGAGCATCCCTGGGAATCCCCCAAAGCACTCATCCCTTTAGACCCCTCCGTGAACCTAATACAGCAGAATTTTCCACACACTAAAAAAGCCTGTATTTCTTTGAAGGGCCCAGATGCTCCAATGGTAACCAGCTTCCCTGTTCCGCAGATACTTGGGGAACCACAGTTCTGCTGCAGGGTCTGATAAGGATCAGTCTATAGAAAGACAGGTGTACTGGACTGTCCAGAGATGGGCTAGCAGAAGGAATGTGGGGAACGCGGGACTCTTGGCACACGCAACTTAGTTCTAGAACAACGTTCCCCAATTGAGGTGCCTGAAATCCTAGACTGTCTAGGGCATGGGATTCTGCTGAGGAGATGGGGGCCCGGGATGAGCGCAGCCTGGTGATTCTGAACATTTCAATCCTCCGGCATCTCTAGTCAAAACCTCCTGCTCACCGAGCAACCTTCTGATGCACTCCCTTCCCGTGTAACTGGTCTACAGGGAGAGAAGGGGCAGACCGGGCCAAATGTTTCCCGCTGTAAATTAATAAACTGCCATGCTGGTTATAGATCCGTCTCTTGTGGGTTAGCATGAGTCAGCAGCCCGGAGTCTGATCAACTCAGAGCCTCTGCCAAGACCAAGTTCCTGATGCTGCAAAATCGAGGGCTTGACCCTGGACCCTAGGGAACTTCTCAGACAAATGTGTTCCCTTTGGGCCTCAGGAACCAGGCCGTTAGCCTCTGCGGGAGAAGGAAGGTGAAAAGAAGTCCATTTCCTAGGAAAACACTGTGGAAGATCGTGTATGTGTTGGATCTCGGTTACTGGGTTACTCTTCTGCCGACGCAATAAGTCAAATTAAACCAAATTAATAAGGCCAGATTTAATAAACAGAGCAAAGCAAAGCAGAGCGAAGCAGCTCCAGGGTGACTCTGAGGAAGGCAGGAAGAAGAGCACTTGGCAGATCTAAGGACCTGGTCTGTGGGCGTGGTCTTGAGCAGTTCCACGGGAGGAGCAGCTGATGGAGTCTGGAATGGAGGGGGTGAAACCAAAGTGGAGCTACTTCTCCAAGGTTTACACCTGCTTTCTTGGGAGCATGGAGTAGGGAGAAGAGTGAATCTCTGATTAGCATGCTTTGTAAGCGAGGCCTTTTTTGTTTCCAAAGGGCTCCTTGTGGATTAGCTCTGCCTGACACAGGTGACAATCCTGGGATGTTGAGGAGGGAGGGAGAATGGGAGAGGCACAAAGAGAGTATGATTGGATACAATTTTTTTCTTTCGTTAAATCAGAGATGAGGAATCTGAGCACACAGCCACTACCCTAGAATCAAAGGAAATGTCACAGCTCGGACCAGAACGTAGGTTTTTTAACTCTTGTGGGTAGTACTTTTTTTCCCTCTCATTTACTATAAACACCCTACACAGACCCTTGAAAAAGCATTAAAGCATCCAAATAGGACAACAGGGCAGAAAGAACCCTGTATGTTTGTGGGGTGAAGGAGATAGGGAACAGTGAGACGGGAGAAGGGTGTGGCTAAGTGGGGCTCACCGTCAGAACAGAAAAAAACAGAGCAGGGCTGTATTGTTCAAAAAGCACTCTCATTTTTTTTTTTCAAATTTTTGACCAAGAAGACTCAAGACCAATTGAACAGATAATTAATTAATGCAGCACCTACTGTGTGCAAGGCTTCACACCCTAAATGTTACCAAAGAAGAGCAGATATCCTAGGACCTCCTGTCCCAGCTCTTAAACACTGCCTTGTTTTCCTTCAGTGGAAAACCTGACATGGTCTATGTTTTCTCCCTTACTGTTGGCAGTGTAAAAACAAAAAATAAAATAAAAAGCAAGCAGGGAGCGGAGGAGAGAGAGAGAAAGCATTTTCAACATTCATTTCCATGAGGTGATTGATGAGCAACCCTGGAATCTGTTTCCTTCTTTAAGGGCAGCATCAAGAGTGGCCAGCTCCGACCACAGCATAGCAAGGGTACTGGGGAAAAAAGCTGACCACGGCCAGGATTCTGGCAGCCTAGACCATTTAAACCTTCAGGCTCGATGACATGTCACCTGGGAGAATGCACAAGAAATAGAAAAGTGTGTTCCGAACCCCTTTCCTAACACTGCATTTTACTTTAGTGATTTAAGTCCTGGGTGACTTCACTAGTGACAGTTCCCGAAATGAATTGATATTTTTTAAATGCTTTATGAACTTGCACAAAAGCAAGCTCTTGATTTCAAAGGCCTGGCCCCTGCAGAAGGGCATGTCCCTCGACTCCTCTTTCTCCTGCTCTGACATGGGTTTCAGCACCTCCGCAGGGGGGCACAGGGCGCCAGCAGGAGACCACTGCTAACTAGCCCAGATGCTACCTGACCGCCCCGTGTCTCAATTCTGCCTTCACATTTTGCTAGCTGGTTGATCCTGTCTGTCTATAAATCAGCATATTCTGGTGTGAGTGCTTGAAAGCGGTAAAGGGAGAGAGAGCTAGCTGCCTGCTCCCCTCCCAACTGGTTCATGTCTGGCTGGATCAGCCTCCTACCTCTCCTGCTGATTCACCAGGCTCAGTCTATTCAAACAGATGGCACTTCTATTTAGGTATTTTAATAGCATGTATTTAAGATACCCTATTGAGAATCGGATCTGACAGGGCTTTGATGAAGCATTGATGTTCTGAAAAACCAGGCTCACGAGGCAAATAACTTCATCCCCCAAACCAAGTCCTCGAACTCAACAAGCACGGGCCCTTAACTGAGGGCCTACTGGGTTGTGAAGGGGCTCAGCAGTAAGCTGACAGCCAGAAATGAAGTAGAATGCTTGCCACATGCCCTTGGGAAATGATACGTCCTCTAGGGAGAAATGGCACATGGACAGACGTCTGCAACTTTATAAACATATTAGATGACCTACTATGTGCGAATCTGAACGAGTAAGTAATAGGGTAGGTGCCTACACCAAGAGGCGATCAAGGGACATCGACTCTGTTGTTTTCTGTGACATGAGAAGTGAGATATAAGATTTAACGCTTACTAAGCCTCAGCTGGATATAGTGAACGCTTGCACGGCCACACCTTCCTTCCTGGGTGTGCCACTGCTTCTGCTAGCGCCCTAACTTCAGCCCCCAACACTACCACTCTGCCTGCCCTAACCCCAGCCCTGCTTTAAGATTAAACTTGGCTTTCTCCAAAAAGCTTTTGTTTCTGCTTCCAACCCTCAGGCAAGAATGCATCATTTCTTCATAGCCTTTGTGGTTAGTACCATGTCTATGGGTGTCCCAGCTTGTAATTAACAGCATATACTATCATGTATTGTTCTTGAATCTTTCAAGCTTGGTAGACTTGGGGATTCAACAATATTGCAGGGTATGTTTCAATATATGTTTGTTCAGTTCATCCAATATTTGCCCAGCACTCACTTGTGTACCACTTGCTAGAGAAACAAATATACATAAGAAAAACTGCTTTCTTTCAAGGCACTCGCACATAGATTTGCTACTCAGATAAGGAATATATTTGTTTACTTTCTGGGAATCACTTATCACAGTGGCGTGCACACAGTAGGTCTTTGTAAATGGATGTTATTGGTACTTTTTACCTCTTTGAGAGTGTATGAATGAGTAAGAAGCAGAAATAACAGAAAGTAGAAGTCAACTATTTCCACATTTTTGAAGTTTACAGCACACTCAACTCAGGTGGCTTAAACAATAAAGGGGATTTCTTGGCTTTCCTAACTGAAAAACTCCCGAGGAGGAGGTGATGGGCTAGAGTTAGTCAGGGCTTCCCCTTTCGTCTCCATTCTGGGATGCTGGCTTTACCTTCAGGCTGGTACCATGACACGTCTAGTAATTCCAGCTTTGCATTCACACATAAGATCCAGAGAAATGGGGAATGTGTCTTTCCCGACTGAATGGAAAGAAAAAGGGGTGGGGAGCATAGTAAGAGGCAGAGATATCTGGAGAGTCCAGAGTGAGCATGACCAAACGGAGCCGGGCCATGTGAGGAGTTGGGGGTGGGGAGGAGGAGCTGTTGACCAAGAGGGGGATACCTGGGCTAAGAGAGTAATGGATAGACCGGAAAGATCAGGCAAACAAAATGGCTGGATTATATAGGGAAGGGTAGTTGGAGGGAAGGGCAGCCCAGCCCCTGGGCTGGAGAAGTTTATTAGAGTAGGGAGCTGTGTATGCTAACCAGGAGGGCCCTGTAACAGGTAGGGACTCAGGGAGAACCTGGCAGCCAGCATACACTTTGATATGTTAATGGACACCTCAGTTAGTCATGTTCCTGGTTTGAGATCTAACACTGATGTGTCTATAAAAATGTGAAGACATCCTTCCTTGAAGCCCCAGCAACCTGTCCTTACCATTTTAGTGTTACAATTGAGCCATAAGCATTTTCTTAGCCAGTTCATTAGCCACTGAATGTTAGGCACTGCTCACTTAGGCCAGGTTGCTGACCCTGTCGAGAGAGAGAGAGAGAGAGAGAGAGAGAGAGAGAGAGAGAGAGAGAGATTGTTCTGTTAGATGGGTCTTCTTATGCAATGGTAATTTAACCTCCAACTCCCAGCGTCTTAAGCCAGCAGAAATCTATGTCTTGCTCTCACAGTGTGGCAGGGTAGGCTGACATGGGGAGCGCAAACATGATGGTCACCCTGGGACACAGGACAATGGAGACTTCATCTTTACATAGGGCTTAGCAGTTACTGCAGAAGGGAGAAGGGGCACAGACTTCCAGAGTCTTCTGTTTGATAGTGGCACGTTATTCCCATTCATCACTGGCTGAAACAAGTTACCCGGCCACCCCCTAAGGTCAACAACTGTGCCACGCCGCTCCAGGAGCGTGCATACTTCCCTGGGGAAAGAACCCTTAGGAAAGAATTAGGAGTTTTATTAGAAACAGTGGAGGCAGAGTGGACAGTTGGAAGTGTTTACTACAAAAGTTTCAGGCAGGCAAATTGAGCTCAGACATTGAAGGCACAGAGGAATCGAAATTATGAAGAGATTGACAAAGGCCAACAGGAAGAGAATTAACTGTGGAAGGAGCCACACACAGCTGAAAGGGCCAGATGGAAAAGGGCAGCAGGACCAGGGAGCGGTGTGAGTCTACATCTCCGCTGCTGCGTGCTTCCTCACCCAGGCAGGCTGCTTAAAAAGACAATCAGGAGAGTATGGGGAAGACGGGGAACTCGGGCTGGCGTTGCCCAGATCTCGACTGTTGGGAAGTGGCAGAGATGAAGAACTCTGAGTCAAATGGGCAGCAAGGCCAAAGCTCCATCACAGGGAGGCAAGCATCACATGCTTGCACTCGGGTAGGTCCTTGGCAAGTGGTCCACAGCAGCTGGAAAGACTTGAGCTGGTTAGTACAGACCTTTAAACAGAATCCAGATGATGCAAAGTGAAAGACAACCATTTGGAAAGAGATCCTGAGACACAGACCAAGTTTCTATCCCAGTGGATCCATGGGGGTTAGAGCAGAGCCGTCTCCATGGGAGAAGACAGTGTAAAGTTTACATCAGAGCCCGGTTTCTACACAGGGGAGTCAACACACGGGAAAGCAGTGTCTCTCGCTCTGCAGACAGGAATCTTAGGTGTGAGCCTCAGCAGTGACTGTAATTACCAAGACATGGGCAAATCATCCAAAACATCTTTCTGCTTGTTTCTTCGGCTGAGGAAAGGGGATGGCAGTTCCTCCTCTGCCTTCTTGAGCATATCTGTGACAATCTAATGAGATAGTGAAAAGTTGAGCACATGCATGAAATGATAGGCCCATCGTATGACAGGGACCCACTAGAACCGGACTAAGGATAAAATAAAACGTATTGGGTCACATTCTAGAAGTACTTGCAAAGGTAAACGTATGTGACAAGGGTATTAACGTTTGAATTCTCTGTCCACACTGAGCTCCTGCCACTCTGTCTGTTGGTTTTATTTTCAGGCCCTCTGTCCTCCATCTGAGGTAGAGATTGCCCTCAGCAGCTACTGACTATATTCCACCAGTGTAGCAGCCCGTGTAGAAAAAGGGCTCATTTCAACAAAGTATCCCCAGGGAGTTCTCGCTCTCTGGCCTGGATCATACACCCCCCTCTGAACCAATCACTGCGAGACAGACAATGGGGCTGCTCCGCACCACACCAGGAGCATGAAGAATGGGGAAGGAAGGCACAGGCACACCCCGGGGAGCGAGTGGAAACCGCTGTTCCAGGTGCAGGTCTGAAAGGCAGACTGCCGCCCCGATTATGATGGAGAATTCAGAAGAGGCGAGGGGAAATGTCAAGGGTAGCTCCGAGGCTGAGGAGGTCTCACTGTGGAGGAAGGCGAGTTCCGAAAGCGACCTAGCAGCTGAGTCTGTGAGAAGAGGAAACAGTGTATCCAGCACCTGGGAAGCGGGTCCCCGAGTGAAAGAAGGGGTGAACAGCAACCTGTTTAAAAATTCCCAGGTTGGCTCAACATGTACTTGAAGAGCTCAGCTTAGGAGGGGGAAGCTGTCACTGTCGCAAACAATCACTTAGTTCTTTGCTTGGTGGGTATTCTCCTGTAGATGGGGAAAGGTGAACTGAGCAAGAGGCTGGTGTTAAGAGGCTGCATCAGCAGGAGGGAACCAGATAGCTTGTTGTTGCTGGAGATGCAGTCATGGATGCCCACAGTAACGCCCATAGATGCTACAGTAATTTTACAGCTTAATGAGTCTCCATGGAAAAGAAGCGAGTGATCACTAACATTACTAGCCGTTACCGCCTGTCAAAAAGATGTGAAATGTGATTGACACACACCTCACAGCTGGTCCTCTCTGCCCACACACTAAACATAAAGACCCGCTCTGTCTTCCCTTCCCCTAATCCTCCTTCATGTGCATTCTGCCTGCACACATGGCCCAGAGCAGCAGGGAAGGATTCTCTTGGACTGCTGTCAGAATCATTCTTCAGACCTCCCAGGTAGGTCACTCCCCTGAAATTAAAAGCTGCCAGCCTTACCCTTTGGAAGCCCATGGAAGAGGGCTGGTTAAAGCTGACTTCATACTGGGCAAACGCTGTGAGAGGCAACTTAGCTCTGGATCCACCCTCCGGATGCCAGCAACTGCCATCACCACCACTCCTGAAACTGGTCCAGTTCCAAGCACATTCAGACGGAAGGGCCTCACCTCTGTGCTTAACCAAAGGAGGATGCTAGGCCACCTCTGACCCTGGACTTGAAGGCTGGCAGACATCACAGCTCTAGGTAAAGGCACGGGGAGACCAGGATAAGTCTAGATTCTAACTTAGGGTCCGAGTCCTAGGAGTGATAGTGGGCAATGCAGAGAAGTGAACCCCTTTGAGGGGAGGGAGATTCAAAACCCCTATGGATCCCCATCTCCTAACCTGTCCTCCGCATCTATTGCCAGCAAGCGACAGTGTTCTCTTGGGACCACCACAGCCAAATTAGACATCCTGGCTACTATTCCCTGGCTACTTACTCCCCACTGATTGACAGTAATTGCCACACAGAGCGTAGGAAGAGAGACTATTTTTAAGGGAAATAGTACACAAATAGCATTACTGTGTAAACCAGTGACTCGTAGGTTTCTCTCCATCCCAGCTTTCTTTCTGTTGCTCTGATTAATCAACATGGCCAAAGGCAACTAAGGGGAAGAAAGGGTTTGTTTGATCTTACAATTCCCAGGTGGCAGCCCATCACTGAGGGAAGCCAAGACAGGAGTCAAGCAGACACTGTAAGCAGGAACTGAAGCAGACACCATGGAGGAATGCTTACTGGCTTGCTTCCTTGCTGCTTCTGAGCTACCATTTTGATACGAGACCACTTGCCCACGCTACCTATGAAAACAGGTATGTGATATCGATATACAAACGTGCAGAACAGCACTAATCACAAGAGTTCAAAACAGAAAAACAGCCTAGATGTCCACCTACAGCTGAACAGACAGACACAATGTGCAGTCACAATACTAATACTATTCCACCATAAAAAGAATGAGATTTTGACACATACGCCAATGTGTAAAAGTTGTAAGAATGTTATACCGAGAGAAATTAAACATAGCAAACCATACACAGTTTAGTTCCGTGTATATAAAATCATCTTGAACTTTGATAGCACAGGAACAATGATGGAAGATGGACAATTAATAAATGCAACCCCATGAAACTGAAGAAATACTATGACAAAAGACACCATCATTCAGACAAAGTGGCAAAGCTACAGAATGGAAAAAGATTTCGTTTTCCAAACAATACACCCAATAGAGGGCAAATACTTAAAATATAAAAAAAAAAAACCACAAAAAAAATGGAATCAAGAAAACAAACAACACAATTTAAAAATGGGGTACAGTTCTAAACAGAGAAGAAACATTTAAAGAAATTATCAACATCCATAGTCATCAGGGAAATGTAAATCAAAACTGCTCTGAGATATCATCCTACAGCAGTCAGAATGGCCAAGAATAATAAGACAGATGACAGCTCATGCTGGTGAGGATGTGAGCAAGGGGAACACTTCTCCATTGTTGGTGGGAGTGCGGAATTGTACAGCTACAATTGAAAACAGTGTGTAGCAGCTCCTCACGAAGCTGAGTATAAATCTACCTTAAGATCCAGTTGTACCACTCTTTGACCTATGCCCAAAGGACCTTTCAAAATTCTCCTACAGAGACACTTGCACAGCCATGTTCACCGCTGCTCTATTCATAAGAGGCAGAGAGGGAAAACCACCTAGATGTCCATTAGTATAAAAAAATCATCCTGAGTGAGGTAACCCAGACCTAGAAAGATAAATATGATAGGTATTTGCTTATAGGTGAATGTTAGCTATTACGTCTTCAATAAGCAAGCTACAGTCCACACAACTACAGAGGTCAGGTATAGAGTAACAGAATAGGATGTAAGACGGATCTCCCTATGAAGGGTAAATAGAACAGATAGTTACAAATGGGGGGAAGAGAACAAGATGATTAAGTAAGAAGCTAGAGCTAATGGGCCAACAGTGGTTTAATTTAATACCGTTTCTGTATGATTGATTATTTTGGGGCTAAGCAGCTAGGAACCAACAAGCGGCCTCCCTACAACACATAAACTCACAGAGACTGTGACAGGACACATACGCACAGGACTCGCTCAGGTCTCTGCCAGGTGGAGTCCTAGAACTGAGAGAAGCAGTGGATACAAGCCCCCAACCCAGAAGCTATCTCCACCTGATATACATGTGAATGAAAAATAAGTTCTCTCCAATTGAATCTCACTGAGGATACAACCTTCCTAAGTGCAGGCCCCATGCCCAGCAGGAGATGACCAACACAAAAGGGACTCAGTGGCAGCTTTGAAGGCTTTGTCTCACAATGTTTTGTAGAGGTTTTTTGTTTTGTTTTCTTTGCCTTACAGGTTCTTTGCATCTATATTATGGCTTCCAGTTTTGTTTTTATGGATTCCTTTGTATACGAACGTGTTTGTCCTGTGTTAGTGTTCCTTGTGCTTTTTCTTCGACTATTTTTCTTGTTTCTTGTGTCCTATTCCAGTTAGTTAATTTTGTTTTATCTTATTTATTATTAATCTTCAGCTGCTTGTTCGTTTTCTAAGAAGAGACAGAAAGGGTATGGGTTTGGATGGCAGGGAGGGTGGCAAGGCTCTCAGAGGAGTTGGGGAGGGGAAACCATAATCAGAAGATATTGTATGAAAAACAAAACCTATTTTCAACGAAAGAAAAACAATGGAATAAATATTTAGAATAGGTAAATCCACAAGATAGAAAAAAGATGGTAGGGGTTGGTGGGAATGCAGAGTTAGAAACAGCCTGGTGGTGTTCCTGCTTCGTTATCAATCAAGGGCAATAAGGAGGCCTAGGTCAGCCGACTGAGACCATGTTGGTGTCCTGGGGCCATACTGCCACTGGGGCCAAACTAATCTGGGTGACCTGTGCTGCCATAGTGACATCCAGGTCTGTGTTGGAGCCAAGGGCCATGTCTGGGTCTGCAGTCCTGCTGCAGCTGGGGTTGTGTTGATGTCCATGGCTCTTGTTACCACAGAGGCCATAGGAACCACACGTGTTGAAATTCGAGGGCTGTGATGAGCCTGTCTGCCCTTCACTGGCCCTGGGATAAATGGCCCTTCCCCTCACTGGACACTGTAGCAGGAAAGTGCCCTCCCCACCCCCACAAACCCCAAAAGTCGGGAGAGATGGCCCCAGCCCTCACCACCGGGGTGGGAGAGCTGGCCCCTATGCCATGGGCCTGGGAGAGCTGACTGGACCCTTTGCCTGAGAGGGGAGGACCCAGCAGCAGGGACTGACCAGCTCAGCTACCACCCAGACCCACATCCTGGGCCTTAGGTTGGTCCACCCTAACATCTACCCCGTCTATGACCTGCTGTGAAGGGACTGGCCCTGCAGAGGGATAACTGCAGGATCTCCATGACTTGAGGCAATAGTAACATATCCGAGGGAGTTTCACTGAGGGCCCAGTGGTGATGGTGTGTGAGGCCAGAGGCCTTGAACCAGACCAATTACTCACTGCAGCGAACACTTGTGGGTGGGGCTGATTGGACAAAGGGGTATATACTGTGACATGCCACACGCCGCAGCTCCCAGTACCACAGGACAAGTGAAGAGATGTTGGAGAAGCGGGAAACATGGAGAAGCAAGGTGGTTTTTTGTTCTGTTTTGAATTAATTTGGGGGGGGGGGGAGTTTTGGGAGGATGCTACAGGGGTGAAGGATGGAAATGGAGGGACTGGGAAGTGAGTTAGATTGGGGTACATGATGTGAAATTTCCTAAGAATCATCAAAGAATTATGTTATAAAAATAAAAAGTAGAAATAATTTTAAGTAGAACATAAGCAAAACATAACTCATCTTCTTAGAAAAATGTAAACTATCTCAGCACCATTTATTTCAGTATACATTTTTCTCCTTTGCACATTAGTGTTTTCACATTTGTCATATATCAAACTCATAAAGAGATGATCGTGTATCTGTATTTTAAAGCTCATAAAATTCCACGAAGCAGCAACCCTTTCAGTGTCTTCATTTGATTTCCATCATTCAAATACTGTAATTCCAATTTAAAAATAAAGATTTTAAGATAGCTAAAAGGAGAGAGGGGGGTGCATATTGGGTTTTCTTTTGCATACTAACAGCACAATAAACCGGCTAGTGGTGGTTACAAAATATTTTGAGTATACTAGATGTCACTGAATGTTTCTCTCTTGCACAATTCATTTTATGTCGTGTGAATTTTACCATTTAAGAAAAAGCAAACTGACTCAAATGTTGTCTTTGCCTTCCCTTTTTTTCTACCTGATGGGAAGGAAGGGTCAGCCATTAGCAAACAGTAAATTATTTGTCAAGACAAGGTAAACATCAAGACAGAAGACTGCATCTTTGACAACATGAAGATCAGTACAAAACCACCAATTTTATTATAAGAAAAGCTAAATTTTTAGTTGATTTTTTTTAATTGAAAGGATGTGGTAGAATGCTTGCTTAGCACATACCAGGCCTAGGGTCAATCCCTCAGTGATGTGAAAAGTAAATAAATTAAACACAAACTGAAGGAAGAAAACAGTCCAAACTTGGTACTTTATACATTTTTCTCCTTAAAGGATTATCTTCACATACATGAAATAAACTCATGTACGAGCCTAAGTTTAGATATATTTGCAAGATGGACTTTTGGCTAAGTAGCTGGGAAAATGTCATTTATAAAACTGCCCTTTTAAAAAGGAAGGTGTGGACAGATAACACAAATTAGCACCACAGACATGTGATATGCATGCAATGGCAAAAAGAAAATGCATCTTTCATATAAAAGGATCATAGCTTATTCATGGTCTGGAGAAAATGCCACGTAATTGTTTCTTTGTTCAGCCAATACATACTGGTGGCTACCTTCTACGTGCCAGGTTCTGAGCCTGGGAAGTGAACAGGCACTACAGTGAGAAAGAAGCAGAAGGCCTTGGCTCTTGTGGAAAGCACAGGAACAATTTAATTTATAATACATATTAGTATAAGGCATGCAGACAAGCACATGGGGCTCCCAGCAGTCCTGGTTTAGGCTACCTCTCAGCTCCCCCACTGCTGGCATGGCTTCCTTTACTACAAAAACAAAACAAAACAAAACAAACAAACAAAAAAACCCCTAGTCCTTTCCCAGTATCACTCCATTGGACTAGTGAAGAGCTTGCCAGATTCTTAACAATGCTGCAGCCAGTTTCCCTCAGGAAGGAAACAAAGCACCTGGCCCCAAACTCCCCCACACCATCCCAAACTCCTCCACCCCAACCCAAAGTATTCTATCCCACTCCAAACTCCCCTATCCCAACCTAAACTCTTCTACCCCAACCTCCTCATCCCACCCAAACTCCCCATCCCACCCCAAACTCCCCCATCCTACCCCAAACTCCTCCATCCCATCCCATACTCCACCATTGTAATGGTCTGTCCTGTCTCTTTAAGAGACAAGCCCCGCCCCCCCCCCCCCCCCCCCGCAAGTTGATCTTCAGCTTCCAGCCTGAGTTCCTTCCTTTCCCAGCTCCCTGTCAAAAAGGCAGCTTCTATCTCTCCATTCTCCCCCCCCACCTCCGCTCTACTCTCCTTCCCTTCTGTAACCTACTAAATAAATATCCAATCTCACCCTGCATGGTGTACCTATCCATGTCTCTGTCTCTCGCCTGCTGCGTGGCTTCCTGCCCAGGACCTTTGGAGATCTGCAGCGTGGTCTCCTGCAACATCCCTGCCTGGGGCAGTGTTTCTGCCGCTGCAGCCACTTGGGGATCTGCAGCATTTTTAATTAATCCGTTACACCCCCCCACCCCAAACTCTTCCATCCCACCCAAAATACCCCCACCCCATACTCCTCCATCCCACCCCAAAATCCTCCATCCCACCCCATCCCAAACTCCTACCCCTGTGCCTCCAGCCAGCTCCCAAATACTAACGTGGAGCCTTATATTAATTATGAAAGCCCAGTCTTAGTTTAAGCTTGTTCCACTAGCTCTTATAACTTAAATTAACCCATTTATATTAATCTATGTTTCGCCTCATGGCTTTTTACCTTTCTTTCTGTTTGTTCAGCTTCCTCTATGCCTCATTGGTATCCCACATGCACCTAGATTCATCTCCTTCTTCCTCCCTCTCCCTCTCTGCCCAGAAGTCCCTCCAATATCTCCTGCCTAGCTATTGGCCAGTCAGTATTTTATTCCACCAATCACAGCAATACATTTTCACACAGCATACAAATACCCCACAACACAGTCCATTAAGGTTTCCGAGAATACAGAGGCAACACACAAAACAAAGCCGACTTTCCTGGTAGGTGACGGGAGAATGTGTAAATGGGGGAGTTTGGGGTGGGATTTATTGTCATTAAATATAACACTTAGGGCTACAGAACGAGAGATGGCTCAGCAATTATGAGCTCTTGCTGCTCTTGGAGAGGACCATTGTTTGGTTCCCAGCACCCATGCAGGACAGCTCACAACAGCTCTTAATCCAGCTCCGGGGGATCCAATGCCTCCAGCCTCCATGGGCACCTACCCGTATATGTAAGCACATATGTGAATGCGGCGAGCGAGCCCTGACCAGCAGGGAAAGATCACCACCGACACAGGATTCTTCTCTGATCACACTTTAATGAAGCGCTGCTTGGTTGAGGGAGAGCTGGAAGCAGGGGGCTCCGAGCCGGGCTGGGTGGCGGCTTATATAGAGGAGGACGGGGCGTGTCTACTGATTAGGTGATGTGGCAGAAAAGGATTGGTGGAAACCTGTTGCCAGGCAGATGTGGCGCGAAAAGTTCGTGCCACATACTTGTTTACTTTAGCCCTCGGCGCCATCTTGTAATGGCGAATGTAAGTGCGGCCGCCACAGTTCCCCCCTTTTAATTTTATGAAATTTAAAAGACAGTCAAGGCTGAGGTCAGAGGACCTTACCCTGAAAATGTAGACATGTCCCGTTTTTCTCAGGGATGGGAAAAATAAGCGGGACTACCCATATGCATAAGGTCATGATCTCCTGAGTGGATCTACTCAGTGCACTCTTAGGTGCAAAACCTCCTGTCCAGGACAACACATCCCCAGATTCAGGGGAACCTCATCGATCCCTCTTTCCGAGTGCAATGGCTCAATGGCCTTCGGGTGCAAAAGCAGGGATTAGGGTCAGGAGTCCTGTAAGATGCTGATCCAAGCTTGGGGGGAGTTACCGGCCTCCAAGGCTGCGAGGGCACGAGCAATGGCCACCTTTTCCCGTTTCCTTACCCGAATCAGCCTTAGAATCAGAAACAACGCCAATATCACTCCCGAAGTTAATATTAATCCTAGCACGCCAACCCCTGCCCATTCCTTAATATATGAAAAGGTATCTACCAGCCAATCTGTAAATTCCCCCAGCGAAACCATCGTCGCCTGGGTTTGATTCAAAGCCAAAATCTTCAAACTAAAATTTGCTTGCAATTGTTCCAATTCCCTTGTCCAATTGCCATTTAGATATTGAGAAATCGCTCGGGATTCATTAAGGGTAGCAGTATAGGGGGTAACACACAAATGCTTAGTACGATCTACACAACCAAAGGTAACTATATCAAACATTTTTAACATATTTCTTTCCACCAAATCAACTCTCTTATTTAACAATAAAATACCTGACATTAATTGATGGTTAATCTTTTCTTGTATATACATAGCGTCCGAGGTTTTTTGAACCACGGAATTGATAAAAGTAACTGTCTGAACTTGATTGGCCATAGCTACTCCTGCAGTAACAGCTGCAGCAGCAGACACTGCAATAGCCGTCACAATAGTTGCTGTAATGCCAAAATCCCTTTTCCGGCGAACCAGGGTGGCTAATGGGAAGTTCTTAGGATTGGCTTTTACAGGCAAAAACACAAAGGTAGGGATGCGCATAACAATCGCACCTGAATGGTAGAAATTCCAACATTGTGACAGAGAGCAATTATCCTTCTTGCAATCAACTGCAGTATTATTTGAACTCCCTGTAGTATTAAACAAAAGCCAGACAAAGGGAGGATCCAGGCAAACTCTGGTTTGCCGTAGAGTAGTATTATGTTTTTTCTCTACACTAGTTATATTAATTTCTTTAGAAGTGTGATTCATAATCCCTGTATAATTATTTAACATAATTATTCCAGAGCGAACAAATGTAGCAAATGGAGACAACTCAGTTATAGCTCCTCTGGAATTCATAAGTATCCATGGTGTAAAGGGTGATCCAACCTTTATCATAAGTTTTCTTTTAACCTTAAAATGGTTAAGATTCCTAAGAACCCATCCAGAATTATTGTAAAACTTATCATATCGTCCTCTGCAATCCACAAATTCAGGGGGATAGCTCAAATCATTACCAGAGCATCTAGGGACAGACCAAGAAAAAATATTATTACTAGTATGATTACTATTGCCAACCTGTGAATCACTATTATTAACCTTGCTAACCTGTACCCAATTGGGCGTTGTAAGGTTGCAACTGATCCCATAAGTGGTAACATTAACAGTATCATTGGAACCGAAATAGGAGCCAGATCCAGATTTAGCTCCAGATCTGACCTGAGGCAGGGCTACGCTAATGGCCTTTCTCAAAAAATTAGGGGTATCTTCTAAAAATGGATCTCTAGCTACAGTAAGATTCATAGCATCTAGCAAGATGCAGTCTGAGATAGAAGTGCTCTGATTTGTGGTAAAACATAAAGTTCCTGCTAGGGGCACTACAGTTTGATTAAATTTTTGTTCCTGAGCATCCACCTTTTTGCAAACTAAGTTCAATTGGCAACTATCAACAAAAAATTGTGGCAATATTGTGGACTCATTGTGAACAGGAATTGGAATGGGCCATGTACGGGCCACAGCCCAGAAATAAGATTCTTCAGATTCAACTGGAACCGGCAGGTTCACCAACAGGATCAGGAGCAGCAACATCTCCTTGCTCTTCGTCAGGCTGTTCCAGTGTTGTCACGATCCTTGTCAGTCTGGTAGGGATCCACACCGGATCTGGCCGATTCTGAGGAAAGACACAAACAGCTCCCCTGGACCTCTGTATCACAGGGTCCGGTCCATACCATTTGTTATCAATTACATCCTTCCATTTTACTAATTCTGTATTTCTGTGTCTGTGGTCCATATGTCTTTCCGCGGCTGAACAGCCATTGGAATCCAAGGTCAAAAAATTAAATGTAAAGAGAGCGAGAGATATTCTATCTCGCGGGGATGCGCCCTCGGCTATTCCCCCTTTTTGTTTTTGAAGCAATTCCTTAATGGTGCGGTTAGCCCTTTCCACGATGCCTTGTCCTTGTGGATTATAGGGCAAACCAGTAGTATGATTAATTTCGAAAATAGAGCAGAACTGTTGAAAACTTTTAGAGGCATATGCCGGGCCATTATCAGTTTTTAAAGAATAAGGCTTGCCCCAAGCAGCCCAGGCTTCTAGGCAATGGGTCCTTACGTTAAGGACCTTTTCACCACATAACGGGGTGGCATGTATAACACCTGAACAAGTGTCCACAGAAACATGCAAATATTTTTGTTTGCCAAATTCTGAAACATGAGTAACATCCATCTGCCAAAGGGTAAGTGGCTTTAACCCACGTGGATTAACCCCAATATGAGGCGGATGATGAAAAATCACACAGGAGGAACATTGTTTAACTATCTCACGCGCTTGGTCGCGAGTAATATTAAACTTAAGGCGAAGGGTATTTGCAGGCACATGAAACTTTCTATGAAATTGTTCAGCCGATTGCATAGGATCCAGGGCAACTAAAGCCATTTCCCTGGTAGCCCTATCAACCATATCATTAGCTTTAGTCATAGGTCCAGGAAGACCGGAATGAGCTCTAATATGACCGATAAAAAATGGTTTAGCACGTTGAATTATACAATTCTGAATTTGTAATAACAAAGATGCAACCATGCTACTAGGTTTAACATATGCAGCCACTTCCAGATGTTTTACAGCATTAACTACATAGCATGAATCAGAATACAAATTAAAAGGCTGATGGGGAAAGGCCTTAAAGACCTCCAACACTACTTGACACTCCACGACTTGGGGTGCTCCAGAGCGAAATTTCAGAGTAACAGGCGGGGAGCCATATACCATATAGGCTCCAATTCCAGTTTTGGACCCATCAGTAAAAATAGTCAAGCCATTATTCAAAGGAGAAGCACTGGTAATCTTTGGAAAATATACAACATTCTGTGCCATAAAGGACAGCAATTTATCAGACGGATAATGATTATCAATAACGCCTGAATATGAGGAAATCAATACGGCCCAATCATCCGTAGTCCCTGTCAAAACCTCAATTTGATCTTTGGTATAGGGCAATATTAACTTCTCTGGCATTTTGCCAAAGGAGGTCAAGCTGAACCTCACTCCCAATAATGCCTGTTGTGCCACTAAATCAGGATAATAGCTTAACGTGCGCGAACCAAGTGTATGACCATGTATCCACCAAATCGGGCCTGTCTGCCACAATACTCCAGTAGGATGACCAACAGTGCGCAGAATGCAAAGCAATAATGGTTGTTCTGGATCAAACCGAAGAACCTGCGCTTGTTCTATGGCCTTTTCCACTATCTTTAATGCTTCTTTTCCCTTGGGTGTAAGCTCTCTAGGTGACGTTACATCAGGATTTCCTTCTAATATTGAGAACAACGGCTGCAAAGCTTCACGGGTAATGGGGAGATATCCTCTCAGCCAATTTATATCTCCGAGCAATTTTTGAAAATCATTTAAAGTGCGTAAATGTGATGTGCGAATGCAAATTTTTTGTGGAAAAATCTGTTTTGGGGTAACACGGGCTCCTAAAAACTCTATAATACTTGTCTTTTGAATCTTATCGGCGGCAATAATCAGCCCCTTTTGTTTTAAGGATGCCTCCAGGGCAACTAATGCCCGTTCTAGCATATGCTCTTGTTTTGCTGCCAATAGGATATCATCCATGTAATGGATCAGCCTAACTTTTGGAAAACTACGTCTCACTGGTTGTAACGCCTGATTCACGTATAGCTGGCACATGGTGGGACTGTTGGCCATACCCTGTGGTAAGACCTTCCATTGATAGCGTTCATCAGGCTGTTCGTGATTTATAGAGGGAACAGTAAATGCAAAACGATGTTTATCTAAAACATGCAAGGGTATAGAAAAGAAGCAATCCTTAACATCTATGGCAAAAACAGGCCAATCTCTTGGTAAAGCACTTAAAAGAGGCAACCCTCTTTGGACAGATCCCATGAGTTGCATTTGTGCATTAACTGCTCTAAGGTCATGCAGCAGCCTCCATTTTCCTGACTTCTTTTTTATGATGAAAATAGGAGAATTCCAAGGAGACACAGAAGGTTCAATATGACCAAGCTGAAGTTGTTCTTTAACTAATATGTGTGCGGCCTGGAGCTTTTCCATAGACAGGGGCCACTGAGGCACCCAAACGGGTGTATCTGTGCCCCAGGGGATGCGTAACGCATCATCAGTGGCCCCTAGGAAAAACCCAAGCCCTTCCGATCAGATTTGGGAGTGGGCAACACGGGATCACTTCGTCCTTGAAGGCGAGCCCCCAGCCCTTTTCCTGGTACAAAGCCTTGTGCCTTCATGACATCTTTACTCACTTGAGAATAATCATTGGTAATTATCAATTTTAATTGTTGTTGTACATCCCTTCCCCATAAATTTAAAGGAAGGTCTATGACAAAAGGCTGAAAAGTGCCTTGACTGTGTTCCATCCTCCAATACAATTGCTTAGCACTCATATCTGGAGTATTTTGATATCCTAGACCCTGTAAGGTTTGTGCAGCCGTCTGTAACGGCCACCTCTTCGGCCAATCCTGTTTACGCATCACACTTCTGTCCGCTCCGGTATCCAATAGGCCCGTAAAGAGCTTTCCTTCTATTTCTAGGGTACACATGGGGCGATCATCAAGTCCTATAGACAAGCATGCTAGTTCAACCCCAGAGGAGCCGAACCCTCGCTTGCCCCTCTCTTTCTCATAAGAGGGAAATTTTTCATGGTCTGATCGAAGAATTAACAATTGTGCAATACGATCTCCGGGTGCAATCGAAATGATGCCAAACGGAGAATGACACATTACCTTAATAATGCCTTTGTAGTCAGGGTCGATCACTCCAGGTAGCACTAATAACCCTCTAAGAGTACTAGAGGATCTTCCTAAAACTAATCCCACTGTTCCTTCCTCTAGAGGTCCTGACATATCTGTGTCTATAGCTTGAACACCCATACTCTGAGTCAGTACCAATCCGGTGGTGGCACGGAGGTCCAACCCTGCGGAGCCTGTGGTGGCCCTTCTGATGACTGGGGTGGTCTCATGTTTGGCTCCTGAATTGCCCCATAAATTCTCGGGCCCTGGGGTAGTGGGCCCTTCTGCCCGTTTTTTGACATGGCTGATGTTGCATTAGGTATGGGCTGTCCATTGATATCCTTTACGGATCGACACTCATTTGCCCAGTGTTTTCCCTTTTTGCACCGCGGGCATGTGCCCGGCTGTCTCTGACCTTGGCTCTTTTTATGTGTGCCTTGGGGGCAATTTTTTCGTACATGCCCCGGCTTCCCGCAATTAAAGCAGGTACCTGATCTTCCCTGCCCCCTGGAGACTGCTAGCATAGCAGCCGCTAGGCCAGCATTAGTTAGAGGGCCGCCTATCTCTCGGCAGGCCTTAAGCCAAGCATCCAGTCCTTTATTTTTCCACGGCATGATGGCTCTCTTACATTCTTTAGTAGCCTGTTCAAACACTAACTGCTGAACCAGAGGCATAGCTTCTTCCGCCTCACCGAAAACTTTTCCTGCAGCTTCCATCATGCGAGCCACAAACTCCGAAAAAGGTTCAGTAGGGCCTTGAATAATTTTAGTAAGGTTGCCTGTCACTTCACCTCTTTTTGGTATCATTTTCCATGCTCTTGTGTAAATTTCATTAATCTGTTGATAAACCTCCACTGGATAGGCTGTTTGATTAGCCGTCCATTGCCCTTGCCCTAATAACATGTCTGCATTCCAGGGAGCTCGATTTGGCGTTTGCGCATTTACTCGAGCCTGAGTGTGAGCAGCTTCTACCACTATAGATCTATAATCTAGATATTGACCTGTAGAAAGGCATGCTCTAGCAATTTCCCACCAATCTGTTGGTGTCATAGCTCTGGTGGTCAACCGAGTCAGTAATGTGCGGGTATACTGCGCATTAGCTCCATAAGTCTTTGCCGCTTCCACTAAATCTTTTAACTCTTTATAAGGGACTGGCTCATGATATCTTTGTTGATTTTGATCCTCAAAAACAGGAAATACCACCACTGAAGGTGGATAATGCACAGCTAACTGCGCAAGAGTGCCCCTGTCGATGAAATGGCAGCTACTCCTGGGCTGCACGTAAGGAGGGGGAAACTCTCTAGTGGGCACTTTTAGAGCTGGCCCATATCTCTCCTCCTCATAACGTGCATCTTCCTCCTCTAAGCTCTCCTCCTCTGCCTCTACCAGCTCTTCTTCAGCCAGCCGCAAGGCTGCGAATTCATCCAGCACCGGATATAGGGGAGGTGCTGAAGGTTTATTTATCTTAGGATCCTCTTTTTCTTTTATATCTTTCTTTTCTCCTTTTTTGTTCCTTATTACCGTGCACTTTTCTTCTGTATCCTCCTCTGTCTTTGAACCTGCTTCTGAAAGGCTGTCCTGGTGTCTTGCCAACATTTTCCTTCCTTCTCTTAACTCCTCTACATTTTTTCCGTCTTTCAAACAGGAGTGTACTAATCTCCAAAAAGGATAAGTCCCCTTCTTTAATTGCCCCTGTTCCTTTGCTGCCTCCAAATCTTTGCCTAGCTTTCTCCAGCAATGCAGATTTAGATCCCCAGACACCGCAAACCACGGCGCCATGCGATCAATATCCCCGACAATCACCTTTATGGTGGATTTCGAGATTTTCAATCCTCTCTCCTGTAGTAACCGCTGTATGGGATCTACAAAATCGCATACACTGGAGACAGACTGATCGTTGCCCATCTTTGCTCACTTTTCTACAAGAGGCTTACAAAAGGGCAGAAAAATCGCCTTATCTGCTACGGATTTACTTTCACTTTAGATGTTACAGCAGAGACACTCCTCTCCTGGTCTATGACAACGGATAAAAATGCAAAAGGCATAAACCACTACAGCAAAAACAACCACTGCTAGTGCAAACCACAAAGGACTAATTCCTCCAAGAAGCATACCTGAGGATACTTACCGGCGCCGACCGCTTCGTGTGTAGAGTTCTGAATCCTCTTCGACCCCCCGCGTGTGTCCGCCGAAGTTCCCGGGTTTCGGCACCAGCTGCGGCGAGCGAGCCCTGACCAGCAGGGAAAGATCACCACCGACACAGGATTCTTCTCTGATCACACTTTAATGAAGCGCTGCTTGGTTGAGGGAGAGCTGGAAGCAGGGGGCTCCGAGCCGGGCTGGGTGGCGGCTTATATAGAGGAGGACGGGGCGTGTCTACTGATTAGGTGATGTGGCAGAAAAGGATTGGTGGAAACCTGTTGCCAGGCAGATGTGGCGCGAAAAGTTCGTGCCACATACTTGTTTACTTTAGCCCTCGGCGCCATCTTGTAATGGCGAATGTAAGTGCGGCCGCCACATGTGAACACACAATTATTTAAAAAAATAAATCTTGCAGGACGGTGGTGGCACATGCTTTTAATCCCAGCACTCAGGAGGCAGAGGCAAGCGGATCTCTGTGAGTTCAAGGCCAGCCTGGTTGAAAGAGTTCAAGGACAGGCTCTAAAGGTACACAGAGAAACCCTGTCTCAGAAAAACAAATAAACAAACAGGGGGTTGGAGAGATGGCTCAGAGGTTAAGAGCACTGGCTGTTCTTCCAGGGGTCCTGAGTTCAATTCCCAGCAACCACATGTTGGCTCAGAACCATCTGTAATGAGATCTGGTGCCCTCTTCTGGCATGCAAGCATACATGCAGACAGAACACTGTGTACATAATAAATAGATAAAGTTTGTAAAAACAAAAAACACAAGCAAAAAAAACTTTTAAAAAATACCCTTGATTCTGTCTGTCCACAGAATGCTCAATGCAAGCCACAAATATGACCTCTCATGGAGTTTTCAAAGCTCGAATTAATAGCCACTTTAAAGGAAAGAAAAACAGTTAAAATTATTTTAATAGTGTTTTTTCTCTAATCCAACACATGTATAGTGTTACTTTAAAAAAATAACCAATATAAGAATTATATTGCGCCATTAATCTTCAAGAGGCATCTTCAAACCAGGAGTGCATACCATTCAGTGACAGCAGATCTCCATTTGGGCCACACAGCTCTAGTCTAGAGGACGCAGCCCCAGCCCTCACTAAATTTCCTTCTCCACAAACATTAAAGCTAATGGCTCCCAGGACCAAAGCCTCAAGAAGTCTAGCTGTGCCTCAGAAACTGTATTCCAGCACCCCCTACTGACAGAGCCCTGGGCACCACCATGAATCACAGTGAGCGTAATTATCTGATTAAGGACATAATTAACTAATTTGCAATTCAGGCAGGAACAAAATGATCAGCCTCAGTACAGAAAAGGTCAGACTCCCCCACTGCTAACTCATCTGCCCATCTCTCCACTCAACACTTAACAGAGTTGACGACGCTGCAGCAGAATTAATTCTACATGCTAGTATCCTGTCCTCTGGTGGCTTAGTCTCTTTTGAGGGGAGGGGTGATGGGCATAAATGACATTTAT
This sequence comes from Arvicola amphibius, assembly GCF_903992535.2. Taxonomy (NCBI): domain Eukaryota; kingdom Metazoa; phylum Chordata; class Mammalia; order Rodentia; family Cricetidae; genus Arvicola; species Arvicola amphibius. The sequence continues at coordinate 39,015,069 of NC_052056.1, forward strand.
TTCAGGTTTTAAGTTTGCAATAAATAAACAAAAGAGGAAAATATAGACAGGAGAACAGAGATTTGGTTTCTCAGAGGTGGCATTTGTGCCTAAGAATGCAGTAATAGGCAAGAACGGGTCAGTGTTTTTTATACAGAGACTATAACTAGACAAAGACTCAGGGCAGGCAAGCTAGGAGTTTTCAACAAGGAAATTAGTGAAGAAGCAGGCAGTAAGAGGCCACACCAAACAGGGACTGTTGGAAACACTAAGTGATCTGGATGTTTGAATTACAATCTGATTTATGGTTTGTCATTTTTAAAAGTCCTCTATGTGAATGGTTAAAATCTTGTAGGTGTGTGCGTGTGTGTGCACGCGTGTGTGTGCGTGTGCGCGTGTGTGTGCGTGTGTGCGTGTGCACGCGTGTGTGTTGTGGAAGGAGAGAGAGGAGCAGGAGGCGGCTGCTGTTGTCATGGTGAGAGCTGACATGGCTGGGGAGAGGATAATAGGGGTGGAAGCCACTAGATCAGATTTACTGTCCGTCTTTAATTCATCAGCAAGTTCTGTCTGCTCTACCTTCAGAATTAGGTTATAGAGGTTAGATTATATTTGGAGTCTGGCAGAACTGGATGATAAATTTGAAGGGTGAAGAAAGCAAAAAATGGTCAACTGTTCCGACTTTTAGGATGACCTTGTAGGTTAAATGGCGCGCTATCTTCTGAATATGCAAAATCCCCTGGCCCTCCCGTTTCCAGTCCTGATGAGCAGTGCCAGCATCCCTGTAGAAACTTCAGATTCTTCCAAGAAATCTATTCTGTCCAAAGTGACCAATATCACTTCTGTCTCTTTGCCATCTTTCAAGTCTGTCCCCGCTTCCTCTCTACATGGTCTTGGACACCAAGACTATGAACATGGCTTTCTTACTCCCCAGAAGTCAACTCTAATCAAGTACCATACTTCACTCTGTTCTGCGGCTGGATACCATCCAACCATATTTTAACGAATAGCTTAGCGGGATCTACTGAAGTGTAACCGGACACGTCCTGTTGGTTTGGATGCTTCATGCTCTAAGCCGGTCCTGCTGTGGGGACAGAGGAACATTTAAGAGTTGGCTCTGATGATGGTCACATCACCAGGAATGGTAAAGGGACTAATGCTGCCTCTCAGGGTGGGTTCCTACAAGAGCATGTCATGATAAAGTAAGTCCATCCCATGTATTTATTTGGCTCTTCTGCAAACAGCCATTTCCCTTCCCACCATTTTGTGTGGCAGCCAAGTGAGCCCTCATCTGAGGCCAGACAGATGGGAATGTCTGCTCTTGGGACTTTCAGCCTTAAAAACTCCCTGAACAAACCAAACCCCTGATCCCTAGAGAGTATCCCACCTCAGCTATTTGTTACAGCAACATAAGGCAGACTATCACACCCTTTGGCTATTTCTCTTATGATTCTACGTTACAGAAATAACCAAAAGAAATGAAAATGTAAGGACAGGATTGTCTTTAGTTGTCAAAAAAAGAGACTCTATAAACCATCATATGATATTTTAACATTCTATATAGCTCTGATTTATATATATATATTTTTATATATTATATAAAATATACTACATATTTTATATATTATATATTGCTTCTGTAAAAATTAGAGCTATATAGAATATATATATATATGGCAGTATATATAACTCCACTAATACAGAAGAAGAGGACTAAAGGCATTGAAGATGTTGGAATAAGCAAACTGTCAAATGTTCCTCAGAACAGTGAAGTGGGGGGAGGCCGATGAGTTCTCAGTTCTTACTATCTTTATTTCTAATTGGGTAATTTTAAAACATTAGACACATTTATGTAACAACGAGACTATACAACCATCTCGTATGTCTTAACATGATTCAAGAGCCTGGCACTTGTACTCTTTCTAGGCTAATTTCAGAGACTTATTTACATTGGGTAGGCGATAACGTACTTTAGTATGAAGGGAATTGTGGGCTGACACTTGAAACTGGGTCATGCACCGGGCCTAGCAGCTTTTTAAGTGACTTCGAAAGGCTGCCCTGGCGCTTGGACATAAAGCTCTCTCTGAAGCGAGGGCAGTTATCTGCTCCTGTGTGCACTTAAAGGAACGAGGGAATTGGCCCATCTCTCTAGCTCTCCAAAGGAAGATTTCATTATCTTCCCCTTTCTCAATCCACTACAGGCTTAAGAGCTATCTGCTAATCCTGTTCAGTTTATTTCTTTTATAGCAGGATGGAAAAAAAAACATGAATAGACAATGAGTTTACCACAGTACCAGTTTCTTTCTAAAAGTCTTCCTTTTCTGGGAGAGAATTTTTAGCTATTAAAAAAGCGACAGCAGCCCTGCTGTTAAAGATAACATAGCTTTGATAAAAACAAAGCGCAAAACAAATAAGAAAGTGAATCTGAAAGGCTTTTTCTTTATTCCCAGTGGTGGAGGAGCCAGCCCAAGGGCTGGATGCTAGGCAAGTGCTCTGCCAAGGAGCTCTACTGAGCACTGAGTGTCCCTTCCAGCCCTCAGGTGACTTTTAACGGTTGGGAATAAGAAACTGTTATTATATACTTCCTTTTTTAAAAACTTGGGAATAAAGAGAAAAAAAGCAACACATCTATGATGTGGGATTCCCCTCTCTATGCTGTGAATGCCTTTGGTTAATGAAGACTCTGCTTTGGGCCTATTGCAGCACGGACTAGGGCAAGGTGGGAATTCCAAGCAGATAGAGGCGAGAATAGGTGGAGTCAGAGCGATGCCATGTAGCCTCCGCAGGAGACAGGCACCAGAAGTGGATGGAACCTTACTGGTAGGCCACAACCACGTGGCAATACACAAAATAATGGAAATGGGTTAATTGAAGATATAAGAGCTAGCTAGCTATAGGCTTAAGTGCTTGGCCAAGCAGTATTGTAATTAATACAGTTTCAGTGTGACTATTCCAAGTCAGGGTGGCCAGGACTAGCAGTCTCCGCCAACACATCTCCATCTTTTTTAGAGTGGTCCTGACTGGAAATCTAGGCATGGAGCCAAATGATGGAATAAAGTGAACATGCCCTTGCTGTTGGTACTCCAACCTCTTATAATATCAACAGTTATAAAATACTCAACTATTCTTCCCTACAAGTTAAGTACCACAGCAAGATTGGGGGGGGGATAGAAACCCAATTATCTGCCATTCATTTCATGACTTGTGACACTGCCAGTTCCAAACCTGCCCTCTACCTTAGTCTCCATGAAAAGATGCTTTGTCTGGTTCTGACTTCCTTTAGCACATTACAAGGCACTGTCTGTGGATGTTGTTTGGCTTTACTTAAAAAAAAATAAAAATCACTTGTCTCCATAAAATAATAGCTGGAATAACCCTGGGGACCATAGTAGAACAACCATTCTTTTTTTTTTTTAAAGAGTTATTTATTATGTATACAACATTCCTTCCATGTGTGCTTTGCAGGACAGAAGAGGGCACCAGATCTCATTATAGATGGCTGTGAGCCACCATGTGGGTGCTGGGAATTGAACTCAGGACCTCTGGAAGAGCAGCCAGTGCTCTTAACTGCTGAGCCATCTCTCCAGCCCCTAGAACAACCATTCTTAAAGACTATTGAGAATGTGGTCAGGAAATGGCATCGGAGGTAAGGGTGCCTGGTCAGCTAGTGCTAGGGTTAGCGCCTACTCCCTTGTCTTCCTTCCACCAGGATCTGCTGGATGAGTCATTTTAATTTAATATTCCTTAAGAGACATTGTAAAAAGGTGGGGGGAGAGGCTTCAGAATAAACAAAAAGCATCCACTTCTAGGGCAGATAAAATGAGGCAGCCCCGGGCAAACCTGGATCTCCTAGGGCTAGGGGAGCTCATCACCCTAGTTTTGGGGAAAAAAAAAAAGAGTAAGTGAAAGTGATAGACCACCAAGTGATACAGTATATGGATGTGGGGAAAAACAGCGTGAAGGAAGAAAGAAGCCACAGCTACTCTCGCGCACTCGCTCCTACATTAGGGAGCCATCTTGATAGGCCCCTTTGGATATCACAGGTGCTGTAAAGGAACAGGAATATATTAAAACACATGAGAACTTTCCAAGACCTTTGGGAAAAAGGATGATGTGGGAAGAAAAAGGGAAGCTGAAACTTAAACTTCATGGCAGAACCTCTAAGAACGGTTCTTACAGAGAAAGACCATTCCCCTGCCCCATAAAGCCCTTTCCTGATTCCTCCTGCCCCCTCCCCCAGTGGCAATTCACTGACAACACAGACTGACAGGTGGTATATATGGAGTAACCAGGGTTAGCAGAGAGGTAGGGACAGAGAATATAGGTCCCTTGCTTGCCTCCTCTCAAAGGAACAGTGATTTCCCATAGAAATGGCAGAGAAGCAGTCTTTTCATGCTGAGTTCCATGAAAACTTAAAGGCAGTGGAAAAGTCAGGCTGCGCTGACAGCTGATGTGAGCATGATGACAGGACAACCAATCGCACCCAGAGAAACTGTGCTCCTGCCCTAGCGTCACTGTGAGCTGTGAGTGGTGATAATTCCTAATATGCTGCGGTCTCTCTTGACTACATGTAACGACATGTATTTGACACCTATGGGGACAGACCTTCCCTCACGGGGGTTCAGAGGCTGAATGCTGGCAGCACTCCCATTCCTGGTGTTTGTCACCAACTGGCTTCTCTTAACAAGCTACTGAGCAGCGGCCTGTCTAAAAAAATAAGAGCAGGCTCTCCTGAGGTTTGTTACACGTTATTGAAATACAGAGGCAATAGTAAAAAAATTACATATTAAATTATATTGTCTTACTATTTTAACTTGATTAACCTGGGAAATAAATATGAGGAAAAGAATACACCTAGAAGTCTTAGCATTAACAGAGTTTGCTTTTGTCATTACACATATAGTTTGCCATTTCCACATATAATCCATTATCCACGTGCTAATTTCCAAAACGGGAATCTCTTCTCCAGTGTAACACAGAGAGCACTGCAGATCCCATTCCCAGTACTTTCACTCACACACCCATCCCTGACTCACGTTTATCCAAATGATCAAATGTCAAATCAGACAGCTAAGAGCGTCTTGTAAACAGCACCAGCAAGTGAGAATTCTTTTATATGAAACACAATCTGAATGGATAGCTTTTCTTCCTAATGCCTTCTTATGAATACTGTGCATTTTCCTAGGAAGGTATTTAGCGAGTACGACCATCTCTCTAGTCTAATTCAAACACTGCTTTAGTCAGTGCCTTTATTAATACATTTTCCACAATAGAAAAGCACACTCATACACATACTCATATAAAATGCAACGAAGAACATAGTTTCAACATTAATCATGGTTTAAAAATTAACATTTCTAGAACCATGAAAGCTTAAAAAAACAAAATTTAAAAGTTGAACAGTTCATGTATTTAAGATAAATACATTAAAGGTATTTTAAGGCAATTCATTGCCCCCTTCCGAAAGAGTTGCAATAGCATCCAATCGCACCTATGATATTAGATGATGACCAGAAGTCTCTGACATCTTTAAATGGGAAGGAGTCATTCTAGCTATGTTCCAAAATGTCAGAGCTAGAAATGAACAAATTTTAAACAATAATAAGTCGACTCAATATTCAGTCATCCAACAACCAGGTAAATGAATCAGCACTTTATACAAGGCTCAGATACTCTAAAATGCTCTTCGCTTCACACATATACTACAAAACAATAATTAAAAGTCACAATGCAAGGGGAAATACTATAAGATGTAATTGTTGTAGACCTTATATGAGAGTCCTTTACTTTGAAAGTTCTGCCTTGAGGAATAACACCATGCTAACATGCCTATGTTCCTTGAGGTCACAATGCTCAATGACACAGGGGCAGCACTAGGATACGATGTCTGTAAGACTCAAATGAGAGACACAGGCTTTGATGGTGTTGAGAAGAGAGTGAGGGAGAGTGGCGTAATCAGCCATTCTACTGCTTTCTACTGGAACAGCTCCCTAATTAAGAGCACTGGCCAAGGCCTAGAGAACAGGAGGGAAGTGGGACCAGGCTCAGCTAAACATGGAGATGTAAAAATCATACTGGAGCAGTTGTAGGGCGCTGTCCCCACACTCTCAGTTCTTCAGTCCTGGACACAGCCTCCTTACCCTTGTGTGTGCACGCTCTCCGCTAACTTCTCCAGGAGAGCATGGCTGCCTGCTGTTCTCTGTAACTCTGGACATGTGTGCGTCCTCCCCTCTAACTTCTCTTTCTCTCTTCTGTGCTCTCACCCCTTTTACAGGTTGACCCCAAACTCAAATGGGAGGAAATATGAAGTATTTGGGGTTCCCCTAAGCAGCATCTGCTTCTTGGTAAACTGCTTTGGTTGCAGAACTACAAGAAATTGTTTCAAATGCTTGACCAGAAAACAGTTATATTAGGATAAGATTATCCTAAGAGGGGTCTGTAGGTAGACAGGAACATTTTAGTTTGAGTGAGAAAAATATGTCCTAAAAATGAAGATAAGGAATTATGGAAAAATATTAATACTTTAGTAATAAGAGGGAAGGAATACTCATAGCCCACCTACCTTTCTTGGAAGTTTCTGACATTTAGAAAAACTAAAAATCAACCTTTCTCTCCTGCTATGCTTTTGTACTAGATTAACAGGTGCTTTACATCAGGAGGGCAGGAAGCCACTTAAGCACTTGTGGGGAATTTCTCTCTGAAATGAGCTAATGGAGGAGAGAGCAGGAAAGCTCACTCAAAGAGGTCCTCAAACATCCGCTGACCCATGGCTATGTATGCCTCCTTTTCCTCCGGCGTCATCTGGGCTACCAGCTCTGGACGCTGGCTAACTTCACTGTAGGAGAATGGACAGCCAGCCACCATAACAATGGGGTCATCAGCTACTTCCTCAAATTCATCGTCTTCCTCGTCCTCATCCCGATGATGGGTAGCCACAGCTGCTGGCCGGGGTGGGGAGTCATCATCCGACTCACTGGTCTCGCTCTCCGAGTCACTGCCATTGGCAGCAGTCACTGGAGCGGATGCTCCCACCGAGCCGGCTGTTGCTGAGGAAGTCTTTTTCTCATGAATGAGTAGAGCTCGCATGACCTCCTCATTGTCATCAGGCCCTGCGTGGGCTTCCTCACGCTCCTGAAATGTGTCCACATCGATGCCACCTGGAACTTAAAACCCAGAAAGTCACAACCCCACTATGCAAAGAGCATTCATCTGTAACTAACGAAAAATAGACTTCAATGTGTTCTGTTTAAATTGGTGACTAACAGCGCAGACTTCACTAGCTTCATTTTCCGAGCTGCTGTTCTACAGAGTATCTAAAATGTCCCTTAAAAACTAAACCTTAAGTAGCACAATGACTAAGTCCAGGGAATTTGCAGGCTTACATACATTTACCTGGATGTGAAATCTCCCCCTCCCCACGAGCTGCATTATTTTAGGTGACAAAGAGCTCACCTTCTAAGACTCTGGGTTAGAACGTGTGGGACAGCAGCCGGTGTATAGGGGACGAGGGCACAGCCCTTCACCTTGCTCAGAGTAAACGCCAGAGGCCTTCCAATGGCCTATAAAGTGCTACCTTCTCCTGGCTACCTACCTCTTCCTGGTCCCCCCTGCCCTCATCCGTACTCTATTCCAGCTACAGCTGGTATTCCTTGTAAAGACAAGGCACACTCCCTCAGGGTGTCTGCACTGCCTGTTTGCCCTGAAGAGTCCTCCTCTACTGTCCCTCCATCCCCATCTTCCCCCAAGTGCCACTTCGTGAGGCTGTTTGTGCCCAGCACCCAGTCTCTAGCACAGAGACTCCAGCCGACTGCCTCTGTTACTTCTTAAGGATGTGGAGTCTGCCACAACAAAACTGTATTTTCCTTATTCACTGTGACCCTATTCCTGCACTGGGACAATACCTGTCATGTGGTAGGCACCGAGTAGGAATTTACTAAATGAATAAAATGGTAGTTTCATTTTCCTGAAGCAAACTGCACAAACTTCAAACTCATTCAGAAAGGTGCGTGTAGTACCCATACATGTGGACAAGGAAACACTAATGCACATAAAAATAAAACAAATCTTTTAAAAACAGAGATTTACAAACCTAGTTCTTGTTTTGACTGAACTGACAGTACAACACGCTGGCTGTTTTTAATGCTTACTGCTCAAATTCACGCCATGAATTTTCAATAAGACCAAGAATCACTCAGGCATTCTCCTTTAAGCCCATTTAATTTTTGACAAAATCCATGCTATAGCCATATTCCTGACTTCTTATTCTTACCTTCCTTCATCTCTTCAGAACCATACGCCCCTTGAACAGTGCTCTCTCTCAACCAAATGGGCCTCTCTTTGGCAGATTTCCCCTCCAGCGAGGTGCGATGAACATCATCTTGGTCATCCATATTAATGACCACATTCTGAGTGTATAAGTCCTCATAAGAGGGGCCTTTGCTGGTCCATGCTTCCCGGTGGTGCCCGCCTGCCAGGCCGGCAGCCCCAGCAGTACTGGCTGCTCGGTCCTTGCTGTAGAAAAAGATTAAAGAACAAGAAGGAAAGTTAAGGTCTGGGCACTGAGCATGAAGGACTGCTGGAGAGAGGGCTAACGCAGTAGCAGTCTGAACAGAAGCTGCCTAGGTATCCGGCAGGCATGCTTCAACAACTCTCAGAGAGCTCTCTAGAACCTAGGGTGGACACTGTATGGATTACATCAGACTTAAACTCTGCAAACACTGCACCTTCTTGCATTTGTGAATAATCAACGTTTTAGAGATTGCAACATGTCCATTAATTTGCACGGGGAAGAAGGGAAATAAAAGCCTACTTAAAGATACTAGTCTGGCAAAACAGCTCCTAGTCATATTTTCCATGAAAATTTTGTTTAAAACAAAACAAAATAAAGATTACTGTATTTTAAAAATATTTTTCTAGTTTAACTTTAACCTAGGGTGGTTTTGTGTGCAGCCATGGAAGAAGTTAGGAAGTTTCTCTACAGTGTCAGACCTCAACTTAGAATTAACAATCTCCTCCTGTCACTCAGAGGAAAGAGCGCTCTTCAGAATGTCAGTGCAGTGCACCTTTCTGTTTCTACAACTACACTGACTATTCCCCCCCCCCCGCTCCCCCACCATTTTCCCCCTCACAGGGACTCTGATCTGCGTCCTATTTTCCTGCTTTAATGTTTTCATTCTTGCACTATACCGATTTGTCTCTAACGTACCTGTTTAGAGGTTTCACCCCACAAGCAATCAAGCTTCCTGAGATACCTGCTCAGTCCACATCTCTTGTGATGTTTGTCCAGTGCCACAGGTCCTCTAGACCTTATGATTTCCCTCACCTTCTCTCACAGTTCTCTCTACTGTAGACCTTATGATTTCCCTTACCTTCTCTCATAGTTCTCTCTACTCTAGACCTTATGATTTCCCTCACCTTCTCTCACAGTTCTCTAAGTCATTTCCCTGCATTCTGTTAGCCTTTTGGAAGCCAGCTCATCCTAAATCTAAGCAACATTTGTCATAAACCACTAGGAAGCACCATCTTTGCTGTTCTGCTCACTAAGTCGCTTTCTTTCTTCCTGGGACTGGTGCCAGGGGGACCTCGTGTGCCTGTGTCCAAGAGTCTGGCTGGCTACTTATCTCTATAACCCTATGCTTCTGACAACTCTCTATAGGTAGTCTTGGGCTTACCTCAGCCCTCCCGCCCTGCCTCTCGGTCCTATACTTTTGAAAGCAAGCAACAAGCTATTTAATGCCCGCTTTACAGCAACTGCCTCTGCATTCTTTTCATTATCCTACCTGCACCCAGGGATACTCTGTGCCACCGTTGCCCGCAGTCTTTCTCCCTGGCACCAGTTCTATCTAGTCTTAATACTTTCTTTTAGCTCCTCCCTCCTGTCTCCTTGCTCCCACTCTGGATCTGACCAAATAGATCCACTCCATCTTTACGTCTTGCTTTTTTAAATATCTCATGATACAATTGCAGGCACTTGATTTCCCTCTACCTTCTGTTCCTTTCTGTATTCAAATGATGTTGCCTTTTGAGTTGTTTACCACTTGCCTCAATTGGGCCATATCTGTCACTAGACATTCTACCTCCCTCTGCTGTAATCTGACTACCTACTTCAGTATAGCTCGGCTTTTTACACTGCTTCTCCCTTGGCATTCACGGTCCTTTCATTTTCCCGTCCTGATCCATGTTTGTTTTTGTGCTTATCCTACATGCAGAGTTCTCCCTGCTCACCCCACCGTTTCCCCAACTCCTTTCAAGGCTATGCTTTGTCTATCCTCAGCTTTCTCTATCTGCCTCAAAAGTTGCTTCCAGAATCAGCTAACTCTAGGCAAGAGAGAGAAGGCACAGCGCTCTAGTGTGAACCTGTCTTTACTACTGTTATTACTTGGTCAACTCTCTGAGACTGTTTTTCTTTATACATAATCCTCAACTCAACCTCATAGGGTTAACTTTGAAGACTATCTCATGCAGTCAAAAGAGGTACTATGAAGAGAGAAAGAAGAAAATAGAGAGAAATGACAACAGGAATGAATGAAGAAGACCACCCTTAAAATCTGACTTCTGGTATCCTTTTACAGAAACTCAAGATAGATTTTTATTTGCAGCATCAATTAAATGGCAGTAAATATTTATGTCTCACCAATGAGTTAGCTTACTGAGTTAAACATCAGCCTGCCTGTGATGTGGATGGTAATGCTTCCCTACTACTATGACTCCTCAATTTTTGTTTATCATTTTTACTTAAATGTTAACGGCTAGTTGCTCCAAAGAACTCGGAACTTTCCCAGCCAAAGTGAAACTTAGCTGGTCTGAGTACCAATTATGAAATTTTATCTCCCTTATCAGATATTGATTTAAAATAAATATACAAAGTAATTCTAGTCAGTAAGACATAGGGGAACAGATAAGATAAAGGATGTTTTCTAGGAATTTTCTTCAGTCATACTTTAAAATAAGACGCAAGGAAAGGATGCCATTTTCTCTGCATTTGGATATTTTCATCTGCCGGTAATCAAGACAGAAATGGCAACCTTAGGGCAGTTCCCTTCCTAGTCCTAGGTGGGTGATACACAGGGAAGAACAGAGATGGAAAAAGAAATCATAATTGAGCTAAGAACAGCACTAAGTCAGAACCTCCGGCCACAGAAGACAAGTTATCACAGGTAAAGGCATCCTAACTGACACATAGTATTAGGTGTTAGTCCACAATAACTGAGTTATAGAACTCTCCGTACAACTAAAGAAATGCAATTAGCTCAGGACTCCCTATTTAACAGTAAGTAACAGAGGGAATTAAAAACAAAACATAGAAGGATCACTAGAAAGAATCGTGCTGAGGGAGGCAATCCAGACCAAAAGACAAAAATATGTATTCGCTTCTATGTGGACGTTAACTGTTAGGTCTTTGATAAGCAGCCTACAGTCCACAGAACCACAGAAGTTAGGTGCAAAGTAAGGGACAGGAAGGTAGCAAATGTGATCCTTAGAAAGAGGAAACAGAGAGGGATGACACAGGGACTGAAAAGGGAAGATCAAACGGAGAGGGGTAAGCAGGAAATCCAGAGGGACAACCAAAATGAAGAGCTATTTGAGGGGTTGTACGGAAACCTAGTACAGTCGAGGTCCCCCCGCCCTCTTTCTGAGACTGGGTTTCTCTGTGTAACCCTGGTCTGTTCTATAACTCATTCTGTAGACCAGACTGGCCTGGAACTCACAGAGGTCCACCTACCTCTGCCTCCTGAGTGGTGGCCGAGATTAAAAGTGAGCACCACCACCACCTGGCAGCTTCTTAAAATATATACACATATGAAAAAAGTCTAAATTGGAATCATTGAATAACAGGGGAGACAAAGCCCCAAACAGACATCTCTTGTCACCAAATGAATCTCCAGTGCTGGGAACAGGTTGAGTTGTTGGCCAAAGCAGGGTCATGGAAAGCCCTCCAAAACTCAGACTATTGCCAGGGTCCACAAACTGATGGTAAACACCTATTGCTGAAGACACCTCTGAACACGGGGAAGTGAAACTGGTGCTTATCTAGAGCCTTTGCCCTTACTGACTAGCGCTGATGGTAAGGAAGGTCCTCTGCACGCTGCCAGAGGAAAAAGGGAAACGCCATCCCAGCTACAAATACGTAAATCTACAAGGTGCCTGCCTGCAAGACACACTGGCGCAATGGCGGCACATGAGCTGTGAGCGTAGCCGACCGCTATCTGACTGGAGTTGAGGCCTACTCCATGCGATGGAGCAAACCATCAACACTGCCCTGGTTGGGGGTCAAGGATCTGAGACTGGGTAGATATGGATCTAGGGGAAAACCAAATACCACTGCCATAAAATAACTCCTGACGATATTCTGCTATACTAATGTATCAGTGCCTTGCCCAGCCATCATCAGAAGCTTCCCCAGGCAGTAGATGGGAGCAGATACACAGACCCACAACTGGACAATGTGCAGAGAGTGAGAGACCTTGGAACAGTTGGTCCTACATGGGCTGTGTTGTCTTCATTAAATCCCTCCCCTCAGTGATGAGGGAACTGCGGAAGACGAGGCGGAGAAACTCTAAGAGTCAATGGGGATGAAAGGCACCAAGGAAACAGGTCTTCCAGACGTAGGAGTACACACAGACGAACTCAGAGACTGGGGCAGCGTACACAAGGCCTGCACATGTCCACGCCACTGGGGTCCCAGTGCTGAGGAGAAGGGGACACATGACCCCATCTTTAACCCAGAAGCTAATTGATAATCACTCCAACTGATAATCTCGCAAAGGAAAAATTAAGTTTTCTCTAATGGAATCACGCTGGGTATACAAACCACACCTAAGAGCAGGCCTCATGCCCAGTAGATGGCCAACATGAACTCAACAGCATTTTTGGAGGTATTTTGTCTGATAAAGCATTCTCTGGGTTTTTTTCTTTCCCCTTTGCTTATATATTTTGCTTTAAGAAATTTTCTATGTATGTGAATATGTGTGTCTCAGTATCTGTATGTATTTCTTGTGCCTTTTCTATGGCTCTTTTTTATGTCTGTTTTGTCCTATTTGTCCTATAAATTATTTTATCTTATATTGTTGTTGTTATTATTATTTATATGTTTATGTTTTCTACTGAGAAAAAGAAACACTGTGGATTTGTATGAGTGGGGAAGTGGGAAGGATTTAGAAAGTTAAAGGAGGGACAACCAGAATCAGAATATACTGTATTAACGAAAATCTATTTTCAATAAAATAAATAAATAAATAAATAAAAGATGAAACAGAAACGCCAAACCCCCATACAAATACAATTGTAATTGTGAGCTCTAGAGTCAGGAGCAGGGTGGTGGATATGAATTCACCTTAGTGTCAGGAAGAAGGAAAGGAAGACAGGGCAGAACAAGAGAACACTCCCTCACACCAGTTCTCACTCAGGCAATTCAAAAAGTAATCTAACTCCTATGGGTTAGAAAGATGGCTCAGAGGTTAAAGGCATTTGCTGCTCTTGCAGATAACCTGGGTTCACTTCCCAGTACCCACAGGGTAGCTCGCAACCACCTGTAATTTCAGTTCTAGGGGATCTGACACCTTCTGGCTTCTGTGGGCACCAGACATATATGTGGTGAACTTACATACATGCAGGCAAAACATTCACACACATAAACTAAAAGAAAATAAATCTTTTAAAACACAATGCCTTTTCATGGCATGGTAGAACTAAGCCTGCCTAGTGATTCAAACACCGCAGCACACTGAAAAAGAAGGAAGGAGTCACTGTTAGCATTAACTCACAGGTACACTATACCTCCAGAAGACTGCATTAAAACGGAGGAAGACAAGAAGCATGTGTTTAAAATGTTTCAGAAGACTAAAACAAAATCTGTATGCTCTCACTCACACATAAGCCCTAGCTTTAAATATTCACATATGTGTGCATGTGAGTACACACGTGGGTGTTGGTCATAGAACTAGAGAGAGAACAAAACTAAGCAAGTGGAAAGAGGAGGGGACTGTATGGGATGCAATGGTGTATGTGGGGGCTGGAAGTGGAGGCAGGGGCCTGGCAGAGAAATCAGGGAGGAGCGTCAGTAAAAACAAAGCACGTATGCAAACACTCTAGCAAAGCGTACATGCTAATATAAAAGCAAACAAAAATCTATAGGAAAACGCTGTATTCCTGAGAGAATTTTGGCCTTTACAAGTTGACTACGAACCAGGCAGTGGTGGCACACGCCTTTAATCCTAGCACTCGGGAGGCAGAAACAGGGGATCTCTGAGTTCAAGGCCAGCCTGGTTCCAGGACAGTCAGAGCTACATGGTGAAACCCTGTCTCAAAGAACCAAAAAAATTAAGAAAAATTAAAAAAAAAAAGATGACTAAGAAAATTTAAATATTCCCAAGAGGCACAACTAATTTAGGATTAGCTACAACTGGCTGAGTGCTGCAGGCCCAACCAGGAGTGGTTGAGGTGAAACCTGACTACTTAAAGATTTTTGCCGCAGGCCTCCATTCTACTACATTCAGTACCAACAAATCTGACTACCGGCACAAGTTAGTAAGACAAGCGTAGCAGAGCTGAGGACCTCTGTGACATTCAGTCTTCAGTCTCTAGAGTGTTCACTCTGGCCCTCCAAAGTCAAAACCAAAGCAAGGTGGTAAAGGTCAAGGCGCAGGCTTCCACTCACCTCTGCTTCAGGGCCGGGATTTCTGTGGGTTCTGGTTCAAGTATCTCATAGGCCAAGTTTACATCCTCTGTCTCCCGAAGCAATGCATAAATCGGCTCAATTTGTTCATTAAATCTTGCCAAAAGTGTGCGAGCATCTTTTTTGGGCATTGCTGATTCATCTTCTTCTACCTCAGTGTGGCAAAAGGTACAGCGGAAAGTTCCTACAGACAAAGTAAAATCTCAGGTCAGAAGTCTTCCAGAGAAGCCTTAGCTCCATGCCTCCACCAATGTGTTAGTAAAACTTTCACACCAAAAAGTCAGGAAAAACTGTACAATGATTATCTATGTACCTACCATCTAGATTCTACAATTTTCTAAAATTTCTAAAATTTCACATTTACCAGATATGTCCATCTTTATACATGCCCATCATTTTTATGCATTTCAAAATTTCATCCCCAATAGTTTTTGAAAATCACAACATTTCTAATACATTTATATTTATTTTAACTTACAGCTTATCACTTAAAGCTTTTCTTCATACATTTCACATCTGGATCAGTATTTTACAGACACCTAAAACTACAAGCTGCTCGTGGTCCCAGGCATCGCCTCGGGGCTACTTCTTTCACCCGTGGCCTTTGGTTAAGAGTTTACTTTTTAACTGTGTGTTTGTGTGCGCACACACGTGTATGTGCGGGTGCCAGTTGAGGACAGAAGATGGGAACGGACCCCACAGCTTAAACTGCAGGAGGCTGGGAGCTGCCTGACAGACATGCTGAAAACTAAACGCTGATCCTCCTCCGCAAAGGCACGGAGTGCTCTTATTCAATAGCCACCTCTTTAAGGGCCATTGCTTAGTGTTTATAAACCATCTATATTTAAAGAAATGTATTCAAGGCAATCTCAAAAGAAATGCAAGGAACTTACTTTGTTTTCGTATCCCTTACATTCAACATAGAACTGCAATGATCTCTAGGTTCTCCTTCCCAGACCTGGTTCCTGTACCACCTTAGTTATTACCCTAACCTCCTGATCTAAAGTCTATTTGATAGCTCAATCCCTAACACCTGCAAAGTAAAATCAAGGCCCTGTAAAATTTGGTCCCAAAATATTATAACCCAGTCATAAACACCTGTGGTTAAGAACTCCTTTATTTACACAGTGTCGCTTCTAAAGTATGCACTTGCACTTTGTGATCTATACACTGATTCTGGAAAGGGCCAGCAGAACCAAGGCTCTCAAGGAATTCATAATCCAAAGTCATACAGCTACTACAGGAAAACAACAGCGCCTTTAGCTAGGACTGTACCGTGATGGATAGCACCAAGGTCACCCAACTAGCTGGGTGATGGGGAGGAATCAAATCAGCTCAACTATGATGCTAACTAGTGTTGTACTACCTACAGTCTGCACTACTACCAGACGTGCGATTCCAGTTTGGCCTTACTCCCAGGGACAAGCATTCCTCCTTTCCTACAGAACTACCTGAGGGATTAAGGAGGATAATCGAGTTCTAGTGCAGGACACATAACAAGGACTATCTCCTCCCCTCTTTCCCAGTAAGAGAATAAACAAAACAAGCATTTCTATTTCAGTACGACACCAAATCCTCCAGACATTTTCCCAATTGAATATGTTTCCAGGCCTCCCACCCGCATGGCCAAGAATAAGTGAATGCTTTGATCACTCATCACTTCTAGAACATTATCTTCTCAATTTTCTACATCTATCCCCTGTACGGGAGAGGACAGACAGTACCTCAAAGCTAGGAGGCAGCCCAGACCTCACGGCTAGGCTGTGGTTGGTTGGCTGGTCAGAAAGACTGTCACATTAAATGCAACCATCAAAGAAGTGAATCAGAACCAAGTCATGTAGAAGCCTGCCTGATAGACAGACATGGACTCTGCAAAACCATGGACAATGTCCAGTGAATCTAAGTTACTACTGACTCTCTGCCAATCAGTTTTACCCTTTGCTATTCCAGTCACATACGTAAGATATGGCTATTAAATCTATTAAAACACCCCATCAAAGAACTAACCCCATTTTTCTTTAACATTTTAAAGTAGTATTTATATGTGTATTTGTGTGTATATGTGTGTATACAGTCACATGTAAACACCCATATACATGTCATAATGTATACAGAAGTCAGTTCTCTTCCCACCCTGAGTGTAGGTCCCACTCAGATTCTCACGTTCAAACTCAGGTTCTCAGGTTTGGAGGCAGGTACCTTTACCCACTGGGCCAGTCAGCAAACATACAAGCCCATTTTTTTCGAATCCTCTAGAAAATTACCAAAGCCTCTCAAGCACCATGTTACTAAAACAGTTGAACACACCTCTTGACATGTAGTTTCTCTTGCATGTCCAAATTTACGTGTTTGCTATATACATGTCTGACTAAAGAACACAAAGATTTTGGAGTCATCAGGGCTGGGAGGACAGCTCAGACAGTAAGTAAAGTGCTTCCATTGAAAACATGAGGACCCAAGCGCAACCCCATAACCCAGGCTTAACAAAGAAGGCAGGACGCGTAGCATGTATTCATAGTTCCAGTACTGGGGAGATAGGCAGATCCCTGAGGATCAGCCTGCCTAGCCTATGAGACAAGTCCCAGGCCAGGGAGACACTCTGGCTTTAAAAATAGGAACCAACACTACAGGCTGCATGCTCCTGCATACAAAGCAACATGTACATACAAAAGACATGAGAATAATCAACTGGACAAGAATACCATTTACCAATGTTATAAAATAAGTAATTTTCCTTTTCTTTTTTGATAAAAAGCATCACGTTGCTTTTAGATATCTGAATATATGTTATTCATTGACTGTTAAAACAGATATGCTTTAGAAGCCCACTTACTACAACTACTGAAAGCTCAAGAGAGGCTATCAGACTAGAAAATCAGATATGAGGGTACAAAACATAGAGGTGGTAACTAATGCCGAAGTAGATCACATATCCAAAGAGACTCGGGAGAGCAAGTACAAGAATCAAGAGACAAACTCAAGACAAGAAAGAGCCTTAAAACAAGAGATGACAACTTCCCGTAGAAAAACAAACAAACAAAAAAAAAAAACCCAGGATAGCTAAAACAATCCTGTACAAAAAGAGCTATACTAATAAAAACCACATGTTATTGGCATAAAAACTGACAGGTGGATCAATGGAATCAAATCAAAGACCCAGAAGTAAATCCACACACCTATGGACACCTGATTTTCAACAACAAAGTAAGTCAAAAATTTTACAATGGGAAAAAGAAAGTATCTTAAACAAATGGTGCATGTAGAAGAATGCACATAGATCCACACATCTATCACAAAACAAGTCATAGTCAATAGAAGACCTCAATATAAATCTTCAGTGTATCTGAACCTGGTAGAAGAGAAAGTGGGAAATAGCCCTGAACACATGTGCACAGGAGACCACTTCCAGACAGGACACCAATGCACAAAGGCTAGAATCAACAATTAATAAATGGGAACTCACTGTCAACAGGATAAAACATCAGCCTACAGAATGGGGAAACGCTTTCACCAACTACATGTCTGACAAAGAACTAATATCCAAAATATATAAAGAACTCAAGAAACTAGACATCAACAAACCAAATAATCCAATTTAAAAATGGGGCACAGACCTAAACAAGAGAATTCTCAACAGAGGAATCTCAAATGGCCAAGAAACACTTAAAGAAATGTTCAATATCCTTAGCCATCAGGAAAATGCAAATCAAAATGACTCTAGGATTCCACCTTACACCAGTCAGAATGGCTAAGATCAAAAATACAAATGACAGTTCATGCTGGAGAGGATGTAGAGCAGGGGGAACACTGCTCCATTGCTGGTGGGAGTGCAAACTTGTACAGCCACTTTGGAAATCAGTATGGTGGTTTCTCAGAAAATTTCCCAGTTCAAAACCTCAATCCACCACAAGACCCAACTATACCATTCTTGGGCATGTACCAAAAGGATACCCAGTCATACCACAATGACACTTGCTCAACTATGTTCATAGCAACTTGATTTGTAATAGCAAGAACCTAGATGTCCCTCAGCCGAGGAGAGGATAAAGAAAATGTGATCCATCTACACATTGGAGTATTCAGCTGTTAAAAACAAGGACATCATGAAATTTGCAGGCAAATGGAGGGATCTAGAAAAAAAATCATCCTGAGTGAGGTAACCCAGACTCAGAAAGACAAACATGGTATGTACTCATAAGTGGATATTATCTATAAAATAAAGGATAGCCATGTGACAACCCACAATCCCAGAGAGACTAGGTAACAAGGAGGGTTCACGGGAGAGGCAGACATCCAGATCTTCCTGGGAAGGGGAAATAGCAGAGACTGGTGTAGGAGGTCCTTCAGTATTTGTGTTGATTTCATTGGTTTAATAAAGAAACTGCCTTGGCCTTTTGATAGGGCAGAAAATTAGGTAAGCAGAGTACACCGAACTGGATGCTGGGAAGAAGGGCAGTGTGGCAGACACCATGAAACTCCTGCCTGAGACTGACACTGGTTAGGATCTTTCCCAGTAAGCCACGACCTCGTGGTGAACACAGATTGGTAGAAATGGGTTAGATCAGGATGTGAGAGTTGGCCAAGAAGAGGCTAGATATAATGGGCCAGGCAGTAATTTAATTAATACAATTTCTGTGTGATTATTTCAGGGGATAAGCTAGCTGGGCGGGGGGGATGCGGACCGCTCCCCTTACTACAAGAGACTTTATGAGTGTACTGAGGGCAGGTGAGGATGGGAACATGAGCAACCAGGTTGGAGCGGCGGGTGGGGGGGGGTCACGGATGGGACAGAGGGGGAGAATACTGAAGGAGACTACTGGAAAGGGGGGGCATTTTGGGGTCAGGTAAAAACCTGGTGCAAGGGAATCTCCCAGGAATCTACAAGGATAACCCCAGTTAAGACACCTAGCAATAGAGGATGTGTAGCCTAAACTGGCCGCCTCCTGTGATCAAGCAAGACTTCAAGGGGAGGGAGTGGGAAACCAACCCAATTTACAGAACCTTTGACGTACAGTCTGTCCCACCTATGGGATGTGCTGGGGTGGCCTAGCAATTGAGGGAGTGGTCAACCAATGACTGGTCTAGTCTGAAACCCATGCCAGGAGAGTAAGCCCACCACGACACTGCCTGGCAGAGACCTATCCAGAGACCTAGGATAGAGCCAAACACGACTGGAGGAAAAAAGAAGTCAATGAAATGAAGCCTAATGATACTCTGCAATACACATAGATTGGTGCCTAGCCCAACTCCATCAGAGGTTTCATTAAGGAACTGGTGGATGCAGACCACAGCCAAGCATTTGGCAGAGTTCAGGGAATCCTGCAGAGGAGCGGAAGAAAGGATTACAGGAGTCAGAAGGGCCAAGTACACCACAAGAAAACGCTTAGAATCAACTAGCCTGGGCTCACAGGAGCAAACCGACAACCACAGAGCCTGCATGGGACTGGCCTAGGCACACTGCATATATGTTACAGTTGTGTAGCTTGGTTCTCTTGAGGGACTCCTAACAGTGGGAACAGAGGCTGTTTCTGACTCTTTTGCTGGCTTTGGGACCCTACTCCTCGCCGGTTTTAATACAGGGGGAAGTGCTCACTCAGTTTTACTGCAACTCGATGCGCCATATCATTTTTGTTCACATCCATGGGGGACCTACCTTTTCCTGAAGAGAAATGGAGGAGTGGATTAGGGGGTAGGGACTGAGGTAGGGTGGAGGGAGGAACTGAGGGTAGAGAAAGGAGGGGAAACTGAGGGTAGGGTGTAAAACAAACATAATTAAATCAATACAAACAATGATGATATAAGCAGAGGGCAGGCTGGTGCCTTTCTGTGTGGAAGTTTGACTAAAACACTGGTGGACGCATGGAGCTAAGGCTTCTCTGGAAGGCTTCCTGCCTCTGACCTGAGACTTGAGTTTTCTAGGAACTTTCCGCTGTACCTTCTGCCACATAAATACCTAAAACCAAAGGCTGTTGGTGGTCCTACGCATTGCCAAAGGGCTATTTCTTTCACCTGTGTGTTTTTTTTTAAGAGTTTATTTTTTAATTGTGTGTTTGTGTGTGCATACACACACATGTATGTGCAGGTGCCTGTAAGGCCAGAAGACAGTAATGGACCCCTGAGGCTTAAGTTACAGGATGTTGTGAACTGCCCGACGGAGATGCTGAAAACTGAAGTCAAGTCACGTTACAGAGAACACACAAGCCACCTCTTCCAGTGGGAGCAGAGAGAAAGGGAAAGCTACACAATACTGTGGACAAAGTTGACGATGATAGGATTGGCAAGGAAAGGGGTTACAGATCTGTTCTCTATTTAACTATTAAAGAAAGCTGCTTTATAAATATTCCCATGTATTCATCAGAGGCAAGTCTGTATAATATTGTCCAAGCTTGACATATATGGGAATAAAGGCTTAGAGATACTAAGTTTACTACATCACATCTTGAAAACAAAAACCACTAAACCTTGATTCTAAACACAAAATGTCTGCTTCCAAAGACTAAACTCATCGTACCACCTGAGTTACACACCCCTTCTCCAACTTATTGTCTCTGCCAGAGCCACTTGCTTTCACGCTAACATGGAGGAATGGGATGTCTTCCTTTAAAGGCAAAGTTGTATAAACTATTAAACTAGGTAACTGCTTCTAAAAGTACTGTTAGCTCTCTTTGATAGTCTCTGTAGATGACACCTTCAACCTGTCATCTTAGGTCCTATGTTGGTGTGGGTGCTTTAGTTCAACAGGTATTTAGAAGCTGTGGTTGACCTTACCTGGCATGGCTTATTCTTGAATTCCTCACATACACTGCATACATTATGTTAATATGGAGACAGGAGACAGCTTCAATAGTCAGAGAACAATGAAAGCTGGCACACCAAGAACCTCTCTAAGCCCTTACTTGTCTTTTGCTACTAGTCTGCCTTTCAGTTCTGGCTGACTTTGAAAACCTGGTCCTGTATTATTTTCCCATGTAGATACTAAGCACTCTTCTTAAGTAGGAATAGAAAAAGGAAGAAATTGCATCAAAGAGTTCAACAAGCATTAAGTGCCCATCACATGGCTGGCATTTACTTAGCTGACCGCTAACCTATTATGTTTGCTAGAAGGATCAAAGTAAATCCAGTTGCAAATAGGCATTTGAAGTAGGGAGAAAAAGATACTTTTACAAATAGGCATTTCAGAACCATTTTAGGACCATTTATTTGATAGTACAGCAATGTCCTAGCTCTGTAATGAAGGTAAGTCACACATCAAAGAAAATGGGAAAGTAATTTCTATATCATTTTAACTTTCCAAATATAAGAAAGGAACAAAACTGAATTCAGAGTGGAGAAGGGTGGAGATAGGGACTTATAACAAAGGGGTAAAAGAAAAACCACCAAAAAGGTCAATAAAAGTGGAGACAGGGTTTCTCTGTAGCTTTGGAGCCTGTCCTGGATCTCACTCTGTAAACCAGGCTGGCCTCAACCTCACAGAGATCTGCCTGCCTCTGCCTCTCGAGTGCCACTGCCGCCCAGTGAGACACAAGATCTAAGTGCTGAGTACTACGCTGGGCAAGGCCTACACCTCACCTGCCTCTCACAAGTTACTCACTGTAACTGATACTACCCATTGAGTATTCAGCCAAGGAAACATTGAACACAAAGCCAAAGCGAAAAACCTGTTTCCCATCCTTCGTTTGACAATGGAGTGCTTGGGATAGCCATAACCAAGAAAAGGGGCAAGGACAGTAAATGATGACGTTGGTAGAGGCAGCAAAACTGAAATCCCCAGACAATACTACTGAAGATGGTATTCCTCCTCCAACTACAGACAAACAAAGGGCTATCTACCTGTCCATGCCTCGCTGTCAAACATCTATGCCTCGCTGTCAAACATCTATCAAAGGTGTCCATCAGACTGAGATACCATTCAGTCATTTTTTTCCTTTACTTTTAAATTTTAAAAAAATTAAAAATTTAAATTTTTTTTAAATTACAAAGATTAAATTTAAAAGTCAAAATAGGCCCAACTACTCTGATAAAGTGCAGCGCTGCATGAGTCATCCCGATGCAGCCCACATCCTCGAGGCTGGACAGGAAGGGGCGATCACATGACTACTGCACAGAAGCCTGGACCAAAAACAGTAGGAGGATGTCCCCACAGCTTCTCCACATTGTGCTCTCCCAAATCCAGCCAGCCCTATTCTGAGCTATCTTCCTGGTGCTCTTATTCTACTGGCAGGAGCTCAAGATAAAGAAATATCAACTACAAATACGTTTTATGAAGAAAGGGAAAGGAAGAAAGAGAAGCAGCAGTGGAGGAAAGGGGATAGTGCTTTATTTCTCATACAGGAATTTAAGGGCGTCACCTCTGATACAATGTCATGGCCCCACAGGCACCTGGGCAGTGAGGATGGTTCTTGTAAAAAGGCAAGGAAAGGCATCCCTGCTGCTCACAAGATACAAGACGGCTGCTGGAAACGTGGGCGAGGGGCAAAGCCAGTCCCAAGCCTGGAAGACCTTATGAGCTCGGATGGACTGACCTTTCCGAGGACAAGGTTTTGGGGCATTCCAAGAGACAGCTGCATGACCTGGCCTGCTCTTACTTCTCCAAAGCACTATCCATTCTTTTGTTACAAGCGTTAAGAGTTCATTTAGGGGGATACATATATCAAAATATTAAGACAAATATTGAAATCTCAAAAAGCCACCTTTTATTATATCTCATTTTTAAACTACTTTCCTAACACAAGTGGCTTCAGTTTAACTAAATATGGGAAAATAGATGAAAAAAATAATTATCTAACACACATAACAGCAACATAGTTTCATAATTAGTGTACCTATCACTAAAACTAAATTAATTCATCCCTTAACAATTCATTGTAAAGCACCGCAAAAATAAATATGTACATAAAAGGCAAAAATAGGGTAATTAGCATTTTTTGAAATTGAGAAGAGCTTAATGTACTGATGATAAACAAAATACAACCCTACCCCCAAACTGAACTTAGGAAGCTGGCTTTTGTCCTCCTGCATATGGACATTTATCTAGCCCAACCATCAACTATTCCTAGGTTCTGGAACTCATTATAAAGAGGCGAAATGTAGCAGGCCTGGGGAAAGAGTAAAAATAACAACGTGAACCAACGTGAACTACAGCGCTTAGATGACTGCTACAGCTCGTAATACATTTACTAAGTTAGGCTTCAATCAAATTCATCTCAAAATACAGTGGGCAGGCAGAAAGTCTGAGGTTTTGACACATCTGAAAGACAATAATCAACTGAATATCATGCCAGAATCAAAACCAGAAAGCAACTCTTCACATGGAAGCTAGCGCTTATGTCAGCAGCAACATACAAAAATAAATTCTAAAACTAGAGCGCTCTGTGCTGGAGAGATGGCTCAGAGGTTAAGAGCACTGGCTGCTCTTCTAGAGGCCCTGAGTTCAATTCCCAGCACCCACATGGTGGCTCACGACCATCTGTATGGGATCTGATGCCCTCTTCCAACATGCAGGTGTACATGCAAAGCACTCATACATAAAATATAAATTAAAAAAATAGAGCTATCAAACTGTCACGAACAAAAGCCAGGCATGGTCACAAATGACTTAAATCTCAGCTTTCAAAAGGTAGAGGCAGGGTTGGTCTACATAGCAAGTTCCAGGCCAGCCAAGGCTACATAGTGAGACCCTGTCTCAAAACGAGCAAACAAAGGATCAAAACCAGAATTTGGGTGCTAGAGCAAAGGTTCAGAGGTTAAGAGGAGTTACTGCTCTTGCAGAGGCTGAGTTTGTTGGCAGCTTCCGCACCACTGGGTGGCTTACAAGCCCCTGAAACTCCAACTCCAGGGTAGCTGATACCCCCTTCTGGCTTTCTCAGGTACTGCATTCATGTGCACATACTCCACCCCATAAACAGGCTCATATACACATAACTAAAAATAAAAATAAATCATTTAAAAACTAGCAGAATTTTAAAATTAAAAAAAAAAACCTAAAGATTTGGGTTGTCCTTAACTCTTGTGCATATGCTTATGCATGTGGTGTATGTGTATTTGCAGGTGCACACAACCATGTGCACAAGCCCACATTTACACCGATGGGAGAAAACGGCATTGGTTAGTCTTCTCTACCACTGCCTTATTCCCCTGAGGCAGTCTCACTGAACCTGCAGCTTAGCTAGGCTGGATGACCTGTGAGTGCCCTGGATTTTCTTTCACCCTGCAATGCTGGGTGGGGTTACCAGGGTGCCTGGGATTTGAACACCAAGTCCTTGGACTTGAGCAGCAAATGTTCTCCCCGATTCCTCTCATTCTTCTCATCTGCAGCTTTTCAGCATCGTTTTCTAATTAATGCATCTTGCACACAATTTTGAGACTGAAAACTCAGCAATTGAGCAAACAATCGTAGATTTCTTGAGTTTGTGTTTTGAGCATTTCAGGAACTGCAAACACTGCTTACAAGACATCTACTGCTCTGAGCAGTGAGAGATGAAGACGGAGAAGTAACTCATCCTATCAAGGCAAACATTAACACATCTGAAAGTTTCACAAATGTTGGACCCTAGTTTAGATATCAAGTTGACTTGAATATTCTAAATTATTTCTAACTCATCAGCAGAGAAGGTCTAGCCCCACTGCTGGCTTTGAGATGGAATCTACTCTTTAGCCTAGGATGGCCTGGAACTTACTAGTTTAGGCTAGCCTTGAACTTGTAGCAATCACCCTATCTTGGCCTCCTGAGTACTGGGATCACAGGTGTGAATCACTATGATCAATTACTGTTGGCTATTTATAACTAAAGATTTTATTTAGCTAGAAAATTCGTCTTAATACTAATCCTAAAATTGATTATATCTTTCCCCAGGAACCTGAGAAAATGGGATAAATCCCCATGAAGGCTTCCACACCCCTCCCTGATATTCTGTGCAGAACATCCCAGCAACCTTCCTATCCCTAGACCTGTGACTTGACTTCACAGATGTTCCTAATCCAACAATACAAAACAGGCATGCGGGTGTGGCATCCATACATTCAACACTGATGACTTACCTATGCCACCCCTAAATGTAGATGTTAAGATTTTATTAAGTAAACGTATTCTTTAAAGAATTTCTAATTACATACATTTCAAAGTTTACTTATTATATGAGTTTCTGTGGTCTTTAGGTAATAATAAAGGCTTCCAACATATTTCTAACTCTAACACTTGAGAATTTTATTCCAATTAAAATAAAACCACAGCGCCACATAAGCATTTATAGAAGTCAAAAAACTACATTGTTTTGGCAATATTCTTACTACTGAGAAAAATTTTATCAAGAATAAAATGTATATATACAAAGGAATACAAAGCATCCTATTTACAATAGAGGGCAAAAAACAAAGTAATCATGCTATGGCAGGGGAAACCAGACCCATTAACTGTATTTTAAATGCTATAAAAAGAAATGAGTTTGGTACATTAAGCAACCAAAAGACCAAAAAATATTCTAGGCTTCCATTATAAATATAGGTAAAATACAAAAAGGCTGAAGGTTTGGGTGATTTCTTTTTTTTTCCTTCTTGAAAAACTTCTCTGAAATTACGGGTGCATATTTTTAAATTAAAAATGGAAAACATAAAGCTATTTCCATTTCAGCTAACCCTAACACATAAAGAGAATAACACATGTTGCTAAACTTAACTCAGAAGTGCCATTAGCTACATCACATGTGGCTGCGAGTGTTAAGACAGAAACGCTGAGTCTATTTACATTGTTAGGAAGCTTGCTAAAGCTAAAACACGCACTTAGGAACCACAAGATGCTATTCTGCTGATCTGAGGGATCTCATGTCATGTCTGTTTTAATTATATAACCTCCCCATATTTCTGGAACTGAAACAGCTATTTTTGTCTGATTAAACTTCTGAAGCCCAGAACTGGTGGGTAGAGACTACCAAGCTTGTCCAACCTGCAGCCCACTAGCCATATGCTAACTATGAATGCAGTCCAATGAAAAAAAATCATAAATTTACTTAAAACATCTTTAGGGTTTCTTTTCTGGTTTTTTTTTCAATTTTTTTTTTTTTTGCAACTGCATTGCACATGAACTGTGTGGATGACCAAATTGTGTTGCTTGTTAAATGCTGACCACACTGAAAATTACTCCAAATGGGGGGTTAAGGGAGAAGGCTCTTCATAGACCAAACATTTACAGCTGGACCCAGGAAGGCCAAGATAAATGGCAAAGATGGAGAAAATCTACAAATCTGTAGGGAAAGGATAGGTGGTAGGGAAAAAACTATACTATAGTATGAGATCACTGGCCTATACATGAATTAACAGCAAAAAAAAAAAAAAATTGCTCACTGAATACAAAATTCCCCATGTTCCTGCGGAGTTCATCTAGTTCATTAACTAAGAGCTGCCCATATACTTAAGAACTTTTTAGCAAAAGTATTAAAGTATGGAAGGCTCTAATCCAATTACTGAATGTTACCTGATGGTAAAATAAACCACAGTTCAACCTAGAATTGCTGAGGAAAAAACAGAAAGAGGAACTCTCAGGTGCCCATCTTAGCTAGTGGATGACACAGGCCTATATTCCCAGCACCTAGAAGGTAAAGGCAGAAGGTCAGTAATCAGATCACTCTCAGCTACAAAGCAAGCTCAAGGCCAGTCTGGGCTACATGAGTCCCATTCTCAAAACCTAAGCAACCAAACAAGAGAAGCCCTTCAGTCATCTCCAGCATCACACCAGAGACACCATTAATCTCCAGGACCAGCCTGCAAAGAGGATAAATCTGGGGTGTGCAGAGGACTGAGCTTAGGAGGAAATCGACTGTGTACAAGTGTAAACAGTGCGTAAATATTATCAGAGAAAGGACCCTGTACCCCTGCCTCATGTATGTTTACTTCCCATTTTCTCCAGAATGAAGTCGGGAGAGATAAAAACTAAGCAAAACAAGGAGGAAATAAAGGGGGTGGGAGACCCCACAAGGATTTCTAAAGACAAAGGAAGACTATCAAGGGATTAGTAGTTTAAGAATTAAAACATGCACACACACAAATGCTTGTTACCTCTGAATTAACATGCAGAATGGGGCCTAATATCAACCAATCAGCATATGTGTTCTTCTGTAAAGCCCAGTAAGAGCCACATTATTATCAGATGGCAAGCACATTAAAGAACAAGAGTCCTTGATTGATCACAGATTTTCAGTTATGCTAAGTCAGGCTGCACCGTGAGCAAAAAAGTCACCAACTGAGCTTTAGTGCAAGCTTTTCAGATGCTCTGCCCTCGATGACTTCAAGAGTTAGTGGCTTTTCCTGCTCTCCCATACACCTTCTCCCTACATTCATGTTGCCTATCACCCTCATCCTGGAAACACAGTCTGTGTTCAGACGAGCGACAAAACGTTCACCTCAGCTTTAGTTTCCTTTCAGAAAAATCTTTTCCTGCCTTTATTCGCTATCAGCTCCTTCACGCTAATAAACCTAGCTATACTTATGAAGCAAGACAACTTTTCCAAAGGCTATCTGCTGATTACAACTCGTTTCATCCACACTAAACATGAGTGATAATCAAAAAGCAGCATGGGTTAATTACCTATAAAAGTTTCACAAAAATGAAATAGGACTCAACTGATGAATAAATGCAGAAGCACATTGCTACAGATTAACTTTCTGAGAAGCTCGACACCACCTCTCACTGCCATCCAGTTCCATAAGACAGACCACGGTAACATCAACAAAAACAACAAAACCAGAACCCCAAACTGCCATAAGAAACCTAGTACAGTAAATGACAAAAATCCCAAGTCTTAGCTAGCCTACTTATGAAGAGCTCCAGGTAAATTCTAGAAATTCCTCTGGTATCCACAAACAATGCTTACACCCAAGATAGCTAATTAGATTTTCAGATGGTCAGGATCTCACAGCCAAGCACTGTACCTCACATCTATAATCCCAGGATTAGGGGGCCTGGCATAGAATTATCAAGAGTTCAAGGCCAGGCTGTGTGAAATAGTGGTCTCCTGATCATCTTTGGCTAGAGCGTAGACTGTGTCTTGAAAAAGCAATAAATAAACACAAAAAGAATTCTCCTAGTGAGGTGTGAGCCTTTGGATGGGAAATGTCTTCCACAGGCTCAAGTACTTGAATACTTGACTTCCTGCTGACGATACTATTTGTGGAGGGTAACCTTTAAAAGGTAGACCCTTGCTAGAGGAAGAATGTCACTGGGGCCAGACTTGGAAAGTTTATAACATCAGCCCCTGACAGCTCCCTCTGCTTCCTGCAGTGTAAATGAAGCATAGTATCTTCTTAGCCTTGCTGCTCCAACCGCCTGCCACCATGTCTTCTACACCATTACGGACCCGCCCTCTGGAACTGTAAACTAAAAGTAAAAACTCTTCCACAAGTCAGTTTTGGGCATGCAGCCTTATCACAGTAACAAAAAGCAACCAATGCACGAAGCAGGGTGGTGACCAGCTCTGACACCAGCACTGGAGGGAGAGGGGGCAGGACTGGGGAGACTGAGGCAGAAGATCAACAGGAGTTCAAGGTCAACAGAGTTAGTACCAGCCTGAGCACACAGGGGCCATCTTGTCTCAAAACAAATGACAATCAAAACAAAAACCACAAAACCCTCCTAGATAAAATGTGCCCACTAAAGGTAACAAAACTAGTCCAAGTATTTGAAAAAAAAATCTCATGCCTAGTTTAATTTAAAAATAACCATTTAACCCAGCACTTTAATGTTTCTCATATTAATGCCAGATATACTGTATTTTTGGAAAACATGGTTCATAAATTGTGTTAATGAAAATTCTTAAAAGTACAGTATCTGATTAAATGAGGCACGTCATACATGCTATTAACAACTCTCTCCCATTAATTGATCTAAATTATTGATCCATTTGTTAAGATTAAATTATTTGGTCTGGTTAATTCTCATTTAATCTTTTAGGTCTCAGCTATTCCTCCCTCTGGAGACCTCCCCCAAATACACAGCACATGTCCTAGTTACCCAACTCCTACTGGCAAAATGCACATCCATTAGCAAAGCATTTAAGCATATTGTGTCATATGTGAAGGGACAGCCTTGTCCCTCTCCCCCACTCCCTCTGCCTTGCTAAAACCCATTAGATTACATTCTTCAGGCTAGCCACCAAGGTCTAGTTCCTTATTTGGCCACTTTCTCCTCCTAAGGCTCACTACCAAAGATCAGCTATCAAGAGCCCCCTTTGGCTCACCTAATTAAGACACCCAATTAAAATTAAACACCTCGTCGTAATATGGGATTTCCCCCTCTACCTTTATAAACTGCCATTTTCCATGTGCCACGGCTGCCTCCTCTCTATCCCCTTTCCCCTCCCCCCAACCTCCGGTCTCCTATCTCCCTCACCACTACATCCTAGCCCATCCTAACACAGACCTCCCCTTTTCCTCCTCTTAAAAGTCACACCTGCAAGGTCTTTTGTGGCTGTCTCTGCCTGAGTCAGGAAGCAGCCACTTTAACTTTTCTTTCCCGCTTAATCAAGGATCTCTCTGTGAAACAGGTGTTTGGGTGTGGTTTGTGCTTAATCTGGGGTTTGAGGAGCCCCCCCCCTCCCCCGCTGTACAGGGGTCTCCTTCAATCGCTTCTAAGCTGGCCTGCCAGTGATGGACATAAATAGACATTAAAATAATTTGCTGAAGAATGAGGTCACAAGTAAAGTCAGAAGAGCCTCAAAGAGGTAGAGAATCAACCCTGAGATTAGGCTGTAGCAGTAAACCGGGGGGCGGGGGGCTCAGGAGTGCCATCAGTGGGAGAACGCCACCCAAAGTACACTTCCGTGTGAAGGAAAAGGACAATACAAAAGCTCCAAAGCCACAGAGAAACCCTGTTTCGAAAAACCAAAAAAAAAAAAAAAAAAAAAAAAAAAAACCAACTCTTCAGAGTTGTAAGCCAACCAGCCAAGACAGCAGAGCTGTATGCTGACTCACACTGATCTACTCACTCCGACAAAGCCTATGATTGGCTTACAACTTAGAACAATTACAAAGAACGAGTAGACATCTTAGTTTACTTAATTCATAAACACGATAAGTCTCACCTGTCATAGGGTCAAACAGCTGATTAGCTTCTAGGTCCGTGAAAGTACTGCAACAGACAGGACATTTGAAGGAAGCCCGATTGGTGGAATTTCTCTCATCCGTCTCAATCCTCCTTCTCATGTGGTCCAGTTTGTATTTGACGACATTAACAAGAGTGCGGTAGTTGATGAAGTAGTAGTTATGGCGCGTGGTTTTCCCATCTGCAGCCGTCTCTACCCTCATTCTGCACTTGATGAACTTGTCTCCCTTCAAGTTGTTCAAAACAGACCGAAGCTGCTTCCGATCAAATTTGAGCAGCTCCAGCATGTCCTCTTCCTTTACACAAGGGTTGCGGATCAAGATGTCCAAAGCCAACACATGCTCAATGCCGTAGAAGCCCCGGATGACATACTTGGCTAGCCGTTTCAATGCTGCTGGAACCTCGGTGAGGACATCTGGGTCTGCCATCTTCAACAGCAAGCTTCAACTTCAACTCTATGGATTGGGGGTGGGGATTAGTAGGCATGAGGACATGAAAATCATTTTAATCTACAGCCACCTCTAACCGGTAGCTGTCATTATTCTTAAAGCACCACAAAAGCATTCAGACAGACATTGCTTTAAAAGATTTCTAACATTTCAGTATTTAACAGAAAACCAGAGTCGTCTTCTATAGCACACAAAAGACCACACCTAAAAAGCTTGACATAATCCTTAAATAGTTACTTTTATGATCAACAGTGTGCTGGATTCCAAAAAAAACTATATTATTTCTGACAATGATATATTACATCAACACTGCTTTATTTCACGAAGAGAAACAAGAACAAACAAAAACCTCTGAGAGAGTTCACGATTCTTAACGGCATGCTCTCTAGGAATGGCTAGAAACCGAGAGATTCCTAACAATTACCCTAGACTTCACTTCTTTTCAGCAAAATTTTCCTGCTAAGATTCAAGAACGTTTACATAGTAACACTTCCACGATGAAGTCACACAGTAAGAGCAGAATAAGTACATACGTAACTTGCCGTTGTCGGGATGACAACATTAAGGACTATCATAACCGAAGGAAAATAACGCTAAGATCCAAAGTGCTTTACCAGCTTATCTGATTATTAAGTAAACACCTTTGAAACCTTTAAAAAATAGGAAGGAAAAGAAGGGTGGGACCCCTTTAACACTAGGTCCCTTGAGGAGCAAAGCAGATGCTGACAGATCTATCATGTAGGCCACAGCTCAGAAGTTGTCCTCTCCAAGTCTCTGGCATGTGAGAGCGCTTGAGCTGTGGACTCAAGTCAGAGAGGCTACATTTCGGCTGCTGTCTGAACCTGATCAAAGGCTCACACAGGCTAAGCCATGGTTTACTCAGAAGGAAACGGGTGCTATGATGAATGAGAACATTAAATGGAGCCTAAGAGGACGTGTTAACTAGGGCTGCTTCCACATAACTCTGACATGACCAGGCTGAACAAGCCAGGCTCTCTGCAGAGTACAGCTGGCATTCCTGTATTATACAGAAAAAAACTTTAATAGACACCCCGTTGAACCATTTATATGAGCATCACATTGTTATTAACACCAGTTTTCAACTGAACCTTTAATTTGAACTCTGAAGTAGCTGACCCTATCGGATATAACGCTTCTTTCTGTAAGAAATAATGTCGGCAGTACTATACTATAAAATCCTAAATAACCAATGCATACACATTTTATAGGTGGGGTGGTTAAGGTCATACCTACAATAAAGGAAAAATTAGGTTACAATATCTACTTTCAACCACAGTACTCAGGCATAACCATACACACTTGGAGATAACGAAGTAGTGCCTAAACTCACTAGGTTCAAACCTGCAATCCTAGAGCCTCGATGTCACCCTAGATGTTTAAGAATGTCTGGATTCATTACCAAATCAGAACCACAGCACAGTATCAGGTACATTTTGATCACCTTTCCAATTCTGTCTACATGGTGCACTTAAAACCAGATTTTGCTTTTTCCTTTACATGCCCAGTCACTGGCAGAACAGAACATAGGACTTCAGAAACATCCCAAAGGCCAGATGAAGGCCATCACGCCATCGTTTTCTGTATTGCCTTCCATTGCTTTGCTCTCCTCTGTCCCCATCCTCACACACACTAAGATTCAGAGCATTCGTTCTCAACTCTGTAAATCAGAATCAGTTAGACAGCATTTGAAGCATACTAACTATCCCTGGGCCCCATTCCTAGGAGCACTGCTTCAGCTAATATAGAAGAGCCAGATTAGGAATGCCCCTAATTTTAAAATCCCTTTAGATCACTCTAATAAGCAACAAAGTCCCTGATCATTACTCCAATCTGTCCCATGGCTATTTTTAATCCTGCAAATGAACACCCTGCATGGAGAGGTCCCTGCACTACTCGCTGTTTGTCCTCTGTGTGATTGATGGACCTCCGCAGTCTTGCAGATCAGTGCAAAGGCTTTTCTGGCCAACAGTTTGAAGCTTGGAAATCCCAGGCCAACTTCTTACTGTTGGCCCCAGAAAATCCACAGCCTTGGTTTCCTCACATATGTAACTAAAGTGCCTTTCGCACACAGTTAATGTACGAACTAAATCAGACCTAACATGTTCTGCTTCTAGGCTGAAGTAAATCAGACCTAACATGTTCTGCTTCTGGGATGAACTAAGTCAGACCTAACATGTTCTGCTTCTGGGCTGAAGTAAATCAGACCTAACATGTTCTGCTTCTGGGCTGAACTAAGTCAGACCTAACATGTTCTGCTTCTGGGCTGAAGTAAATCAGACCTAACATGTTCTGCTTCTGGGCTGGTATATGGGTTCAACTAAACAGAACAAACTCCCCCATCTAACTTCTTACACCAGTGAGCTGATGAGATGTAGCTGGTGGCATTGTGGCTGTATCAGGCGCTGTAGTAAGAAAACCTAAACTGAGGAAGAAATGGAAGAACTGCAAGGACAAGATGAATGAAATTTGTTACACAAACACAATCAAAAGGAGCCAACAATATACTAGGGGAAAAAAATCCCAAGTAGCGGTTTAGAGCCACTGTAAGGAGGGGAGCGCATGAGAAAGAGGTTCAGAAGCCTGACTCGGGTGAAATACATGCTACTCCTCTGAAGACAAACACAAGGGAGCTGAACTAATGAAACTGGAGCTCAGGCGGGCTAGCTAGTCCAAAACTCTCAAATTTTAAATCTTCCTGCCTGACCAGGGCCTTTGCTCCTTCACTACTTTCCCAATCAAGACGAATCTAGCTCTGAAACTGGCAGCCCATATGGAATGTTTAGAACATTTTATGAAGCAGTTGTCCACATGTAACATATAATGCATATAAACTTCAACGTCCAACAACTCTTGAAAACTGGAAATAAGTGGGGGAAAAAAAGTGAGCCAACATTTCGAGATTAGTTTCTACAGCACTGACACCTAAGAAAGGAACTTCTCTGCTCTATGGAGCCTTTTTGGTGTAATGCTCTTATTTTATCTCCCTCTTCACAGTAAACAGGCATCTCCCAACTTCACCCTACCCAGTCTAGACCTATATTCTAATTGTACAAACATTTAAGAACTGCCAGGCGGTAGTGATGGACGCCTTTAATCCCAGCACTCAGGAGGCAGAGGCAGGCAGATCTCTGTGAGGCCGGCCTGATCTACAAGAGCTAGTTCCAGGATAGGCTCCAAAGCTACAGAAAAGCCAAAATAACAACAACAACAACAAAACAACAACAATTAAGGACTACCGTGGCCCAGGTGTAGAGCTGGGAGAAACAAAGCTGAAATCCCTCTGCTTTTGCCATAGTTAACATCACATCCACACACCGGTTCCCTCAGCCCTCAACGATAAGCCCAAAGTTTTCTCCTAAAGGTCTTTAGGCTTTGGGTCATGTTACCTGGTCCTCCCAACCGTAACATCTAATGCTCTCCTTCGCATTTCCTCATAATTTGTACAGTTTCTACCTTCATCTCTAGGACCAGAAACTTCATCTTGTTCACCAACACTAGCACCTAGCACAAGCTACTCAAGTACTTAAATCAAACTTTCAAGACATCTTTCCGGGCACGTCTCCTGCCAGCTTCCACAGAATTCACTTGTTTCACACCTGCATCCGCAATAATGACAACTATAAGCCATCCTTTTCTTTTTAAGACCTGTCACTGCTTTAAGCAAGGAGTTACGAAGTTAAATTTGTGACTTAAAAAAAAAAATACTATGCTGGATGAAGAGTGGAAGATAAAAGATCAAAGTGGGTGCAGGACGCCTGGTTTGTTAAGTCTATTTCAAAATACTGCTTCCCAAGTTCTAGAACTTGGATTCGACGAGGCCTCTACAGTTTTTGTTACTGTATTTCACGAACTCTCCATCCCCTCGTCCTGTGAGGGGCCCGTGCGGACCCAGGTGCCCTCCACCAGCTGTGCTCCGGAGCGTCCAGACTCCGACACCCCACAGGGGGCTCCCGGACCACAGCCGACGCCGCCGAGGCCGTCCTACCCGAGGTCGCACACGGGCCGCTCCCGGGCAATGGTTTTTTGGAAGATTAAGAATCGGACCAAGACAAGAGGTGGTCGAGGAGAGGGGACTAGAGAAGGCGGGGACGGACAGGAGAAAACCATGAAATACCACGCCAGGTCAGAAACCGGGAACAAGGATCAGGGAATAAGGTTTACCCAAGCGGATGCTCCAACACTCCCACTACAGCCGCCCTCGGCACCTCAACTACCGGCTTCAGCCAGCCCACGCCACTTGCGAGACGAGGACAAACGCCTAATTCCTGCGACCAGTTTGGAAACCACCCGTTAATCCGCACGGCAAAGCTTTCACTCAAACCACTCATGCTCTGGCCGACCAATGAGATGGTAGGCCCTGCCCTCAAACCCTGATATGATTGGCTGGAAATCCAGGAATGGGCGTTAACCTCAAGGATATCGTGGCAAGATGGCGTCTCTGGATCGAGTGAAGGTTCTGGTGTTGGGAGACTCAGGTGAGCCGCTTAGCCCACGTCTGGAACTCCCGATACGCCCGAGCTACCGGATACTACCCACTCTTCGCTGCTTTACCCCCAACTTCCTAGCGTTTGGGTTCAAGGCTGAAGTCCTTTCCAAGACCTTAAAACTACACTTCCCAGAGGACTTTGCTCCTTTTGACGACGTGGCAGCGTGTTGGGAGGTGGGGGGCGCGGAGCCCGGGTCTTTCTCTGCTTTTGATTTTCATCACGTCCGTCTCCCAGGCGACCCCGGCCGAGGGTTATGTTGTCAATTCCTTTATTGTTCTTGTTAGGCAGACAATATATGTGTTCAGGACTGACTGACTGGCACTGGACAAACAGCTGGTGTGTCCTTCCCTGGGGAGGACCACCTCTCTCATTCCCAGCTTTACCCTTTTCTGTAGTTCTTGGTGTAGGGGTAAGGCCTCACGGGTTTTTCCCCCGTCCAGTGTGGTGTGTTCGTTGGTGTCATCCTTGTTCAGCTCATGTTTGGGCACTCATATTGGTGGGACTTCACGGGTGTAGCTTCTGAGATCACTAGGAGTCACAATCTCACAGCAGACTCCCCATCCTCCGGCTCTTACAGTCTTTCCACCCCTTCTTCCGTCCTGTTCTCTGAACATTATTATGGCGCAGGAGTGTTTTGTAGATGTATCCACTGGGACTGGGCTCCACAGCTCTGGATTTTGCTTGGTTGTGGGTTTCTGTAATGCTTTCTGTCTGCCGCAACGTTTCCTTAATGAGGGGCAAGGACTACCTTTATCTGTGGGTGAAAAAACATCTATTTATAGATTGATGTTATGTTCCAAAGTTCTTAAATTAGTTAACCACTCACTATTCCCGGGATGTCTCTGTTCTTACTATTGAGAGCTTCATTTCCTTTTAGCTACCACCCAAAGCATTTAGTTCATGGAGAGCTAAGTAAACTATGTGATATTAATACATGGAGATACTTATCCTCATACAGTTAAGCTAACTTTGGGCTCAAGCATATATCAAGATGATAAAAATAGATAACTAAAGCCCTAGGTATGTGTTGTCTGAGGTTTCTGTCCTGCCCAGTTCTACAGTCATTCAGTCCCAAAGAATCACGCAGAGAAGTCTATATTACTTATAAATTAATTGGCACATTAGCTCAGGCTTCTTATTAACTCTTATAGCTTATATTAGTCCATAATTCTTGTCTGTGTTAGCCACGTGGCTCGGTACCTTTTTTGGTGAGGCAGTCACATCTTGCTTCCTCTGAGGCTGAGCCAAAACTGCAGAAAGAACTTTTCTCTTCCTAGAATTCTTGTTGTCCCACCTCTGCTGCCTGCCTGGTCGCCCCACCTATACTTCCTGCCTGGCTATGGCCAACTAGCACATATTTAAAGTGTAAGTGACAGGGTACAAACCATTGTCTTACAGCACTTCCCCCCTTTAAAGAAAAAGCAAGTACTCTGAATTAAATATTGTTTGTTTAGCTTTTCTCCTTACCATTATCCATAACAACTTGTAACCAACATTCTAAGCAAAGGAAAATATCCATAGTACATTTTTTGGGAATGTGGGCTTAGTTTTCCAGGCTACTTCCAGCTGGTTGGGGGCGCTGATAATCTTATGGGGACCTAAAGAAAATTTAGAATTATCATCAAGTCGTGACTGGAGTATACTGTGAGGCTTGATCATCTCAGGCAGCAGTCTTAAATCTGTTCTGGATGTAGAGCTCAGACATCTGGGCCATCCACTCCTATTGGAGATTTCTCAGGGGGTCTTCCTTGATCAAATCTGATTTTTCTTAAATTGGAATGAATCCACAACCTCTCATTTCTTGTGGAAACAAAAGCAAAACCTCTTCTATAAAGTAACATCTTTTGACTTCAATTTTGAAGTCAAGGCATTTACAAAATATTTATGTTCTATTCAGCAGCATTTATATTTAAATCTTTTAGCAGTTGTTGCTCCTTCCTCAGCATTCAAACAATTCAAAGAGACCATAATAACATACAGTATCTAGACTTTCTGTGTATTTTTCATCTTTGCGTGGCTTTATTTTAACCTCTATTTCTTTTATTTTTATTTTTTTAATTTTTGGCTTTTTGAGACAGGGTTACTCTGTGTATCTTTGTCCTGGAACTCACTCTGTAAACCAGGCTGTCCTTGAACTCACAGAGATCTGCCTGCCTCTGCCTCCCAAGTGTTGGGATTAAAGGCATGTGCCACCACACCTTGAATTCACAGAGGTCACCTGCCTCTGTCTCCCAAGTGTTGGGATTAAAGATATGTGCCACCATACCTTGAATACTCTCTTTTTTAATTTTAAGGGCTTTAACCTTTTTTTTTTCTCTCCCAAACCTGCTTATATTTTCAACACACTGTAAACCATTTAGAGGTTTTCTTAGTCTTTGAATCTCTCTTTACTGTATATCTCTCTTTTTCTGACCACATGAGTCTTTAGTTTGCTAAGTGATGTTGCTAGGATTAAAGCTGTGGCTTTGATGGCTGGATCCAGCCCATTCCTTAGCTTTCTGAGATTCCAGCCTCATAGCAGAGGTACCGGAGGTACTGTCTGTAGCTGT
The DNA here is from genome assembly GCF_903992535.2 of Arvicola amphibius. Classification (NCBI taxonomy): domain Eukaryota; kingdom Metazoa; phylum Chordata; class Mammalia; order Rodentia; family Cricetidae; genus Arvicola; species Arvicola amphibius. The sequence goes on from NC_052056.1 coordinate 39,053,312, forward strand.
ACTTATTGCCACAACTTTATGACATTTCAAGGTCCCTGCCACGAAGCAAGCTGCAGCAGTCTGCTTACAAACCACACTCAAATGCTCTGTAGCCAGACCTCCTGCCTGAAAGAGTCAGAGTTTGCACTGGCAGGATGGCCCAGAAACTGGCATTTTAAAATGGCATCGCTTTTTTCCTGCCACAGCTGAAAACCAAAAAGCATGCAGTCAGCTTTTCATCAACATGTTAAGTGTTTCATGTCAGGGCCTCTTAAAAGAGCTGCAAGGTTTTACAGCTAAAGCTGAGTCAGGAAGCCTCTCTTAAATGAGTGTGCTTGCTTCTAGTAAGTGGAGCCCACGTGAGAAAGTGCTACTATCAATAAGCCATGCTTAACTCTATTATTTTATGTGTAGAATTACTTCCCAACCTCTCTCGGGCTTTATGTGGATGCAGTTGTCCACACGTTGGGCACCATTTGATTGTCTGAGGTTTTCTGTCCTGCCCGGTTCTGCAGTCATTCAGTCCCAAAGAATTACGCAGAGGTCTACATTAGTTATAAATTAATTGTCACATCAGCTCAGACTTCTTATTAACTCTTATAACTTATATTAGCCCATAATTCTTGTCTGTGTTAGCCACATGGCTCAGTATCTTTTTTGGCAAGGCAGTCACATCTTACTTCCTCTGAAGCTGGGTCACAACTGCAGAAAGAACTTTCCTCTTCCTAGAATTCCTGTTGTCCCATCTCTGCTTCCTGCCTGGTCGCCTCACCTATACTTCCTGCCTGGCTACTGGGCAATCAGCATTTATTTAAAATATAAGTGACAGGGTACAGACCATTGTCCCACAGCAGGTATGCCTCCAACACAAACCTATATGAAAGCCCAAAATCAACAATATACCCAAAGACTGTAGATGACAGGCACTATGCAGTAAGTATAATGACAAAACTGATTTTGTGTGTTCTCAAATCTTAAACACGTGCAAGAACTTGTACTCAATACCCAGTATCACAGTATGACACAAAAGGTCATAGAAGGTAATAGCACCAAAACCCATTATTAGTTAAATGAGCAGAGCACATCAGTAGAAAGTTTGTAAGAACGGGAAAAAATGATTTGCAAACATGATCATAATGTAGATCACTGTGGATTTTTTAATTACTTTCCACAAAGCTGAGAACTGAACCCAAGTCTCCTCTGCAAAAGCCACAAAGGCTCTTAATGGAGGAACCATCTCTCCATCTCTTCCACCTTGCATTGTCATTGGGGGTGGCCGTGTTTGAGACATGGTCTCACTATATAGCACTGGCTAGCATAGAACTGGCCTAGAACTCACACTATAAACCAGGCAAGCCTAGAATGCAGAGATCCACCTGCCTCTGCCCCCAACTTTCTTTTTAAGATGAGGTCTCCCCGTGGCCTAGAGTCCCTAAGCTAAGGCTGTCAGGCTATCAGACATCAGGGATTTCCTGTCTTTGATTCCTCAACCCTGGCATTACAAGCCTGCACCTCTGCCTAGCTGTTGTGTGTCAGTTTTGTAGATGCAACTCCGGTTCTCAAGCTTGGAAGGCAAGCCCTGGACCTCAGCCAGTTTGTATTGTTTTTAAGTACACTATGTTTATGGTCACAACATGTTCATAGAAAGCCCCTTATGGCCTGGCAGTGGTCGCACACGCCTTTAATCCCAGCACTCAGGAGGCAGAGGCAGGCAGATCTCTGTGAGTTCGAGGCCAACCTGGTCTACAAGAGCTAGTTCCAGAAAACTCCTTATGGTTGGCAGTAGTGGTCAAAGGTAATTTTTTTCTTTTTATACGTTCTCAGTTGTTGGGAATATAGCTTTCATAATAAAAAGTAAACATGTGTTATAGACCCATATATAATATTGAACACAGATTTCCTGAATTTTTGATACAATTATCAATTCGTAGCCAATTAAGTGGATGAGTGACTCCACACAGGATGTAAATAGATGGTTCATCCCTTTCCTCAACCTAGATCTTCAAGAGATGTCTTCTAGTGTTAGTGACAAGATTGTCTGAGCACAAGAGATCTAGAAAGAGATAAAATACTGCTTCAAAATAAAAGGTGATGGTGAAGAAAAGAGAGAATATTATTATTATTATCATCATCATCATCATCATTCAAGGATAAATCTAGGAAAAAGTGGTTAGCTGCTTTGTAAAAACCTATGTGTGAGAACTAAGGTTCTTTGCATGTGGAATTATGACATCATGAGTCCTGTCACTGACAGAATTGAAACAATTTTGCGAGCTATTCCCTGGCTTACAGGCAGTGGCATATTACAGGCAGTGGTATAGATGTCCCATTTAGGGATCCGTACCCAGCTGACAGAGACCGTTTATATTCCACAGGTGTTGGGAAATCGTCACTCGTCCATCTTCTATGTCACAGTCAAGTGCTGGGAAATCCGTCGTGGACTGTGGGCTGCTCGGTGGATATCAGAGTATGTGTTCTTGTTTGTTTTTCATTAGGTATATTAAACATGTCCTTCAAATCACACTTAAATTATAGGACTTAGTTAAGATTAAGTAATAATAATAACTGGGATTGACTCAGAGCCTACTGTGCATCGGTACTTAACTGTCATTCCCTATTTAAGAAGACATCGTATCTCCTAGGACTGTTGTTACAAACAGTTGAGAGCTGCCATGTGGGTGCTAGGAATGGAACCCAGGTCCTCCAAAAGAGCAGTCAGTGCTCTTAACCACTGAGCCATTTTTCCAGTTCCATGTCCATACTTTTCTTTTAAAAAAACAAACATACAAACAAAAAACTCCCACACCTTGTTAGGGAAGCCCTGTGTGCTATGTTGTGCGAGTATCCTTGTTTTGTTTTGTTTCTGCTGTTGTCAGGGACCTAGCAAGTTCAGTGGTGCTCAGAATTTCTATCTCAGAATTCCTGTGCCGCCTAGATATCATGGATTTCCCCCCCACACCTGATGTGACACAGGTCTGAGCTTTCCGTTTCATGCATATCTTGTCTCTGTTCTGTGGCCGCCCACCTACAGTACCTGACAGGATCCCCTACTCTGTGGACGGTTCTTTCATCTGCCTCCTACGCTGACTGAGGAGCTTGTCGGGGCTCACAAGATGGGGATGGCAATCTATTCCTTACTGCTCACCCACACATACTTTTTCCTTAAAAGCTGGAAAACGAGTCTACCATTCCTGGATCCCCACTAACACCCCAGGCACCAGCCCTCAAGCCGTGTCTGAGTCTGGGTCATTTCCCCCGTCTTTAGTTTTAAGGGTTTCCTTCATCTCCAGCATCTACAAATATCCCTTCCTTTCTTTCTCTATCAGTAGTTTGTGTTCTCTCTCTTTCCTTCTCTCCTTTTTCCCCCTCAAAATATTTTTGTAACATTTCTTTGAGTTCTAAGTAGAAAAGGACTATACTCATTTCAGCCTAAAATGTTCTTATATTCTTAGCTATGTAAGAAAACCAGGTTCTGGGTAATGATTTCAGTAGCAATTTTGTCTAGGTTTGGGAGACCCGGTAACATATTCTGGACAAAATTTTCTTTAGACTCTTCTATCTCCCTTCCAGGGAAAGATCATAGCACATTGAAAAGAAACTTAGATCCTGGATCAATTGCCTTTTCTACTTAAAGAGTTACCTTAAACTAATCAGTATACCTCCTGAGGCCTAGTTGTATCATTTATAGGAGAGAAGAAAATCACATAGTTCCTGACTTTTGCACAGTTTTCTGCCTCTCCTTTTACCCTCAGCCCACCCTTCATGTCTGTCCCCTATGTCATACTAAAGTAGCTAAAGTCCAGTACATCCTAGAATAGACGTTCCTGTGGTCTCTAGCTTTGTTTCACTCCCAATCCCATGCCGCCCAGTGTTTGCACAGGAGTTGGTGTGTGGTGCTGGAGCTTTGTGCGCACCATCAAGCACTTTGCCCTTGAGCTCCATCCCCAGCCCAGATAGAGAACTTTGTACATATACAGTATTTTAAAAGTGCCCTGTACTCGTTGATTAATGAGAGTTTTATCCTGTTACTGAATTTTATTCATTCTGTCTTCATAATGATCATTATTTTCCTGCTTTATTCTGCTTATTAATTTGTAAACACTGAACACACCTTGCCCTCCTGAACTAAATCCAAACTACCACCACCTCTACCGTGTGCCTTTACCTTTGTGTTTATCTGTACAGGTGTTTTACCTGTATGTTGTAGCTGTGTACCACGTTTGCAGTGCCCTCAGAAGCCAGAAGAGGGTGTAACTAGAGTTACAGACTGCTGTCAGCTGTTGAGGGTGCTGAGAACCAAACCCAGATCCTCTGGAAAAGCATCCGTGAGCCCTTAACCCCTGAACCATCTCTCCAAACTTGTCTTGACATGTCAGTCTAGGCCAGTTTTCTAGTATCTAGACTCAGTTAACTGTTATGTTTTTCAGATATTTGCACCTAAATTCATGAGAAGTTTTAGTCTATTTACTTTTTTCTAATTTCATTATGGAGTTTTGATACTGTGCCAACCTGTTCCTCAGAGAGACTTTGTAAGACTGATGCTATTTACCTTTGAATTTACAAGTGAAACTAACTGTGATTTTTCTGTGTGGGAAGGGTTTAAATTCAGTAAAGAAAACAAGAAAATGATTACATTTCTTCCCTTGTCAATTTTTGGAGATTTGTGTTTGAAAAAGAATTTGTTCATATCAAGTAAATTGTTAAACACTGCACATTGTTTCTCTATCTTAGTTTCTTTCAATAAGACAATTGACTAATACAATCATTACTGCAAATCCTATAGATGATTTTCAATTTTTTTTAAATTCTGGTATGAGTAATCTATAGTTTTTCTTTAAAAATGTGTATTTATTTATGGGAGGCATATGTAGTATGCCGCACATGCAGGGGGCAGAGGACCTCTTGCAGGGGTGTTTTCTTTCTTCTACCATAGGAGGTCTAGGAATAGAATGCAAGCCCCTTACTCAGTGAATGATGTTACCAGTCTGGGTGCTCTTTTATTGATCAGTTTTGCCGGTGGTCTAGCAAAGACAAGTTTCTGTTTTGTTGCTTTTCTGTATGTTTTGGGGTTTTCTTGGGGGATGGTACGTGTGCACAGTGTGCATGTACAAATGGGTGTGGATGCCTGTGGAAGCCAGAAGTGAACCTTGTCGTTCCTCAGGAACCACCCATCTTGGTTTTTGAGACAGAGTCTTATCAGATTGGAGCTCACCAAGCGGGCCAGGCTGTGTGTTCAGCAAGCCCCAGGAATCCACCAGGTTCTGCCATCCCAACTTTAGGATTATGAATGCATGCTACCATACCCAGAGTTTTTACAACGTGGGTACTGGAGCTTGGGACTCAGGCCCTCATGCTTGCCCATCAAGGACTTCACCAGCCGAGCAATCTCCCCATCCCTGTGTTTGTTTTGAAATTCACTGTGGTGTCTACACCTCTGGGATTAATTTGCTCTCTTTTTTCAAGATCCCTGAAATGAGTAGTTGCTTCATTGATTTCTTTCAGGCTTCTTCCAGAGAGCTCTGAGGCACGGAAATTTCTGTCTAAACACGGCTTTAGCTGCCTCGTTATCATTCAGTTCAAAACATTGTCTAGTTTCCATTGTGATTTCTCCTCTGGCTCATTTGTTATTTGAAATGTGCTTCTTAATTTCCAAACATTTGACAGTGTTGATGATCTTATAATTACTGGTTTCTAGCTTATTTTCCCTGTGCTCAGAGAATATATACTATGTAATTTCATCCTTTAAAAGTAATTGAGATTTGCTTCAGGTCTTGCTTTATGGTCAATTTTGTTAAATAATTGTTAGGTGTCTCGTATCTAAGACAGAAAAACTGCATATATGTATATTTTGTCATTGCTGTATGCAGTGTTCTGTCTCGAGGTCAAGCTTGTTGAGCATTTTCTTAATTATCTCTGCTGGATTTCTTTTTCTTATCTGTTTGATTGGGAGCCAATGTGATAACTTTCACTGTGTATGTAAATTTGTCTTCTTCTTTAGTTCTGCCTGTTTGGAGATTATATACCAGTTTGAGATTGTTTAAATTGCTTGAAGGGTTTCCCGGGATTGAATTCAGGTTTTCAGGCCTATGCAGCAAGCACTTTTACCCACTGAGCAGTCCTACTGGTCCCTGGATTTAACATTTTTATCACTGTAATATTATCCCTTTTCTGTCTACCAATGTATTGTGCCTTGAAGCATATCTTCTTGGATCCTGAAATAGTTAACTATTTTCGTGTTTCTGTGACGTGTCTTACTTCACTGTTTACATGCCGTGTCTTTCTGCCGTGCCTCCTGTTGAGCAGGTATAGACAAAGGTTTTTAATGGTCAGTCAGATAGATTTTGCCCTTTAATTTGGTTTATGGTTCTTGCTCCAAATATTCTAATTTAGAAACATACATGGCACCCAGGAATCTGCATTTTAAGAAGCATCTAAGGTGATTAAGTAGAGATAAATAGGATGTTGAATCAATTTTCCAGGTGAATGTAGAGGTCGTCAGTCTGGATGCTCACAGAAACTGTTAAGCGGGCAGTGAGAACAGAGAGAAGGGAGTATAACCAACGGCCCAGACTCCAAACACTAGTTTCTTAGGTATGCTAGAGTAACTGAAAGGAGCCTTGGGGATAAGCAAGGCATTTCATATTTTTAACACCAAAAACAAGGGTACTGAAGAAGAAACAGCATCTGAAAGGGCATGCAAAGTTGCGTCTTCGAGATGTAGATAGCTACTTCAGAAAGGCGAGGCTAAGATGGAGCAGGATTATGTAATCATGGGGAAAGTAGAAATCTTTTTTTTTTTTTTTTTTTTTTTTGGTTTTTTGAGACAGGGTTTCTCTGTGTAATAGCCCTAACTGTCTTGGAATTAGCTCTGTAGACCAGGCTGACCTCTAACTCAGAGATCCTCCTTCCTCTGCCTTCCTATTGCCGGGATTAAAGGCGTGCACCACCATGCTGGGCAGAAATTCTTGGAGGAAGGAAATTATTGAAGCCAAATGATATAGTTTAAGAACAAGAATACAAGAGTTCCAACAAAGCCCCTCCCCCGTGCGTGTTCAGTGAGGAAAACAAGTATGTGAATGTCCTGAATGCAACTGGCAGCAAGGACTCCAAGACAGACTTCGCCTCCGCCGGCCCTCTGTGTGAAAGGGGCCTGATCCTTTCTGCAGCTAATGCTCTGTGTAAGTCCTGGAGAGCACGGCAGCCAAACTAGTAATTCTCAAAGATCTCACTTACTGAAGTGACAGCAATTCCCTGAGGAAATCTCTGCTTTGGGGATTACCAAGTCAAGAGTTTCCTCCTGGACCATAGGGTCGTTTCTTGTTGTTTAATCCATTACTACTTCTGAGAACTCTAGATGGCATGAAACTGCCCACAAGGAAACTGTAGTCAAAGCTAGTAGGAGGAAAATGGCCGCAAGAACAGACTAAACAACCACAATGTGTATGCAGAGGACCTATTCCTGGGAGGCCTGCTCTTTTCTGAGAAAACTGAAGAGCAGTAGACTGGGGAGAGGTGAAGTGAGGGGTAACTTGGGAGGAGTGGAGGCTGCAGGTGAGATGTATTTACTGTATGAGAAAGGAATAAATAAACAAGAAAAGGAAGGGGGAAAGCTATAGTGGCCAGTGCTCACTGTGGTGTGGCTGGTCTCCCTGGGACCAGCGCAGTGCTGGATGGTTCCCTTAAAGCCAGTCTGACCTGAGTTATGTTGTTGAAGAATAAGGCATATGGGGCTGAAAGGGGCCTAGCTCGTATTACTGCTCCTTCTTCATCTCTGTCTTCTTTCTCCAAGAGAAGCATGTGTTTCTTGAGTGGTGACGTAAGTACAGGCATTCTGAAAGGATAATCTAAAGTTGTCATAGAAACGTAAACTACGACTATTATAATAATGTGAGCAGTTGTTCCCCATAGGAAAATGATTAAATTGTATAAAGGCCTTATAAATGTCTTAGAACAGAGATCCCTGAAGCGGCTTTTATAGTTCAGTCACAGTGTCTGTGTTATTGAGCCTGCAAGAGGGGGCTCTCTAGGGCTAAAGTAGATTCCGGGATACCCACTCTCCAGAACTCCTGGACACAGTTGCCCCATTTAACTCACTTCAGATATGGTAAGAGGCAGCTAAGAATAGAGATGGTGGAGGTAATGGTGTGATTGTTTGCAGTGTTGCATGCAGTTAATGCATTTACTCAATAATTAAAACTGACCATATTGGACCCTTTTCTCCTGGGCAGAGGCCGTAACTGAATTGAGCAGGCGTTTTATTTTGTGGTATTCTTCACTCACTCCTGGCTGCCGACTTTGTTACTTCGAATCTAATGGACTGATGAGCGCATGGCTACTCCTAATAATGACAACAAGATGTTTAGAGCTTAATCTTTTCACAGATTATAAATAAGGAAATTGATTTGTCATTTCTAGCTCACTTTAATGGGATTTTAACTCTCTAACTTGTACACTGCATGCAATCAATACTTATTGAATTTCTCTTTGGGTAACGAAACAATGTGCAGGCACAGGGGAAAAATAAGAAGCATAGTTTTTATCCTCACTAGGGATATGAAGTGGATTTACTTGGAGGGATAAGGTGTCTATCTAGTAGTCTTTAAAGTGACAGTAATGATAGCTAACGTTTCTTTAGTGCTTTCTTGGGTTAGGAACCCATGTACATAGTCGTTCATTGATTTCCCACAACAGCTCTGTGAGGTGGGTATTGTTCGTTGGTGCCACATTCAGCACAGGAAGCAATTGAGACACAGAGGCATTGTATGATTTGCCAAGGTTGTGTTGCTAGCAAGTGACAGAATTGGAATTCAAGTCCAGACAGCCTGATCCAGAAGCCTGCAGTTCTTAATCACAACTTTACTCCCTCTTATTCCAAAACAATGTCAGGCAATGAGTATTCCCATAACGCCCAATGTGGTAACAAGTAGCTTCATGTGGCAACAAATTTGAATTAAGTAAAATAAAAAAATAGCTCAGTGGGTGAATGAACCATATCGTGATGGTTTGGTAGTTAGATGCTGCCGGCAGTTAGTCCTGGACATGCCCGCCGCTGAAGACAGAACCTCAGGGCAGCACTAGGGAACAAGGCGATGACGGCCAGAGAAAAAGTGATGAGCGATGTGTGGAAGATGCTGATGATTTGGGGCCAAGTTATTGGGCAGACAGACTTAACTCTCCTCCCAAAGGCTTATCTCATAGGTAAGAGAGAAGGACATTGTAAGAATTCAGTTCTAAATGTGGTGAAGGGTACAGCTATGAGCTGTCAAACTGAAGCTGGTCGGAAAGCATATGCTATGAGGTGCTGAAGGAGATAACTAAGAATTGCAGTCGTGTATAGAAATCACCTAAATCATGACAGCTAATGAGTTCAGAAGAAAGAAAGGGAACCCTTGGGGTGCATTTAAAGAGTTGAAGTTCCTAAAAGAGGCGTCATAGAAAAGTTGATCAACATAGGATATAGATAAAAGAATGGCCGACTACATGAGCAAACACGGGAAGTCCTGAAAGGAGTGGCACTGGATCTTACTATAAAATGCCCAAGATACAGGTGGAAAGAAAAAACAAACATTGGGAGGTCAACACTAACCTTTGAACATGTGATTACATTTAACTGGCACAAACCAAATAGAATGACCGAGCAGCCAGGAAATAGACACAGGCTTAAATCAGTCTTTCATGAAGGCTGGAGCTAGAAGAAAGGGAAGAATGGCTTTAAGACAGAGGGGAAGATCCTTTTTAAATAGATGAATTGAGCTTCACTGAAGTCAATTGAGAAGTCACTAGAAAAAAGAGCAATTGGCAGTGGCCTCTGTCTCATTAATTCAAACGTCCAGGACGCCAGTGGCATCTCTTGGTTGCTCTGTTCATCTCTCTTCTCTTTTTCTCCCAACACTCTCCTAAGAATTCCTACTGTTCCTTTCTTTCTAGAAGGAATTCTTTAGGCACAGTTACTAAATTGGATTTGTCAGCATCTTATCTCTCTTGATGTGTATCATTTCCTTTACTGAATTTATTTCTCTTTAAAAGTTACACTGAAGCACTCCAGTGTAATCGTACCCACGTGTAATCGTGATGTGTTGCTCAAGAGACACGTGAGGGGGAGTGGCACTGAGGAGTGACACTCCTTGTTGATCCTCATATGGTCCTGCTTCCTGTGGAGAAAGCCCACCTGCATTACATTAAAGCTCTGAATGGCTTTAAGTATCAGAACCTTGATGACTTGGTTTACATACATTTTTAAAAAGCTTCTTCCAGTTAGGTGTTACAGTTAGGTGCCTGTCGTGTTAGACTCTTAATATAACAGTAGATGTCGCTTCCTGTGCCAAGAGCCATGCTTAGCATAGTGTTAACTTTCTTGTAACCTACAGTTTAAATTCTTAGGACTCACTGCACTTGGATTCACTTAGTTGAGTATCAATTAAGCAAATGGGGGAGGAAGAGAGACATCTCTTCTAATTCTAGAAGGGACTTTGAAAAACTTTGATTATAGATAAGTTGTCAGAGTGGTTTCCAAGTGTGTCTACCCAGAGTGTTCTGGCTAACGGGCCAGTATATTACCAGGCTAAGAAGGCATGCTCTGTAAGAGTTGTGTTATAAAAATACAAATTTTGGCCAGGCAGTGGTGGCTCACACCTTTAATCCCAGCACTCGGGAGGCAGAGGCAGGTGGATCTTTGTGAATTCAAGGCCAGCCTGGTCTACAAGAGCTAGTTCCAGGACAGGCTCCAAAGCTACAGAGAAACCCTCTCTCAAAAAACCAAAAAACAAACAAACAAACAAGTTTTGATTCTGTCTGAAAAGATTCAGGGATGGTTCAGGAATCTTTGTTTTTCGACCAAGTTCTTATTCCATTTTACATTCTCTCATAGCTATATTAAGCAAAACAGAAATTTAATAAGCAAACTAAATAGACTAAAACCTTGAAGGATGACATGACATAAATAAATATATTAATTTAGCAAACAGGTTCTAGGTAGCGTACTGTTTTCCAGGGATTCAAAGGTGAAAGGCACATGGCCCCTGCTCTCTCGAGCTCCCGGTGTGAGAGAAGAGGTAGTGGGTGTTCAGTAAGACAGTGCAGACAGTGAGGTGACAGCGATGTAGACAGAGAGAGTTACAGAAGCACAGAGGAGAAGCTCACATGGCCGGGCTTGGGGTGTGAGGGAACGCGAGGTCAGGGGGGTTATGGAAGTAGCTGACCTTTTTCATAACAGATCACTTGCTCCCTATTTAGTTTTGCTTAGAATCTTTCTAAAATATATCATATATTTCCATGTTTTTTTTCTTTTTTTTTGTTTTTTTTTTTTTTGTTGTTTTTCAAGACAGGGTTTCTCTGTGGCTTTGGAGCCTGTCCTGGACCTAGCTCTTGTAGACCAGGCTGGCCTCGAACTCACAGAGATCTGTCTGCCTCTGCCTCCGGAGTGCTGGGATTAAAGGCGTGCGCCACCACCGCCACTGCCTTAGCCTTTTTTGTTTTGATGATTTGGCATAGTCGTGTGTTATCAGTCTTTTTGTGTCATATACCAAAATAGCAGTACTTTTTATTGCAATATATAACATTAATTTCCATTCTCTAAAACAGTGTCCAATGCTTGTGACTTTGCTGTCATCGTGTTATCTTGTTGTTTTCGTCTGTTCCTTATCTTCTTAATGTCAGTGACTATGTATAGAGTACCACATGTACTCAAACGCTTTCCTGGCCAAAGGATTTAGAACTAAGCGAATACAGCAAAATGCGAAGCATTCTGTTGAGTATAATATGTGAAGTTTAGTGGATTTTATGAAATCTTTTAAATAATTAAGTTGTCTTTTTATCATTATTATTGTAAAGCCAAAAGATGGTTTATAGATACACAAAGCATCCCTTTCATCAGAGGCTCAGCAACACCAAGGCTGGTTCATGGCAATCCAGGAGGTATAAGCCCAGTACCAGAATAACTCCGTTCTATAGAATCAGCAGTTCTCCAGCTGAGAGTTACAGCAGAATCGTTTGGAGATTTATATGCTGGGTCTCACCCCCAGAGAACCTGATTCTGCTAGCTTGATGGATATTGTTCTGTTTTGGAAGGGAGGGAAGGAGTACTGAAGTGTGGGGAGTCAAAGTCCCACAGTATAGCCAAGGCCAATTTCAAATGCATAATCCTGCCTCAACCTCTCCAGGTGTACAAGCCACCTGGCTCTATATATTTATTTCTAAGTTCCTCTGAAAAGTCTGATGTCTACCCTTGAATCATCATACATCGGATTATTGTATATCAGAATTTGCCCCAAAATAGTTAAATACTTGAATAGTTAAATAGGCAACAAAAGCCTAGATCATGAGGAATAAAAAGAGAGCTTGAAATTTATTGTGGCTGAGAAAACCATTGGACTCACTTGGATTTTAACGTAATCCCTCTAACTATTTTGTGGAAAACAAATAGATAAGGGAAGGCTTCTTGTAGGGAAGCTGGCTAAGAGACCATGTTAGTTAATTCAGGCAAAGAAGTAAACAGGGACATCTCCCTAAAGGATAATAGTTGAGGCGGTGACCAAAGGGGCAGGATTTGCTGACAGAGCAATTGTAGTGGGGAAGGAATCAAAGTTCACTCTAAGGATTTGACTCCGATATCACAGATACCTCAACAAAAGGATTGCCTCTTGTCCAGACTGTGAAAACCAGGAGAGGAATAGGTTTGGGGGAAAAAAAAAAAAAAACAAGAATATCATTTTTTTTTTTTTTGGTAAATTAACTCTGCAGTACCTATTAGACATTCCTAGAGGTAGCCTGGTTAATGTGGTAATTTAAAATCCCCAGGATTTATGTAAACTTTTGATTCATCAACATACATAAAATCGTAAGAGTAGATGAAATTGCCAAAGGGCAGGAACTGACAGAGAAGAAATAGGATAAGATACTCCAGAGCAGCAGGAGCAGGGAGAGAAGTAAGCACCACCTAAGTGACCAGCCCGTGAGATGGGAGGAAGGCCAGAGTGGTGTTGTCACAGAGCCTGCGTGAAGAAAGGCTGCAGAGCCCCGGGGAAGTCAGTGTGGAGATAACTGGCAACCTTGATCAGAAATGGTTCAGTAGGAAGATGTTGTGAAGATCATATAGGAAGGAGTTCTAAAGAGATGTGATTCCAGAGGATCCGATGCCCTTTCCTGGCCTCTGGGGGACCAGGCATGTACATACATACATGGAGGCAAAACACTTGGGCACATAAAATAAAAGTAAAGAAGCATTTGAGGAAAGGAGTGTGAGGGCCAGTAAGATTGCACAGCCGTGTAGCTGTGCTTGCCGCCTAGCCGGATGGCCTGAGCTGGATCTCTGGTCCACTCCATGGAAGGAGAAAACTGACTTACACAGCTGTTCTCTGGCCGCCACGTGTGCATCATGGTATGTGCCTCCCAGATGATAATTGTTGTACGCATGCGTGTGAAAAAGCATAGCATCTTCTAGTCATAAGCTGCACCGTGAAATCTCAACAATGTTGTTACCTAAACAAGACCCACATAAAGATCCTCCCAGTTGCCATGCTAATGTGGATGGAGGAAATTTCATTAGCCCACCCCTGGGTGAAGAGCTACCTATGGTAGGATAGCCAGTCCCAAGCGGTCAACCCGAAACACACTCTCCATACAGGAACACTAGATAGACAAAGTAAATTATATGAATACACACACACAATAACTGAAGTCTTGAATTTGAGAAGTTGTGGGGTCAGAGGGCGAACACAGTAGGAACTGGAGGAGAGGAAAGGATGGAAATGTAAACACAGTACTCATATATTGAATTCTCAAATAATAAAACTTTTACATTTAAAAACTGAGGAAAAACAGAGCTGGAAATAGGAAACAGTTTGGAGGCCTTCCTGTGGGAATGAGCAGAGAAACAGCATGGTAGCTGGCAGAAGGCAAGGCACCTTTGGTTGTGGAGAATTATCCAGCCGAGGAGGAAATGCCATGCTCGACAGCGAGAAGAATGTGTGACTGCGTCTGTGCAGGGTGAAATTTTTACTGCACAGAAGATTCAGATTTAGCCTGAGGGCACAGACAGCCTAAGGTAATAGCAGAAGGAAAGTGATCCCATGGGCATACATTCAAGGGGGTAGAAAAAGCGGTGGAGGAAGTTCTTTTATTGTTATTATTCTAGCCTAGGAAACCAAGTTCGCTCTATTGAGTCTAGAGAAGAGATACTGGAAATTTCCAAAAGAAGCAAAAGTATGAAATTATTCTCAGGACAAGGAAAGTGGACAGCAGAATTGACGGATGACTCCAAGGGCACACTTGAGTTTGGAAAGGACTCAGACTACTAGGATGTAGTTTTCTGAGCTACACATTCAGGAAACTGAATTCTGGGGGCACGATAAAGGAGGAAGAGGCTCTGGCCAGGATTGGAGTTTTGTCAGATGAAGGCTAAGAAAGATAGAGAGTGACGGAGAGTGGAAGAATGGGTCACGGGACTTGTGCTTTGTGTGAAGGAGCTAAAGCTTTGAAAGCGGGAAGGGAATTACCAGATGTTCGTCTCAAATATAGGGTCAAATAGGGTGGAAGATTAGAATTGTCTAGTGGGGGCAAGCATGGAAGATAGGAGGTGACCATCAGAACCAGAGGGCGGGGCTATAGGGATGACCATTGCTTTAAGCCGGATGAGGGCGCTCACCAGTTTGTGTGCTGGCTTTAATGGTGATTTTGATTAATCCATTAGGTTCATGACTACAAAGAAGGAACCCCAGAAGAGAAGACGTACTACATAGAATTGTGGGATATTGGAGGCTCTGTGGGCAGTGCCAGCAGCGTGAAAAGTACGAGAGCAGTGTTCTACAACTCTGTAAATGGTAAGTGTTTTCATTCCTGCCATCTGTTAGTGGTCTGGAAGTGCTGATGATTGATATGAAATACCATGACATGCTGGGCTTGTCTTCCTGTGAGAAAGCTGATGTGCTTAACTCTTGATTTAAATCTGCATGTCATGGTCTAACTTATTAGCTTCTGGTGTCTCCTGGAGGCATTGTTGCCTTGCTATAGGGCCACTCCATTTTTACTTTTTTATGTATATGATATATATTTCATGTAATAAAAAAAATATTCATTTTAGAAGCTCAACGGTAGTAGTTTTCCTTGTCTTTTTCCAAAGGTCTTTAATGCTATTTATCCCTCTCTATACTCTCTCTTCAACCCTGCTCTTTCACCCCAACCAAGTTTAACCCTTCCTGTTCCATCCTTCCCTTTTAACCCTTAATACCAGTTCATTCTGTCTCACCTCCCTTTAAACCCCCTCCCCATGACCCGTTAGTAATCCCCCAGCCTCTGTAGGTATTCCAGATGAACTGAATCTGAAAATAAGTACCCTTTCTTTCTTCCCACTCTGATGACCCAGGCTACTGACCTCGGTAGAAAGCCTATGAAGTGTCTTTCCAGCCTCCTTAATTAGAATATATTCTCATCAGATGTCAGTCCGACTCTGTCAGTTGGCCCTAGCACTTCAGCTTAAATAAGAAAAGAAGTCGTAGAAAAAGAATGCTCAGACACCCTTAAGAGCTCAAAAGCATTCCCTAAAGATCATCAAGAGAAAAAATTCTGAAGTTTCTGTATGTTTGTTTCTATTTTGGGTTTTTTTGTTGTTGTTGTTTTGTTTTGTTTTGTTTTGTTTTGTTTTTGTCCATCTAATAGCCAGCCTAGGTGAAAATATCTCATTTTCTTATGCTCTGGTGAGATTTTATTACACTTTTCTATAATCTTTTTTCTATCAGATTGACTACAAATTCATGTTACCTAAAAAAATATGCTCATCTAAACATGACCTGCACAACACCAGTTGGTGACCCAGTGTGGATGGAGTAAGTTTCCCAAGGCCCTGCCTCCAGGCGAAGAGCTACAGGGCAATTAATGACCACTGAAAGAGAATCTGTCCTCTCTAGGAGAGAATCCACCTTCTCTAGGGATGGTCCCCTGATAGCTTGTTCAAGTTCAAGTGGTCAGCCATGAACACATAAACAAGCAGCAATACAAATATGCTCAGCAGGCTGCATTTATACACACATGTGTATAAATGTTATAAATACACACATGTGTAACAATAATTAAAGAGGGAGCATGAATTTGCGAGGGAATGGGGGGGACACAGGAGAAATCAGAGGGGATATTAGAAAGGGTATAGAAACTGTGTAAATATTGTACTCATGTATGAAATTTTAAAAAATAATTTTAATTAAAAAAAGAAAGAGTATGGCTGGAAAATGGTAGCACATGGCTTTAACCCCAGCACTCAGGAGGCAGAGACAGGCAGATCTCTGTGAGTTCAAGGCCAGCCTGGTCTACAGAGCGAGTTCCAGGACAAGCTCCAAAGCTACACAGAGAAAACTTATTTTGATAAATAAATGAATAAATAAATAAGTAGAGTGTGAAAATCTATGGTTCTTGTATCAGAAGATGATGTTCTAAATTCCAACAGGCGTTGAAGTTTCTTCTTTTACCTTTGCTTTTCTGTCCAGGACTTTAGTTGATCTATTTACTTGTATTTCTGAGCTGTGTTACATTTTGTTATTTTCTCCCATCTCAAAAAATCCATATCTTTTCTACTATTCATACTTTTTAAATATTTATTTCTAATTTTTAAAATTTTTATATAGTTTTTTAATATTTTATCTTTATTGATGTTTTGTTTGCATTTATATCTGTGTATCATATTCATGCTTGGTGCCTGCAGTGGCCAGGTAGGCACATCTGATCCCCTGGAACTGGAGTTACAGACTCTTGTGAGCTGTCATGTGAGTGCTGGGAATTGAACCTGGGTCCTCTGGAGAACAGTCAGTGCTTCAACCACTGAGCCATCTCTCCAGCCCGCATGCACACTTGACTGCGCCCCCTTTCTATCTCCTAGCGGCCTGTTTCTTTGCTGATTGAGACGAGATTGAACATCTTCACAGTAGTTCACTGTAGACTCCGAGATTGAACATCTTCACAGTAGTTCACTGTAGACTCTTGCCCTTTTCAGTTCATTCCCCCTTCATCCCTGTCCTCCGTTTTCATTTTCTTCTCCCCTCATTTGCCTTTTAAGTCAGGGTCTCGCTATGTTGCCTTGGCTGGCCCCAGACTTAAATTCTCCTGCCTCAGTTTACCAAATGCAGGAGTCTAAGCATGTGTCACTACAATGGGCTAACCAAATCTCTTAAATTAACAAGCTTATATAGCTAGCAGTGAATTCAGAGAACAAAATTAAATTCGTGAGTGGTTGAAATTCAAAAGATCTACAGTTCAATATTTTGTTCATTAAAGAATAACAACTGAGGGGCTGGAGGAATGGCTCAGCAGTTAAGAACACCGGCTGCCCTTGGAGAAGACCCAGCTGATTCCTAGCAGCCACAGGGCAGCTCTCAGCTGTCTGTAATCTCAGCTCCAGGAGATCCACTGCCCTCTTCTACCTCCACAGACACCTGTACACATGTGTGTACGCACAGACAGACACACATACACAGAACTAGAACTGAACATTTAAGAAAAGTAGGTTAGCGATTGAGCTGAAAGTGTGGCACAGGTATCTCGGATCTTAGAGGAAAAGGCAGGAGTATGAAAAATTCCAAACCAGACTGGGCTACACAGCAAGCCAAACCAGTATCCTCTGTGTAGTAAACCCCTGGATTTGTTTTTTAAAAGGAAAAACCGAAGTTATAAAAATTAAAGCGGTGCTATTTAAATACATTTTACCAGTGCAGAAACAGTATAGTTTTTGAATGAATATAATCTGTTAATAAGTAATGCTCCTCATTGGTGAAGTGCTTCTATAAGCAGTTCTAAGCATGTAGTTGGCACTCAGGGCCTGCTGGATGAGAATATCAAAAGGCATTCTGAATATTTTATGACGTTCTGTTAGCCTTTGGGAAATAAAAAAGAAAACACTTTTAAAAGTATATTAGTAGCAAAGCTTTATAGTTAGTTATTTGGAAATTTTTGTAAAGAACATCTTGAAATGCTTGTCTGATTGTTAGTCATACTTGAATACTAGATCACTAAGTCCCTCCTTTACTTTGATTGTAAAGTAAGAGATGCTGATGAATGCTGACATCATCTTACATATTCATTCATTTTAGGTATTATTTTAGTACATGACTTAACAAATAAGAAGTCATCTCAGAACTTATATCGCTGGTCATTGGAAGTTCTCAATAGAGATTTGGTTCCAACTGGAGTCCTGGTGACAAATGGGTAAGCTAGGAATTACTTTACAATTGGTTTTAAATGTGTTTGCAATCCTGAGAATTCACTTTACAAAATAAAACTTTGTAAGATGTATGATTGGCTCTATATTTTAGTCTATACATAGTTTTCCATTATCTCAATGGCATCTTTCATGGCAGTGGTTTTTATTTTGATGAAATCTAATTACTTAGTTTTCCTACTCTGGATTTTGCTCTTGGTATTATATCTAAGAACTGTTTGCTTAATTTCAGATCATACAGATTTTCTTCTGTGTGTTTTTCTATAGGTCTTATAAATTGGGGTTTATACTAGATTTCTGGTCTGCTTTAATTTTTATATAATATGTGTGATTTGGGCTTATCAATCTTAAATTTGAATGTCACTTGTTCCAGCATCGTTTGTTAACAAGAGTATCCTATCTCCACTGAGTCGCTTTCATCCTTTGACAAAATCGGCTGACCATATTTGTACAGGTCGGCTTCTGTACTTTGTTCTATTGATCTATGTGTTGGGCCTGGAGAGCTAAGGAATGGGCTGGATCTATCCGCCAAAGCTACGGCTTTAATCCTACCCACTAAATTACTCAGTAATTTAAAGGCTCATGTGGTCAGAAAAAAAGAGAGATATACAGTAAAAGAAAGGTTCAAAGTCGAAGAAAATCTCTAAATGTTTTACAGTGTGTTAAAAATATATGTGGGATAAAGGCTAAAGTTCTTAAAGATAAAAAAAAAGAAAGAGGGCAGTTGGGTGTGGTAGTACACATCTTTAATCCCAATGCCTTGGAGGCAGAGACAGACCGATCTCTGAGAGTTCAAGGACAGCCTGGTCTACAGAGTTATTCCAGGACAAAGATATACAGAGAGCCTGTCTCAAAAAGTAAAAGTAAAAATAAACGAAATAGAGGTTAAAATAAAGCCGCACAAAGATGGAAAATACACAGAGAATCTTGAGCCTACATAAATATTTCCTCCTGAGAGTTCTGACACTAGCTCAGTAGAGCCATTCCCTAGCACGTGTGAGGCCCCAGGTTCAATCCTTACCACCAGTTTAAAAAATAAAACAGCAAGATTGAAAGTCCTAGTGTGTCTTTAAAGTATATCTCTTGGATCTTGAATCTTCTCTCAATGATAGTTATAGCGTTGAGTAGATGTAAAACTGTTGTTTTTGTTTCTCGGAGGGTTATTGTACATGTAAAATGATAGGGTTTGAGGGGAAAGTGCTAGTCATATCTGTCCATAATAAAAATCTCCACCAGTTTTTTATGTAATGATTTTAAGATTTAATTTCAATTTGGATGATGTTTTTTTTTTTTTATGAAAGAAGCGATAAGGAAAACCCAAATCAATCTGGTACAATTTCCTTTTAAAATTAATATTTAGGAGATGAGTCATTGTATACATTTATGATTCAGTGAATATAGCTCTTGATGAAACTAGGAACTAAAATGGAAGATGGGCAAACACAGCACATATACTTACATGGTAATCTATAGGAGCTTATATAAGGTCCAGATAGTGGAGAGTGTGTCAGATGGTAATCTATAGGAGCTTACATAAGATCTAAATAGTGGAGAGTGTGTGTCAGAGATGGTATTTGATAGAAAACACAAATTTTCCATAAGAGAATCTGTGAATATAAGAAAAAGAAATAATCTGGAAGGAAGGTACCCCGAAAACCTCATTCTCTAGTCGTTCAAATTTCATTTCAAACCATGTCTCCTAAGTCAGGCGTGTGTAGGGAAGAAGGTGCTGGCTCATGGGCCTTGAACTTGAGCTATTATTGGCTTCGATACAAATAAAACAGATGATGATATTTATATGAGATGGGCTACATAGTTCAAACCAACTGTGTTCTGAGGTGGAACTACAGTTGAGGCTCTAATGCCATTGTAGGATGGAGAGATGTAATAACCCTCTGCTCCCAGCCCACTTTAGATTGCTCAAAAAGAAAGAAAAGGCTCGGATAGAAGAGAAGCTGTGAGCCGGGCGGTGGTGGCGCACGCCTTTAATCCCAGCACTCGGGAGGCAGAGGCAGGCGGATCTCTGTGAGTTCGAGACCAGCCTGGTCTACAAGAGCTAGTTCCAGGACAGGCTCCAAAGCTACAGAGAAACCCTGTCTCGAAAAACCAAAAAAAAAAAAAAAAAAAAAAAAGAAGAGAAGCTGTGCTCCAGTGGTTGTATTGATTGAATTATGCAATATTGATTATTCAAAAGCAGATTTTGCTGACTGTTGTGAATAGAGCTTATAACATGTCAGAAGTTAGATCTATTTTGCTTCTAATAGGTGAATAGAATTTCAATTAATTAACAACAATAGACTTTATGTTCCTTTCAATAATGAGAAATATCATTCGTATTGCTACTCAATCCTTTGGGTAAAAATGGAAATAAAATGAATTATAATAGACCCCTCCCTTCTATCTCTGAGGGATTCTGATAGCCGATCTTTGTCTCTCATGGCTGTCATGTTAGGATAATTATTTGCTTCCTTTTCTTGCCTTTTATTATTATGTTTAGCATTTCAGCTGTTTTCCCTCCACTCCCATTCTAAGCTGCAGTCTCTCTTAGGCTCTCTGTCCTCTAGCCTGCAGCTAGCCTACTTCTTTGTACTCTGAAAACCACTCATAGGCAGGAATGCATAGGAAAGGTAGAGAATTTGTGCTCGAAGTACCTGCATTTCATGTGCCCCTGGGTTTTCCATATACTGAGCTTCAAATCCACTTTCTGCCTCTACGTTGAAAAATTTTGAAGCTGATACCTGTTGAAGACAGAGCGTTGTTGGACAGTTAAGTCACATTAGGCCCTCAGTGGTCCAAGTTATCTGTTAGAAAGACAACAGGAACAGATGTTGAGTAGTAAGATGGATAATTGGAATTTAATAGATGATGAATTAATTGATGAGGAATAAGCACATGGAAGGAATTAGGAGAAAAACTATTTCTAGGTGGTGATGAGCCGGAATTAGTTAATTATCACTAAAATTGTGTAAGCGCCTTGCATTTGACTAGTACATGTGTACATTGGAAAGGTAAATTTCATTCACCTCTTCCTGGTTATTTGTCACAGGGATTATGACCGAGAACAATTTGCGGATAACCAAATCCCACTGTTGGTAATAGGGACCAAACTGGACCAGATTCATGAAACCAAGCGCCATGAAGTGTTGACTAGGACTGCTTTTTTGGCTGAGGACTTCAATGCTGAAGAGATTAATTTGGTATGTGTTTTCACTAATGTGTGTCTGGGTGATATTCTAGTCAATGAAGCATCATACTCAAAGCAGAGTCCCCAAACCCAGAGTAGAGCAGGATCTGCATCAGGATGTCATGTGAGGGTCTCTCTCGCTTGGAACTTGCACACTGATCTGTTGGAACCCTCAAACTATGTGCTGCAAATAGTACAAATCATAGAGTCTTTCTTGAGAAAACTTAAAAAGCATACCAAATTCAAGAGTCATATTGATTAAGGTGACACTATATGTTAGTTATTGTTTTTGAGAAAACCTCTTAATCCTAGCACTCAGGAGGCAGAGGCAGGTGGATGATTGTGAGTTTGAGGCCAGCCTAGACTACAGAGCAAGTTCCAAGGCTACACAGAGAAACCCTGTCTCAAATACCAAAAGAGAAAAGAAAAAAGAAATAATCACCCAGAAACTGTATTAATTAAATCATTGCTTGGCCCATTAGCTCTAGCTTCCTATTGGCTAATTCTTACATCTTAATTTAACCCATCTCCATTAATCCGTGTATCGCCACATGGTAATGGCCTACTGGGTAAAGTTCTGGCTACATGACTTCTCTTTGACTCTGCCTCCTTTCTCCCAGCATTCAGTTCAGTTTTCCCCACCTACCTAAGTTCTGCCCTATCAACAGGCCAAGCCCAGTTTCTTTATTCACCAGTGGTATTCACAGCACACAGAGGAAACTCCCACATCAAGAGGGCAGCTGAATATGGGAGTTAAAAATAGAAAGTCAACAAGTAACTCTTAAAACCTCCGATTGGGACATGTGACAACATTAGTGCCAGCCACTGTCTCCTTCCTGAGTTTGCTTAAACCTCTGGGGAAGTGTGACTCTGACATGCGTATATCAGAAGTGAAGTCAGAATTTCCTTTTGTGGATGCAAATGCAAATTGTGTGAATAAAAATGGTGCTTGGGTTCTTGTGTATAGTACTGTTTCTCGTGTGTCTACGTAGCATATAGTCATTTCCACATTCAGATTCATGGTTCAGTTATATTAAATAAGCTACATAGAGCTATTCAGACTTTCCCTCAGCCATGATCAATGACAGATGGCTCTTTCAGCTCCAAAAAAGCATGGAATTTCAGATTCCCTGCTCAGCTTGAATTGTGGGGTCCAATAGTTAATTTTTATGGGGAAGATGGAAACTTGTTTGTTTGCTATTTGATTTAGGGTTTTTTTGGTAGGGTTTTTGTTTTGCTTTGGTTTGGTTTTTTTGTTGTTGTTGTTGTTTTGGTTTGGTTTTGGTTTTTTTCAGACAGGGTTTCTCTATAGCTTTGGAACCTGTCCTGGAACTCACTCTGTAGACTAGGCTGGCCTTGAACTCACAAAGATCTGCCTGTCTTTGCCTAAGTTTCTACCCAAGTACTAGAATTAAAGGCATGTACCACCACCGACCAGCATTTTTTGTTGTTGTTGTTGTTTTGGTTTGGCTTTTGGTTTGTTTGGGTTTTTTGTTTTTTTTTGGGTTTTTTTTTTTAGTAATTTTCACTCTTACTTAGAGTCATCATTTAACATTCTGATGATGAGGTAATCAGTACCCATTTTGCTAAAACATCTAATGCAGGTCTAAAGTTGATTTCTTGTCCACCCCAACTGTTGCAGAAATTCAAACATAATTGCAAATGCAGCAGAGTGCACAGTGTATACCAAGGTATACCTCCACATGTGGGCTTGTCTGCATTATAGTAAATGATTTTGTACTTAAAAATTTATTTTCTGACAATGAAGATGAGAAGCGACATTCCAGTGTGTACTGTGTGACAGGCTTGCAGGATCTCACAGATCTATGTGCAATCGTCCTCTTTCACAGAGGAGTGAGCCCAGCTGTAGAGCCATAATGACTTCAGCAGGTCACACAACCTGGAAATGCTGTCACAGATATTTGAATACAGAGATTACTGACTTCCAAGAATCCTGATATCCCTAGGATTTTATGATCTTTGGAAACTGTTATAATTCCCTCCTACCCTCTCTCTTTTTCTTTGTGTGTATGAGGGGGGTAGAGAACTAATATAATATAGTTTCTGGCCATTGTTTAAGTGTGATCCATGAAATGCTACGTATGAACAAAACAAGAAATTGCTTTTAAATGTATTAGAAAGAAGCATATGGGCCCGGTAGCTACAAAACATCATTATTAAATATAACAAGAGTCACTTCAAATTTCTCAAGGGGCACAGGGGGACCACAGATGTGTACAAGATACTTATCTTCACAAAAAAGCAGAATGGTGTCTGCACAGTTTGGTCTTGGTGACATTTGAGGCAAACATCAAAACCTACTCCATCTCTTGAGAGGGCGGCTCTGGTGACAAGCAAAGGTGCTGTAACGCTAGCGTTTGCAAGCGGTTATGGTGACTTTAGTGTCCCCCACTGTCTCCCTCCTCTGAGCTCCATGTTTTCCTGTCTAAAGAACCTTACAGAATAATAATAATAATAATAATAATAATAATAATAATAATAATAATAATAATAATAAATCTCTTGCTTACTATTATCAAAACCTGCATGTCTTTGCAGTATATGGAGAAATCCTTGGCAAGTGTTTGTTCTTTGGCCCGCTACATCTTTTTTTTTCATGTTTCCAGATATTATGCAGCCTGCACAGTACTTCATTAATTGAGCGCGTGGTTCCTGGCCTTAAACATGTGTGTCCTGTTTGTAATATTCTAGTTCTGGTTTTCAGAGTAAGCATATGTAGGTCACCTGATCAGTCCCCTGGTTTGGCTAATAAACTGCTAGTAATTCAGCCGCCTTTAGGAATAATTTGATGGTGAGTATGTTGACCCAGTATCCTCCAGTGTTGCTCAAATGGCCAAGACGACATGGCTTTACCTTCGCTGGTGCTTTCCTGTTCGTGCATCACCGTCCGAATATCGCCTTGTATTTTCTGAGAGTTCGGAAAGGTACGGTGGGATTGGTTGCGCTGGAGCTTCCCTTCCTGGTTTCTCTGTGCCCCCTTTGTTTTCCAGGATTGCACAAACCCACGGTCTTCAGCAGCAGGCTCCTCCAATGCTGTCAAGCTCAGTAGATTTTTTGATAAGGTAATGGCTTCAATTAAGTTATTTTTAAACTTAACATATGATAGCTTAAACTCTTTGTGGAATGCTGTATCCTTTTGTTCCTTTGCCCAAAACTACACAGCCTGAATACCTGTTTTGATCTCTCTTATCTGTTGGAATAATTGCTCAAGGCCTGCTGACGTACTTATTCCATCACTAACAGTCTCTTAAGCAAAGAGTAAAGGCTATTGGATCCAATTAGGGCTCTTTTTTTTTTTTTTTTTTTTTTTTTTTTGGTTTTTCGAGACAGGGTTTCTCTGTGGCTTTGGAGCCTGTCCTGGAACTAGCTCTTGTAGACCAGGCTGGTCTCGAACTCACAGAGATCCGCCTGCCTCTGCCTCCCGAGTGCTGGGATTAAAGGCGTGCGCCACCACCGCCCGGCAATTAGGGCTCTTAAAGAGGTATCAGAGTCCACCGTAAAACATTCTATAGATACCCATATGCTCTTTGTGTAATTACTCACTACTCCATGTCCCAAAAGGCACTGACCAGAGAGATTAAAGCCCTTTATTCTCTCAGCTATTAATGTTTTCCATGTAAATGTTACTACTTGTGTGTAAAGTTAGCATGACTCCTTGAATCTCTGTTGTTTCCCCGTGAGAAGGTTCACATCCCTAGTGCAGCTCCCTCTTGCACTGAACTAGAATGAGACTGTAGGGTGACTCAGCCATTGGTCGGTTGAGCACTGGTCGTCCTCATCACGGGGCTGTGCAGCTGCCTTGCCTAGTGCTGATTTTGCATAGCAACATAATATAGGACTTCTTTTGCATTCATTACTGGAAAAGATTAATTTCTGTATTAGATCTATCTTAAATGTGGTCTCTTAAGAAAAACGCTTAGGTGCTAGAGAAATTGCTCAATGGTTAGGAACAGTTGCTACTCCTGCAGAGGACCCAGACTCAGGTCCCAGAACCCACATCAGTTGCTCATAACCTCCTGTAACTCCAGCACCAGTGAATCCAATACCTTCTGGCCTCTGTGTTGTACACACAATCAAGCAGGCACACACACATACAACAGTATACATATAAATAAAAATAAGTTTTAAAATTTAAGAAAGACACTAGCCTTCTTACAGATCTTCCATTCAGGTCATTTTTCTTTAGCTATTTGGGTCTCTAATATTCAGAGCCCTTTTCAGTGTGTTACCATGAGGTCCAGTCCCCTAACAGGGAAGTTTATCTCACTCACAACTTATTAACTGGGGTGTGGCAAAAAGGATCAGATGTGCACAGACCCTGATTCAGAGTAGCCAACCCTTTAAGCAGTGGACTGGGAGATCAACAGCTTCTGTTCTCTGCCCTGCTGCACAGAGAGAAGCATTTTGGAGGAAGTGATGCAAGGAATTATATTTTCTCTCACATTGTTTTCAAACCTAAAATGTTGCAGCATTAGCTTGATTTACAAGTTCCCATCTAATACAAAATCCTGTCCCTAAGAACAACATTCTGTAGATCTGTGTTTGATCTGGAAAGGTCTCTTAATATACTTTTAGATGTTTGGTTTTGGTTTAATTTGATTTGGTTTGGTGTTTCAAGACAGGGTTTCTCTGTGTAGGCCTGGCTGTCTGGAACTTGCTCTCTAGACCAGGCTGGCTACAAACTCAAGAGATCTGCCTGCCTCTGCCTCCCGTGTGCTGGGATAAAAGATGTGCACCACCACCCTGCTTGTTTTAAGTGTTTTTAAAATTCAAATCTGTAGGTCCCATCCTAGAGAAATAATAGATTTTAGACTGTCATGATCTAAGCTCTCAGCAATGCTTTATTTAAAATAAATAAATAGTACTTTGGTTGGATCTAAGAAAGAAGCGTCATGCATAAGAGAGGACCTTGGAAGTTGGGGGTGAAGAATTCTCAGCAAAAGAGAAAGCTACCTTTGTTGTCTAAATCTCATAGGGTCTATCAGAAAGGAGACTGCCTGGTTTGTACAACATGTTCTGGATATGAAACCGAAACACCTGGCAATACAGTTTGCCCTTTGTGGATTAAACCTTCCAGAATGCCAGAGGGGTCGAAGTCCTCTGGATTCTCTCAGCTGATCGTAATTCTGCACCAGAATAAGGTTTTTCTGACCTGCTGAGAATGGGGAAAATACTCAGTCCTTTGGGGGCTCGGGGGAATTGGTGTTTCAAAGTTATACTAACCAGAAACCAGCTTTTCAGCCCCAAAGGCTGATGAATGCATCTTTGCCCTGGGTCTCTTGTGGCTTAAATACTAACCCAGACGTAGTCTTCAAGAGAGAAAGAACCTGAATAATGTGTGTTTTAGTCTATTGTGAGCAGGCTGTCCCAGGCCTGAAAGGACGCCGGGCTCTCAGTCAGCACCCTCAGCGTCATCACTCCAGATGTGCTCACAGCAGCGCCACCAGGGCAGGAGGGGTTTTGTGTATTATATAATACTCTCCATCACCTGAAAGTGTGGTTCTCAAGCCCACTGTGTTAGGGCATGATCTATGAGCTTTCACCAGCTGCAGTGTATATCCACTGCTTCAGCCTGTTCTTCCTGTAGACAAACACAGAGCTCTGAGACTACTAAGGATGCCAGCGAGGCCCATATAAGGGAAGCTCACTGACTGCTTGATGCGTACCATTGTCCACGTGCAGGATGCACAGAATTCCTCACTGCCTCCCACAGACTCCTCTTGAGAATAGCTGCACTGCTGTCATGATTTGCATTGGCTTATGCATCCTTTTGGAACTGACTGCTAGGAAACTTGGCTCGATTGCTGCAATACCCTAGGAGCCCATTGGGACAGCATTCTGTCCTTATTTGATTTTTATGTGTTAATTATTTGTAAGTTCTGTTTTCTTTTGAGGCAGGGTCTTATGACACAACACAGACTGGTCTGAAACTCAATAGGTTGCCCAGGCTTGCCTTGAATTCCTGCCTCTGCTACCTGAGTGTTGGGATTGATTACAGATCCTCACAAGTGTACAATGTGCCACTGTATCCTGCTCATTGCTTGTTTAGTATATTATTCCTTCCTTTTGGAATGAGTAGGCATTAGTGGGAATAATCTCACAGTTTCAATCCTGTTAGCACCAGATTTTAAAGGTGTGTGTGTGTGTGTGTGTGTGTGTGTGTGTGTGTGTGTGTGTATTTGAGTGAATGCCACATGTGCATAGGTGCCTGCAGAAGCCAGAAGCTGATGTGGGATTCCCTGGATCTGGTTGCAGGTGGTTGTAAGCTGCCCACTGTGGGTGGTTGGAACCGAATTCCAGTCCTCTCAAAAAGCAACAAGTGTCCAGCCCCAGCACCAGATTTTTAGCTCACGCTATTAAATGTCCATAGCTGTTGAAAAGATTTTTAATTTGTCAATATTTCCTATAGTTATGAACATTATAATTAGTCACTTTGTCCAGGTAAATATGCTAAACCCAAAAAATCTTTGCTTGTTTCTCACAGGTCATAGAGAAGAGGTACTTTTTTAAAGAAGGTAATCAGGTTAGTATCTATCCTTTCTTGATAAAATGGTTTCTTAATTTTTGAAAGAGATGCTTTCCAATTTTTTCCCCCCAGAGGGATTTTTTTTAAGTTAGGAGAAGCTCTTTGTAGGAACAGGCAGCTTACTTCTTCTGTCCTCTTGAGTACAAAAGTAGAAACCCTAAACAGAGGCAAAATAAGGATCTGCAACCCAAGAAGAACCAGGGATGAGGTGATTCTGTAACATAAGGAAAGAAGAGAGTGTGCTTCTGTCTGCACAGGCATGCATTGTCTTCCACAATACAGACAGTTCGTGCGGTAGCCCAGTGGCGGTTTAGGGGGCCTGTCCTTTCTGACTCCAGAGGACACTGACACCAATTTTCTGGCAAACGTTTTCCGTATTTGTAGAGTTTCTTTTTATTATTTACCATTCTATGGTTTTCTGAATGAAATCTTAGAGGGCTGGTTTTATAGTGAGCAAAAGGCTGGCCTACAAGAACCGGAAACAGGAAGAAACAGTTCGTTTTAACATTTGAATCTTTCTGCCTAAAACCTAACAGGCTTCTTTCTCGCCTACAGATTCCCGGCTTTTCTGATCGAAAGAGGTTTGGAGGAGGAGCATTAAAGAACTTCCATTATGACTGAGCTGCACTCGCCCTTTGGAAGAGCGAGCGAGCCGTGGCA
The DNA here is from genome assembly GCF_903992535.2 of Arvicola amphibius. Lineage (NCBI taxonomy): Eukaryota > Metazoa > Chordata > Mammalia > Rodentia > Cricetidae > Arvicola > Arvicola amphibius. The sequence continues at coordinate 39,081,878 of NC_052056.1, forward strand.
GTTGTCACAGCTTTCCTCTTGCTGTGTCAGGTTATTAACTTCTCAGGCTCTGATAAAAAACATCTCAAAATGCTACCTCACCCTCTCATGGAAAATTGAAAGAAAGCAACGAGTGGAGGATCCTACTTGGCCCTGTTCTGTGTAGCTCACCTCCCTGTCCCTGCTGATATCTTATGGAAGAGCCTCGTGAAGACACGAGACACTGCCGAGCCAGGGCGGCAAATGGGCAGTGACACGGGCTGCACAGAAAACTGACTCGCGTGAAATCAGAGGGCTTTGCAGGTCTGCGATTTTCCCATGCTCACTGCTGAAGGCTTAATTAAGTTCTGGAGAAACCTATCTGTTTTGTTCTTCCTTCTTGAGGGGAAAGGTCATGTTAACCAGCCCTGAGTTATCCACCCCAAACCATCTCTGTCATTTTTAAAGAAGCCAAGTGGTATTATTTCCTTTTCTCCAGCCTCATTACACACAGGGATGCCTAAGAATAGCAACCCTGTCTCCTCCTCTCTCCCCTGGAAAAGGCTTGGTGTCTGGCGGAGACGGACTAATAGCTGGGGTTAAATAGAAATACAGATTAATAATACATGGAGAATAGACCAGAAAAGAAGGCTTCTGCGAGGCATCGACAGCTCCTCCACACTTTAGAGTGCAGCTTTTGAAGGCCCTTTCTGCTTTCTGTTTGGAAATCGGGTGAAATCTGAGAGCAGCACAAGAGCAATCACAGCGATTTACTGCCTCTTTGGTCTTTTTTTTCTGTTTGTTGTTGTCATGGTTTCGGGTTTGGTTTTGGTTTTTAAAGGAAATTCAGATCCTGAAATACCCTTTAATATGATGAACAATAAACTAAGAATATTATCCTTGAGTTAACAATGTGTTTATGAGAAAGTCAAACAGTCCCAGAGTAGCACAGTCACATAAATTAAGAACCAGTGTTTGGGCTTTCATAATCACTGCACAGCTTTTTAGTGGTGGTATGTATGTGTTTGCATAAGTGTTCATCATTATTTTTTAGCCCATCTTTTTTGCCGGTTTAATTCTCTTGGCCCAGTTCTTCCTTAGTTCATAAAATTGGTTGCAAAAAAAAAAAAAAAAAAGGACTATAATTGGCTGCTGCATTCAGCACCTTATTATCCAGATTCTTCTCTGCTGCAGCTCTCAGCTCCTGAGTTTTGCACCAAATTAAAGAAAATGGTAATATAAGTCCACAGTTGCAGCTCGTTTAAAACCAGGTAAGAACTACAAGGTTCATTTTCTGTTCATTTTAATTAAATTTCAGGAGGACTCAGGAAGGCAGGGTATGCTGGGAAGGAGCGTGAGGAGCTCAGAAGAGGTTTGGGGGTTGGAAGAGCACTTCTGAGCTGGGCTGCTCTGTCTTTACCAAGGCCAGTTTCAGCTTCTTTGCTGGTTTGATTGTTCCTTGATATAATTAGTGTTATGCAGATTATGGTCTGGGTGTGGAATTTGGCACAAGTGTGTTGTGGAGAGGCTATAAAGCTGGGAAAGTAAAAACCAAATGCCACACAAACTCCTGTCTAACTATCTAAACCCTTCGTATTTCTCCTTTTAAAATTAGATCAAGAAGCATGGACTGCAACTCAATAGTAGAGAATTTACCTAGCATGTACAAAGCATTACATTTGTTTCCAATATCAAAATTTAAATAAAAAGTAAGTTAAACCCAATCCTTTCTCTCCCCTTTCTTCTCAATTAAGAGACCCACCCTAATTTCTGTCATTTCTTTCTTACTAAGAAATAAAAGAGCTGGGCAGTGGTACACGCCTTTAATCCCAGCACTCCAGAGGCAGAGGCAGGCGGATCTTGAGTTCTAGGCCAGTCTGATCTACAGAGCAAGTTACAGGGCAACCAGGGCTACACAGAGAAAGCCGGTCTTGAAAAAAAACATAAAGACTAGCTAGAGAGGGGTGAATGAATACATGTTGCTCTTGCAGAGAACCTGGATTTGGTTACCAGCACCCACATGGGCAGTTTACCACTATCAGTAACTCACTTCCAGGGGATTCAGCTGTCTTCAGACCTCTTTAAACATTATGCATACATATAAAATAAAAAATAAATAAATATTTTTAAGGATGGGGAGATAAAAGCAACCCATCAGTGATGGCTACAGGATCTGACTTGATAAATAATATTCTTCAATTCCATTTCTACCAGCTTGATTCCTTGACCTATACTTTTTCCTTATAATTTTATAAACCTTTTTATTTAAAAATAAAAAGTTGTAAATAAAATAAACATCACACACCCAAATTCATCTGGCCCAAAGTCTCTGTCTCTCAGCGAGCTTCTGTATAGTTAGAGCCACCATTGTGAAGCTGGGGAGTGCCACAGTGAATTTTATACCTTTACTGTCAAATAGATATTCTTTGCACTTAGTTTTGAGCTGTAGTTTTCTAAAGAAAAACTAAATTTTAATCTAATCATCTGAAGCACACTTGTTACAAGTATATGTAGCAGCAAGAAAGATGTTTACCAAATGTGTTATTTGCCCAACAAAACAATGTTCTTGAAGCATGACTTTTAAAGACTTAGTTATATATACTACTTGTAAGCAATAATTTAGTATAATACAAAAAATAAATTATTGTGACTGCCAGAATTGTCTTTTCATGTATTGGATCCTAATTATCTTATCTTCTTGATTACACAAATTACTAGTAATAGGTGTCATCTGTTTTTCTCCCTGAAGAACTCTGAGTTATTGACCAATATTCTTACTCAGTGTAGAGGCAACCAGATGTAAAAGCATGGTAGTTTCCAGCCGTCCCTTGGGACCTTACTGGGAACGTAACCCAGTGCAGACACACTACCCCATCAGACAATACCTCGGCCTCTTAGAATATGGCAAGAAAATGGGAGGGTACTCACACCCCTCCTTATACCTTCTCTCCCAAAGCCGGTTGTAAAAGTAGCTGCCTTTTCCATGAACTTGCTCGCAAAAATCTTTATTCTACGATCTCACTATTCATCCTGGGAGGGAAAGAGCATCTTTGTCATCAAGATGAAGACACCAAGCAGACTCCGAGTAAGTGTGCCTCACTGTCAGGCACGCCATGCTTGTTTGAGGTTCAAACAGTCTGTGTGCTTTTCTCCTGATAATCTACCTGTTGTTGGTGCCTCCACCATGAATGAAAAAAGAAAATGTCTTCCCTGGCCTGGGGCGTTTATCTGGTCACTGTTACTTTTCTGTCCATTTTGAAGTGGACTTCTTGTACTTGACGTGCTGGGCCGTCAGACTGGAATGAAGTGTTCTGATTGCTGCCATTATCCTCATCCCAGTGGTGTGCGTTAGAACACCTGACACAGAGCTGTGTATGCATACTTAATGGATAGTGCTTTTGTTGAAGTTTTTTAAAGTACAGGTAGCATCCTGATTTTAAAAATCTAATGGTTTCAGTGGGATTCCTGCATTGATTTAATACCCTAAAATTCAGAGGACGCTGATGGAAAAGAGGAGAAGAGCCGAGAAATGCATTTCTTCATAGTTGTAAGACAGCTGAATCACTGCACAGAGGAAAAAGGGGTGCCAGGGGGTCTGACCCTGGGCCTCACCTATCCCAGTGGGTGTTTGCCAGTTTGCCAGGGCTGTTCCATATGGTTAAAGACCGTATGACTTCGAGTTACAATTAATCCATCCCTCCATAGTAGGGCGCCAATCGTCTGCTCTCAGACTCAGAAGTGTATAAAAATCTCTTTCAATTCAGAGTCCAAAGCTTCATCCTGTTTTCTTTCACATCCCTTAATTCTATATTATGCAGTAAGAAAGCAATTTTATATTTTTGGACGTTTTTAATTTTCTCGTGTGTGTTGCGGGTGAGGAGTCTGCAGAGGCCAAGAAGACAGCATTGGATCCCTGGAGCTGGCATTACAGGTGTATTCTTAACTGCTAAGCATCTCCCCAGCTCCCAGATTTTATATATTTAACAGACAAACCAGGGGACCCCCATTGCAGGTAGTGAGCCTCTAGCCTTTCAGAAAGACACGTGAACTAAAGAGTACGGAACACATGGATTGTAAGTCACGAACTTTATGAGGACCATTATATCAAAGTTACCAGCGTTCAGCCTTAATCTCTTCCTCAGTGATCTAGCCTGGTCCTCTCCCTCTCCGAGCCACGCCATCTACTGGTAAAGCAGGAGGTGTTGTCTTTGGTATATTGCTGTCATTCTGGGGGATGCTGTTTTCTTAGAGGTGCCTGTTTCCAGTCCAGGTACAGCTATTTCTAATCTGTGCTCTGCTGATTGTCATAACACAACCCTTCTGCTGACAGAGTTTCGTTTTCTCAGCTAACTCAGCACTACGCTTTACCAAGCAGTGGTAGAAAATGCAGCCTCTAAGACGTAACAACTTGCTCAGAACTGTCTTTTATTTGATGATAACTATCCTGCAGCCCCCTATGCTTTGACAACCATCCTGAAGTGGTGGCTTTGTGGGTCTGTCATGCTGTGCTCCTCATTATCCCAACTTCCTGGATGTTTTCCATTTTCTTGGAGGTAGAAAGGGGGCACTTGGTCATTAAAACGAATGACCACAAGCATCCCATCGATAGGTATGTAGGCACAGATCATTTTAAGGGACCCATTTTCCAAACGTATTTCTGCATATATACCTTTAACAGAATTGACGTGCTTCTGAACGCAGCCCGTTGCTAGTTATTACTTCCCGCCTCAGCTCACCACCACCTTGTCCTCCTCGACAAAGGGACAGCTCATTTGAAGTACTGCGGTAGATGTCCCCAAGGTGCTCATGTCTTCCAGATGCCAACCAAAGGACGGGTCTAAATAGTTGCTTCATTTAAGTACTTGGCCTATACCAATCCCCACAATTATTTTTAAATATACTTGTCTTAGTTAGATGTCTTAGTCACTGTTCTACTGCTGTGAAGAGACACCTTGACCAAAGTATCTCTTAAAAAGGGAGCATTTTTAGGGGCTTACTTACAGTGGCAGAGGCTTAGTTCATGGTTATTACAGTGGGGAGCGTGGCAGCAGGCACGCCAGGCATGGTGCCAGAGACGTAACTGAAAGCTGTCTCCCGATCATCAGGCAGAGCAAGAACCTGGGCCTACCATGGGCTTTTGAGATCTCATAGCCACTCACTCCTAGTGATACTCTTCCTCCAACAATGCCACACCTCCTGATCCTTCTGCTCTTACCAAAGAGTCCCACTGCCTGGTGACTAAACACTGACATTTATTATCACATGGGGTCCTCTTATCCATACCACCACAATACATGTGTGGAAATACATGTGTGAAAATGGCACACTGAAACCCATTGTTTTCTACAATTGATATATACTAGGAAAAGGCAAAAACAACCAAAACTAAGATCTGAAAACGTTAAATAACTGTCAGCACTTCCTTTAACACAGTTTTATAAATGTGGAATTCTCAACAATAATGCAACAAGGAAGTTTGAAAATAAATAACTGTCAACTGTTTCCTTTAAAACAACCCTTTTAAAAATGTGGAGTTCCTGAAAATGAAGCGAAGAAAGCTTTAGTGAGAAGAAGCCAACCAATTGCTGCTTGCTGTTGATTGCTCACCGGAACCTATTGCTGTGGACACCGCACACCTTGGTCATAACACAGAGAAATCAAACTGGAACTAGGCTGGGTACTTGTTCCCTGCTGGCGAGCTCTCAGTACCTGAAGATGCTCTGCAGACTGCTGGGGAGATTGCCATCAACAATCAGTGTGACAACGTCACCCATCTCAGCCTTGAACCGCGTGTACAACAATATCAGCTACATAAGATAAGCCCAGCGCTGCAACAATACCAGGTTTGTTGCGGGTAGCCAACCACTATCTGATTGGGTTTGATGTCTACAGCATGGGAGGGAATTCGTGTCTGGTACTGTACGCCCCAAGAGCCCATCACTCAGATACAGGCCCTAGGGAAGCTATTGCTGTTGCTTTGCTGGATCGACGTGATTTGCCCATCAAACTGCCTTCTAAGTAACTCGCGGCCATCAGCTTTGTTCAGAGAATCTGCCTTTTGGCAGTGGTCAGAGTTACTGCGGGGACTCGTAACTGGACAAAGTACTGAGAATAAATGACAATTGGATGTTCATCCATAAATGAAATGTTTGTGTTATGCCCTCCAAGACTCAGAGAACATTGCAGAAGGCAGAGAAAGAGACGGAGAAGGCCCAGTGTGGTGGTGGATGCTGGCTTCTAAACATGACTTGACTGTGCACTCTTGAACTCAGCTGCTGTAGTTGCCCACACACGATCTGCACGAGATTGGATCCACTGATGCCCTGTCTTGATGGGAGAAGAATCCATGCCCCACCAAGGATTTGTACACAGTTAGTGATTGGTGGAGGGAGAGATGTTCAGGAGGCAGCGTTCTGACAGGCAGGGAGGGAAAGATGGCATACTTCTGGCTCTTCACCCAGGACAAAGATCTGACAGGCACCCACTCCCCTTGGAAAGCCCCACCCCATATGTCCTAGGCAGGTCCAGACACGGGCTGTGTACCAGCCAGCCAGCCAGGGGCCAACCAGCAGGGGGTGGGGTGGGATAGAGAGGGTCGGGGGAGACAGCCACCGAAGAAGCTGGAAAGCAGGATGGACAATACACAGATGAAGTAAGCGAACTTTGGGGCAGCACCATAGATTAATAGAAATGGGTTAATTTAAGTTAAAGTATAAAAGCTAGCGAGAAACAAGCCTAAGCTAAGACCGAGCATTCATAATTAATAACAAGTGTCTGTGTCACGATTTAGGGGCTGGTGATCCAAGAAAGCCCACTACAGTGGGGCCAGTTGGGAGGAAGAAGTGGAGTGGAGGGAGGGTAAAGGCAAGGGGTGAACATGATTGGGATACACTATATACATGTATGAAGATGCCATAAAAGTCCATTAGTATGTATAATTTATGTCAAAAAAAGGGAAAAAAGACAAGACTTTGTCATATCAATGCTTCTCTCTGCCTATCAAAGTGAGACTCTAAGTATAAAAAATGGTTATAAAAATTAACATTTTTACTTCCCCAGCCTTTTCTTAATAAACAGGCTATACAAAGTATAATATTCAGTTAAAGTAAATGGTCCCAGGATCTGGGAAATGAAGCCTTTTTCAGTCAGGCTTCCAATGATTCCCTGTCAACACAAAGAAACACCTAAGTAAGATGTTGAATTATAGATCATTAGAAGTAATACTTACAGGTAAATGACTGGTTTTTGATATTGAATGCAGAGGTGAGTAAAAAAATTAAATCTCATACCTATTTTTATGAGAACAACTTTGCTAAAACATAAAACTACAAAAAAACGGCATTAGATGATACAATCTTGCTATTTCAGATGTATGGGTTATTCATTCTTAAATGCACAAAGGAGAAGAGAGAGAGAGAGAGAGAGAGAGAGAGAGAGAGAGAGAGAGAGAGAGAGAGAGAGAGAGAGAGAGAGAGAGAGAGAGAGAGAGAGAGAGAGAGAGAGAGAGAGAGAGAGAGAGAGATTTTTCAGGGCTGGTAAGATGGGTCAGCAGGTAAAGGCTCTTGCTACCAGGCCTGACAATGAGAGCTGGATCTCAGAACCCACATGGTAGAAGGAGACAACCAATCCCTTGGGTTAGTGGTTCTCAGCCTTCCTCATGCTGGGACACTTTAGTGCAGTTCGTCATGCTGTGGTGACCCCCAACCGTAAAATTAGTTCATTGCTACTTCGTAACTGTAGTTTTTCTACTGTTATGAGTTGTTATATGAATATCTGATACGCAACCCCTGTGAAAAGATAGTTTGACATGCCCAGGGGTCTTTACCCACAGGTTGAGAACCACAGCCTTAGGGGGTTCTCAGACTCCATAGGTGCAGTGTGATGTATGCAACATCCCCACCCCACAAAAAATAAAGTACATTGAACATTTCCAGAAATTTTGCATCCCATATTTAATACAAGGTTATCTAAATATGTCATATTTCAGGCCACTCACCTAGAAAAGAATCTTTAGTTTAGGATCTAAAGAGGGGATGCATGCCATGAAAATCTGGGAAGTGCATTGGGGGCAGGAGGGAGGCTGAGGTTTTGTGGTTTGGTTTTGTTATTTGTCTGAGCCAGGGGGCACACTGTGTTGCCCAAGCTGGCCTAGGCTAAAGTGAACCTCATCACCTGCCTCAGCCTCCGAAGTACCTGGGATCACAGGACCTGAGAGTTTAGACCTTTTCCTGGGAGCTTCTGCAGAGAGTAAAGTTGCTGTCTGCTAGATCAGAAAGCAGAAGACGCCTGCAAAGCCTCAAATCGCTGCTCCACACATTCCCAGTATTGGTTTCTCAAACCCCTCCTCACGCCGGGTTTTAACCGACTTTGTCTTTGTTGCTCGCTGCTTAGGTATTGTCGCTCCGCTCTGGTCCAGGACGCCTTTGACTTACCCCAACAGTCTCATCCTTCTGCCTGGTCTATTTTTAAATGTGACTCTCCTAGCCAGGTCACTTCTGCTCCCTCTGCTTCAAAAGTCTGCCCAGGCACTCCTGTTCCTTGAAGGCTTCTCAATAGGACCGCCCACCCACTCCTCCTTTCAGGCACCCTGTCCCCCACACAGTGTACTGCCACTTCTCCATCCACACATACTGTCCCTTCTGCTCAAGCCCTTTCTAACTTTCACCCGAGGTGACATGGTTCGGGTATCATCTCCACTAGGAGGCTTCCCCTGGCTCTCCTAGTCTGGGCTTGAGGCCCTGTCTAATCCCTCCAACAATGCCCTGGACCTGTAGTTACCTATCTCAGCACTTGGCACACACTGTTGAAATGATCCTCAAGAAAATTGAATGAATATGTGCATGTGTTAGTTAAAATAGGAAGCCATTAGACAAAGACTCAAGGCTACCTGTACCTGTGGGGTTTTTTATTCTCATTCCCTGGATGTGTGGCTCACAGTGCCTGGCATAGTGATTGCAAAGCAAATGCTTAATTTGCTGAATTATTGTTATATAAAAATAGACAAGGTAGGAAATGAAGTTATCCACATTGGAGGAATTCCTAAAGTCTATTAATAGGCTAATTCTAGTTTAAATATTTCCAGGGCCCTGAAGAAAATTTCATCCAACAAGGAATCTGTCATCACCTTCTTCTTCCTTCGGTCTCTCATACAATGAAACTTTTTTCTTCTTGAGACGGGGTCTCTATCTATATATCCCTGACTGCCCTGGAACTCACTCTGTAGACCAGGCTGGTCTCAAACTCACGGAGACCCACCTACCTCTGGCTCTCGAGTACTGTAATTAATGGAGGGTGTGTACCTCCACACCCAGCATGAAACACTTCTTAAGTGTGCCTTTGAAGCTGGCTCCATAGAAGAGTGGAGCGTGTGGCCTTCCTCTCTCTTTTATTAGTTCCTGTATTGTTTTTCAACCACCAAAGCAAGTTAGTTAGAGGGAGGCTCCAAGGTACCCATAAGCTCAGAAGAGAATTTCCTTTCTACTTCAGGTCTGCACATAGTTAGCCTCAATATTACAGGGGTTTCAACTATGTTCATAGCTGCATTGTTTGTCATAGCCAGAACCTGGAAACAACCTAAATGCCCCTCAACTCAAGAATGGATAAGGAAAATGTGGTCCGTTTATACAATGGAGTACCACACAGCAGAAAAACAAAACAAACCAAAACAAAAAAACAATGCCATCTTGATATTTGCAGGCAAACGAATGGAACTAGAAAACATCATCATACTGAGTGAGGTAACCCAGACCCAGAAAGACAAATATCACATGTACTCACTCATAAGTGGCTTTTAGACATAAAGCAAAGAAAAACCAGCTTACCATTCACAATCCCAGAGACACTAGACAACAATGAGGACCCTAAGAGAGACGTACATGGATCTCATCTACATGGGAAGTAGAAAAAGACAAGATCTCCTGAGTAAGTTCGGAGCATGGGGACCATAAGAGAGAGTGGAAAGGGAGTGGAGAAGAAGGGAGGGGAGCGGAGAAAAATATATAGCTCCATAAAAAAATAGTAATAATAATACAGGGGTCTCCATACACTTCCAATTTTACATATAAATTCCAGAGGTTATATCTTATAAGTCATTTGTCTATGCTCTAACGTGCTGAGATTCCCTGTAAGCTGCCTGCCAGAAATTAGTCCACAAGTTTGAACCAACATCCCTTATATGACCCATAAGACTGGCCCTGCATGTGGAACATCTCCTGCTTTTCACTGCAGCTACAACAGTATACCACAGTCCTGAGCTCCGAAGGTTGCTCAGTCCCATAATCTAAAGACACAATCTCAGAATGGAAGCCTGAATCCATTTTAGACCTGCACCACATGATGGTTTCATTATACAGTTAAATTATCTGTCACTGTTAACCAACCCCTCTCAGACTTATTAGTGGAAAGCATGCCGTTCTGGTTGCTCATGAGTATTTCAGTCAACAACGTAGGCTCGATTTAGCTGACGGTTCCTTTGTTCTCACCTGGGATCCCTTGCTTGTCTGAAGTCATCTGGCAGCGGACTGTTTCATCCACATGGGTGGTGGTTAGTGTGGGCTGTGGAGCTGCCGCCTGGCCCCCTAGAAGTTAGTTCCACCTCTTTACATATTAGTCTGAGACAGCTGGAAATATACAAGTGTCTATGGCCAAATTGTCAAGCCTCTGTGTTACATTTTCTAACGTCCTGTTTACCAAGATCCAGAGAAGGAAAAGACTCCATCCCTTGGCTTGTTTTTATGTAGTCTCACTGTGTTGTCCCTGTTGGCCTTGAACTCAAAATCCTCTTGCTGCAGCCTCCCAAGTGCTGGGTGGCAGCTGTATGCCACCATGCCCAGCTAAAGACTCTCTTGATGGAAGGAACAGTAAAGTCACGTTCAAGGGGCACATAGAAACATGGGGAAGAACTAGGCAATGTTTGTGATGTACTATAAAGGTTTCTTTTCTCATCCCTTCCTTTACTCCTCCCTCCCTCCTCCTTTCTTCCTCCTTCCTCCCTTCCTTCCTCCTCCCTTCCTCCTTTCTTCCTTTCATCTTTTCTTCCTTCTTCCTCCCTCCCTTCCTCCTCCTTTCCTTTCCTCCATTCTGAGTTAAATGTCCTATACTAAGTTACATGCTGGTGCACAGAGGACTGACGAGGTAAGAGAAGGCCATTTAAACTCACATCTCAAGGTTAATCAGCAAAGAAAAACACTTCCATATCCATCTTTGAGCTGAAGATCACCCCTCAGGGCCATATGGCATTCTGATTTTGGAACCAACCAACCAAGCAGTAGCAAGACTTCTCTTTGTGCACAGACCTAGGCTGCTGTGGTCTTGTGTGTCCTGCCCTCCTTATCTAGAGCCAACACAGGTTTGATGTAAATGCTTTTTTATTTCTTTTCTCCCAAATCTTATTATAAAACATCCCAACCCTTAGGTTGGGTAGACATGTTCTAGGTGCTATCTAGTAGTCATTCATGTATTCGGGGCTCTGGTCCTTTGCCCATTAGTGTCTACACAGCTCAATAAACCCTTTACTGTTAGAAACCTCTAGCTGCAGAAGTTGGATTTAGAGTTCTTTCTTCTTTTTGCCAACATTTCAAAATTAGAATTTAGCTTCTGGAAAATCACCTAGCCTGATCGACTCGGCTGCTTTTCCTTCCCATGCTGTTGCATCTGAGTTTGTAATAATAAAACCTACTTTGCAAAAACTGTTTTTGGGAAACAAAACGAGGCAGTGTCTGTGGGGAAAACCTGGCTCAGACAAGCCTAGGTGTGCATTCCCTTCCTGAAGACCAACAGCCACGAAGTCACTACCTTCCAATGGCTGCAACAAGTATCTAAGATGAAGGACAAGCAAGGCCAGGAGAAGGCAGCTGGAGAGCAGTCTGCTCTAAGGACTAAGGCATTAGGAAGCAAATGACTAAAGAGGGTAGAAGCATACCTAATGTATTCTAGGAAATCAAGATGAATGACAGTAAACATCCCAGCTTGTTCTAAGTTCAACACTCTCTCAACAGTCCTAGCTCTGGGATCTGAACTCTTCTGTGGGAGGCCGTGTCAGGGAGCCTCCAATCCTGGTCCCCTTCTTCCCACACCTCTTGCCCTCGGGTCAAAGCACATAGTGTTCCTACCACGGTCACTGAATCCTGGCCCTGCTCCTTCCTGGCTTGAGTCTGAACTGAGAAAGAATCCTGTCACATCTGGCACGTGCTAACTCCCACAGTTCCTTTTCAGCTTTACATCCTCTGCCTTTGGGGAAAAGCCTTCCTTAAAGTGGAACAAGTCAATATTTACCTCCAGCGAATGGAACCAGTTCTCTGCAATGCTCTCAGAAATGACCTGGGTTAATAATAAAAAAAAATAGTTGTGCAAGAATTGTAGATGTAGGCACCTTGGACTTTCTGCCTAGTGTGTCAGTTAGGCAACTCTGCCTCGAGTAACGTGCTGAGCAAGGAGATGCGGTGAACTGGTGAAGACAAGAATATGCTCTGAGAGGTTAGAAGGAGAAACAGACGCCTTGGTGCCTCACAAACTCCCTGGCCTCGGTTAAAATGGCGGAGTTAAAGGTAAGAAACCCTCTGTCTGGACTTGGATTAAGGTTGGAGACTGTATCTGGGGGTGTCACTTAAACAGGAAAGCCTACACTTAGCACGTTTCAAGCACCAACACTAGAAAAAGAAGGGGAAAGAGATTGAGAGAAAGGAAGAGAGGAGGGAAGAAGAGTGGAGAGATCTCTGACAAGTTTATTGTGCCTTCTTCAGAATTTGTGGGGTTTTCTGGTGTCAGAGTTGAAAAACACTCATGGGTGGGGGCTTGTAGAGATTGCCTACTAGTTACTAGCACTTGATGCTCTTCCAGAGGACCTGAGTTCAGTTCCCAGAACCTGTCCAGCTGCTCATATGTCTAGCACCCTCTTCTAGCCTTTGTGGCCCCTATAGTCTCATGTGCATATATGCACACACACACACACACACACACACACACACACGAAAGGGAGGCTGACCTAAGGTCCTGTGCTCTGGAGGGACAAGGAAGAGGTGACCAAAGAAAGCAATTGTATCCTTGCTTTTGTTAATCTCTAATACTGTCTTGCTGGTCAGTGGGCATGTTGAGAGCTCCCCTTCTAAATGGACACGTGCATTTCTCTATGTGTCTCCTTCCCGGATGCTCTCTGTTATCCTTGTGACTGCAACTCCCTGGACTGCTTCAGGCCAGCCAGTTTAATGTGCTTCACCTGCTTAATCATGTGGTACCTCCGACTCAGCCTTGATCGGTGCTTTCTTCTTTAGTGTGCCTTTGAGAAGAATGACTGGGCCGTGTGTTACAGGTGTTGGAGGTTTTAACTATGCTGACTGTAAACCTGGGGCGTAGGTGCTCTTTTTCCTATTTTATTTTTTAAATGCTTTTTTAAATAATTTATTTGTATTTTATGTACATTGGTGTTTTGTCTGCATGTATGTCTGTGTGAAGTGTTGGATCCCCTGGAACAGGAATTACAGACAGTTGTAAGCTGCCATGTGGGTGCTGGGAATTGAACTCGGGTCCTCTGGAAGAGCAGTCGGTGCTCTCAACCTCTGAGCCATCTCTCCAGCCCCTCTTTTTCCTATTTTTAAACCAATAAGGAAAGCAAGGCTCATAGAGACTAAGAGACTCACCCAAAGCCCCTGCTGGTGAAGGATGGGGGCCACAGTAGAACTTGGGTTTATTGGAGTTCAAATTTCAGGTCCCCCCAAAAAGAAGATTGGTGGCACCTGCTAGGCTGGTGCCTTTGGGGCAGGAAGAAGAGGGTGTTCCCAGGGTCTAAAACTCTGCCTAGTAGCCAGGTGGTGGGGGTGTACAACTTCAATCCCAGCATTCGGGATGCAGAAGCAGGAGGATCTCTGTGAGGTCAAGGCCAGCCTGGTCTACAGAGTGAGTTCTAGGACAGCCAAGGCTACACGGAGAAACCCTGTCTCAAAAGCCAAAAACCAAGCAAACAAACAAACAAAACCTATGCCTATTGCTAGGCTCACTGTATACAACCAGAACTAGAACATTCTGGCAATGGTGCAAGCTGAGTAGAAGAGACCCACTAGGCCTCTTCCTGGGATTCAGGGATAGAACACCTCCAGAAAGCTTTTCAATCAAAGCTGGGATGGTAAATCAAGCAGTACTCTAATTAATAGGCACCTTGAAGGTCTTAGCACCCAGCAAAGAGGTTTTCTTCTCCATCTTTGTGCCAGACCTAGAGTTAGCTCTCATTCGGTGTTCGTTCATGGTATTGCAGCTAATGCAACATGGGAATGGAGAAACTTCTGGAGGGAAGCTGTTCCTAGGTGGAGTGATGACATAGGACTAGGCCAGAGGTCATGCCACGTCTGAGGCACAAAGTATGCAGAAAGATCTGTGCACCCCAGGAACCTAGTGCTTCAGCTAAACTGGAGCTGTTGCATGAATGGGGGTGCCCAGGAGAGGACCCGTGTGCAGACCGTAACCGAAGGGGAGTGGGCGTAGGTAATGGGAACCTAATGGTCCCCGTTTGCCAGTGGTGCAACTGAAGATGGGGAGGACGGAGAATTCATAAGAGTTTTGCTTTGTTTCCTGATGGAAATCCTATGAGGAAGCTCATCACGGGAGGAAGCATCCTTACCATTTATAAATAAAACATATCTAAAATCCTGTCCTGCTGCAATGTTTAAGCAACTTAGTATGCAAAACGCCACCGCATGTAAATGGCACGCTGGCCTTTGTTCTCAGTTTCAAAGGCTCGCTCAGTCTGCTCTCTCATCTCCAGAGGTCAGAAATCTTAACACAGAGAGCCAGTTTAAGGCACACCCATCCCCATCAATAAACAGCATAAAACCTAATTTGAAATGTCCCTCATGCTTCCTCCATCATTTCAATGGCTATGCCAACACAAAACCTCGGATGAGATCACAGCGAGAGGAAGAAAATCCAGAAGCTAAAGTAATGGCATGAGGTTTAAGGTGGGCTCACTGCGTTCTGGACTATGTCACTTCGTTTCTACCCCTCCTCACAGGCAGACGTCTATTGGGTCCCACCAGGTGACACCTGACTCGCTAGCTTGGAGTCTGAGACAATTCTTATGGTTAATGACAAAGGGGGACCCACCGGCCTACAGTTTCCTACTGGGCTACACTAAATGACCATCGATGTACTAACTTGAGACAACACCATACATTCTCCTGCACTTCTGGAGAGTGAGTGTCTGAAATCAATCCCAGTGGGCCAACATTAAAGTGTCAGCATGGTTGTTGAGCTCTCCTGGAGGCTCTGAAGAGTATTTCTCCGGCTGCAGTTCCTAGAGAGTGCACATTCCTTGGCTCCCAGATAGACCTCTGCTTCCTCTTTTTCAGCCAAATTACCTTTTACCTTTGTCCTAATAAAACACCTAGGATTTCACTTAGAGTGCCTGAAACCAGGGAGATGCTCCCCTCCTTCAAGGCTGTTTACTCAGCCACCACCGCAGAAGGACCTCTGATTTCCAAGTCACTTTAGCAGCTGAAAAATGACCTCGGGCCATGGGTGAGGCATCCAGAGGTTAGGAAGACCTTCCTTACACTCCTCCCCAGACAAAGGACAGAGACCAGAGGAGACAGCAGGTAGTAAGGTGACAGAGATCAGCGTGAAGAACCTGCTGCCTCTCCTCAGGTTTCTGTTGAGATCGGCATGAAAACTGCAATTTGCTCCCAAGACTTGAGAGCTGGGAAACCTCTGCTCTCCTTCCTAATGCCAGTCCAGGAAGATGGAAATAGCCGTGTTAGAATATGTTTGTTTTTTAACTTTGCAGTAAAGGCTGGTCTAGGCAGCACCAAACTCAGGAATGGCATTTAACAGAAGGGATGGCTAACTCCACCTCTGGCCATGAGTTTAGCTTTTAGTTTTTGTTTGCTTGAGAACAGGAAGAAGCGACTTGTTTTGGCTGTCACTAATTTACCTCTTAGCTTTATGGCCAGATTAAGCTCTGCACTGGTTCCCCTACCCAGCAGTTGTGAGCCCCAAATTGCTTCTCTGGTTCCTTGGTCTGCTTTCTTTCTTTCTTTCTTTCTTTCTTTCTTTCTTTCTTTCTTTCTTTCTTTCTTTCTTTCTTTCTTTCTCTTTTTGGTCTTTTGTTTCTTCCAGACAGGGTCTTAGGTAGCTCAGGATGGCTTTGAACTCACTATGAAGAAAGGAATAACCTTGAACTCTCAATCTTCTTCACCCACCTCCTGGGAGGGATCACAGGCTGCGCCACCACCTGAGGCCTCTGGTTCATCATTAACTAAGCCATAACCGCACACTGAGGGTTGTTTGCCAAAGGGTCGGGGCTTCAAAGTCCTAAGTTGTCTATTTATAAAGCCTGCCTCTTAGTTTCAAGCATTAAGAAATAAGACTCCAGGATCCTTCCAGACCGTTATTCAGGCTGCGGCAGCAACAGCACATTTTCCTAACAACCTAGATTCTATGATTCTATTAAGATTAGCCAGGAGAACTGTCTCCTTTCAGAGGAAGGAAATACAAAATAGAAGATCCCTGGGCCTCTGTCTTCCCAGACTTGTCCCTCTTTCTGTAGCACCCATTAATAGGAAATGAGGTGCGCCATCTATTCCCCCACATCAGGTGTTACCGAGAATCTGACTCAAAAGGACCCTTTCAAATGACTCTACCAAGTAAATCCTATCCTGGGGACCAGATGAGAATCGAAAAGCTGGGTGCCAGTGAGCTGCCAAAGAAGTGACTGTGCCCAAGTCACATGGGCCCCAGAAATGTATTCTCTCATTTAACAAGTATGCATATAATTCTCTTGGAGAGAAAGAAAATTGTATTTTTATATAGCATCAAATTATTCCGAAATCTGAGCTGAAGGAAACATAAACACGCTCGCTTCATGTCAGGATTTTTTTCACTCTTTGCAGAAGGTGCATCTTTACGTAATCCCAGAGGCAGCTGGACCTGGAGCACTTGGGTTTTCACAGCTGAGAGAAGCAGAGTTCAGAGTCTGTCCTTGGACTGAAAGCCTTGAGACAGCAGCTGCAGAACACAGCTCCCTCCGTTGGGAAGTCTTTGGTGGCAAAAAAAAAAAAAAAAAAAAAAAATCTAACAAACACCTCCATAATTTTGCTCCTGGAAGGTTAGGAAGACCAACCAGCTAACGGTGACTCAGCAGCTTCCGCTGGCTGCTTAAGCCTGTGCACTTCCATGAGGTGGAAAAAAAGAACTAAAAAAATTGCCACCTCCCTCCCTCCTTCCTGCCTCCTTCGCTCTTTCCCTCAGAGCTCTGGGTGACTCCCTCCCAAACCAACAGCTGTTCTTTCTGTGTTTTTTTTTTTTTCCCTCTTCCTTAGAACAGGGCCTTAATCAAATGCTTCAGAATTGCTAACTCCCATTTCTCCTTGCTCCGAATACACTTAGAACCTGTGATCTGAGGCCTGTGGTTACAAAGACCAGGGAAGGTTAATCAGTAAATCCACCCTGCCTGCCAGAAAGCTCAGCTGGACGGGGTAGCTCTCAAACCTCCCCCTCCTCCCTGCAGATAGGAACAATGGCACAGCCCGACAAAGAGAGGCCTCTGTCTTCCTCAGCGGCGTCTGTCACAGGCTGATCTACAATCCTGCTTCACAGAATGGAAGATAATTGGAGGTCATTACTGATCCTCAGCAGCTCAAACTCAGGCCTGTTGGTGGTGCGCCCGCATGAGGTCCATTTTGAGAGAAGAAAATTGTTACTCCGCGGAGGTTCAGGATAGTGGATGGTCTCTGCCATTACCCCAAAGCTATAATTCCAGACTGTACGCAGCTTGGAACAAATCTCATTAGAAAAGACCTTGACTGGGGGAAGGGGAGGATTCTGATAAATTTTCAAAGAGATTTTTAAAAACTGTGGGGGTTGAGAGGTATAGCTAAGTGGCAAAGTGCATTTGCATAAGGCCTCAAGTTCAAACTCCAGCAACAGCACACACACACAAACCCGTGTCTGAAGACAAATGAGTAATTTCACTCCCACTGCTTTCTAGGTCATAACATTTTACATTTCATATTCCATCCAAATATAGACACTGCTGGCCTGATCATCGCTCACACATCCAGGCGTGTTACATCTAGCTCATTCTTCCGGAAGCTGCCAAGAACTCTGAAGGGCCTACCCTCTGCCCACATCCACCCTTCTCCTATCTCTTAAAGAATCACGCTCGCATGGCAGTATTTCTCTCACCAGGAAGGCTGCACTCTCCTTATCCTAGGCTAAAATCAACTCGTGTTTGCGTTAGAGCAAAGGGAGTTCAAATCCCACTCACGGTGGCAACCATGCACCCTGAGGACCGGCCCTGAGTGAGAAACACGCCACAGGTGCCCACTGAATGGCTTCCATGGGCCGAGACACGAGGTCCACAGAGGTGAATAAAACTGGCACAGTACCAGCCTTCAGGAAGCACGGAGCAGCAGGGAAGCGAGACAGTGGCAGACCTACGCCCAAAGTCAGGCGCGCTAAACATGGCAAGAGTAAGTCCTGGCTTCCAGGGGATGAACAGTGGCTGAGCCAAGATGCTACAAAGTCTGCTGCCCTTCCTCAGATTGCCCAAAGGATCATAAGCATGCTTTCATGCAACCATTTTGTAAATAAATTTCTAGAGAGGGGAAGTAAGCTGTTTGGAATTCCAAGGTAGCTAAAGGTTGGAGCAGCTGATGCCCTCCTGAATGGAGGCACCATGGCTCTCACAGTTTGTAGACCAGCACGTGACTCTGGCATCTGTGCACTCATTTTTCAAGAAGCAGGACTGACTTCATTCAAACCAGTTCCTTGGTCCTAGTTCAGCTGTCTGTGGATAGCTGCGATATTCTTCGAGGATCAGTATTTATTGGCTTTACCAAGTGACATCAATAAAGCAGTCTTTACCATCGGGGCATATAAATTTCAGAGGACCCCTGAAAGTTACCTAAATTTTAGAGGACCCCTGTAAGTTACCTTGTTGAGGAATCTAGTTTTCCTTCTGTATTGTGAACCTCAGAGGTGGCAATCATGGTAGCCCTGTTGCATTGTTCTGAAAAGATTCGGGGCTGGAGCATCTTCTAAGTCATTCCATCTTTAATCCTTCCTTTCTTGTATCCACACAAATGCCGATACACACACACACACACACACACACACACACACACACACACACTGCCCAAATGCCAACACACACACACACACACTAATCCAGGTGATATTGACTCCTGTGGAAGGAGTGGTCTTTTTCCTTTCCTTTTTTTTTTTTTTTTTTTTTTTTTGTTTGTTTTTCAAGACAGAGTTTCTCTATGTAACAGTCCTAACTTGTCCTGGAACTAGCTTTTGTAGACCAGGCTGGCCTTGAACTCACCAAGATCTGCCTGTTTCTGCTTTCCCAGTGCTTGGATAAAAGGTGTATGCCACCATTGTACATCTGGAAGGAGTTTTCTAACAAACATCTTCCTGTCTCTTTAAATCCACATACCTCTTCCCAGTTTGGGATTTTGATTTCTTGCTTATTTGTTTGTTTTAGGGTGTGCAGGGGGAAAGGAGTTGCGATGGAGAGCTATCCTGCTGGTTTAGAGCTGAAATGATGCCTGGGCCATCTCCCTCCCAGGAATTTCCAGACAGAACCAAAATTAAAGAGCTTGTTCTTGAAATGGGATCATTGAAAGCAAACTTATAAAATCAGTCAAGAACAGTTAAGGACAGAAAAGTCTAGGCAATTCCTCTCTGGTTAACTGCAAATATTTAAAATATACAAACACATATTGTATATCCTAAACAGTTCATCAGTCAAGACATAACAGCTATTGCCTGTACAGCATCACACAAATACATGCCCTTGTCGCCATTCTTGCCTTTGTGGGACGGCAATGTGGTAAAATGCTCTTCACATCCTGTTAGGGGCTTGGAATATGGCTCAGCAGGAAGACCACTCAAGTCTGAGGAGCAGAGTATGGATCCTCAAAATGCACCAGTTTATTATAAAAGGCAGAGTTAGCAGTCCTGGAAGAAAGTGGTGAATCAGCCTCGCAGTGAGCCTCCAGTTCAGAGAGAGCCTTATCTCAGTAACTAAGAAGAGCGGTTGAGGAAGAGAGACACTCAACTGTGGTCTTCCACATGCACACATATATCCACCTACATACATGTAACAACATGCACACATACGTGCACACACAAATACATCCCAGTAACAATAAAACTTCTGTCTTTGTCACATGCAGTACATTTCTGGATTTGGGAACGAGTGTGCTTCAGAGGACCCTCGCTGCCCGGGTTCTCTGCCGGAAGGACAGGTAAGAACGGGACAAATGTCTGGAGGGCTCTAAACTGTATGCTTGGAAGACAAGCATGTAAACCCAATAGCTCCACCCAACATGCCCCTTCTAATTCAGCAGGCAAACTGTCCAATGTCCAAGATCATTAGCACAATGGTGTTATAGCATAATAGCGACAAAAAAAAAAATCAAAACTGGGTTTAAATTGATTAGCTACAGCAAAGGACCGAATCCAAGTAAGTGAGATTAACTACAAGAACTTCCAGAATATGCCCCAAAGTCCAAGGTTGAAGGAACTTCCTGGAAAGAGTCCCTCTGAGGAACATCGGATTTGACCATGATGAGAAAATAAATTATTTGACAAACATATGCACGAATGTGTTCTCACCCACGCTGGTTACAGAAGCAAAACCACTGCAAATGAGTTTATTTTCAAAACTTTTTGGCGGCTATTTCATGGTATGGAAAGTGCTTTTAGACTGGGCATAGTGGCACACTGCATAATCCGAGCACTCAGGTGGCAGAAGCAGGGGGATCTTGAGTTTGCAAGAAGGTTGGGCTGCACACTAAGAACTGTCTCGAAACAAAACAAAAGAAATGCTTGTGACATATTGCACCCTTTTCAAAGGAAAAATTTCTGACTATTATAGACTTATATGTCTCATAGGATCCTCATCTGGAGGCAAGAACAGAAAGAAATATATGAACATTAATATTAGGTGTTTTGATTGGTGAGGTAGCTAGTCATTGCATATGTTATGAATTTTCCACAATAAGCCTGTATCACTCTCACTGGGGGACGTCACAAAGATATTGCAAGTATGGGGGCGGGGGGGGGGCAGCAATGTGCAGTGATCCAGAGCCTGTGCATTCAGGCCAGGATCTCTCCCCACTGAACGGGTTGGTGGGAAAGTAGGATGATTTGGGTAGAGGAATGATGTTGTGTACTGCCTCCTTTGTTTTAGAATAACCCTCAAGTCTGCCCCTACAATCTCTATGCGGAGCAGCTCTCGGGATCAGCCTTCACTTGTCCACGGAGCACCAATAAGAGAAGGTACACGCTGGGGTCAATTCTGACATAGATCTGTGGGCCCTGCATCCCAGCCACAGTCTCCCCGAAGGCCCTCCTTGTGCGCTGAGTTCTGGGTCACATCGGGGACATCCAGGCTTGTTCCCAGTGAGTGACTGGCAGAAGAAAGCTAGGGAGAAAAAAAAAAAAACCCCACAAATTCAGTCCCATTACAAAGTCTCACTAGAAAGCCACAGGAAAGGTTTCCCATGCTCTGACTTTCCTCTAAGGATTGTATAGTCTCAGCCTACAGTCAGACAAGATTCAGACATCTTTCTCGGTTGACTAGAAGCATTATGTTCTTTGCGTGAAAACCGATAATCCAAGCTGAACTGCTTGAAAGGTCATGCGTTATGGCCCCACGGGGTTTGAATTAATAGGGTTTCTCCTCTTTGGAATTTGCCTTTCCTGGAAGCTGGCGTGTTCATTAGCACAGGATGGCGTGTTCTGTGCTCACTCTAATCCTACAAGCCACCTCGGTGAACCCTCTCTCTAATCAGCCTCTAAGGAGCAGGCTGCATGCTGACGCTGGAGACCCAGGAGGCAGTCAAGTGTTAGGATTTGAGTTCATGGCGTCTAATTGTAGGGATTTCAGGTCACGGGTGCGTAAAGAGTGACGTTGCTGACTTTGGAGACTTGAGGAGAGCTGGAGTGGGCTTACACTGTCTAGATAGAAGGAGGAAGAGGGTTTCTATCCACTGAGTCCTCCCGAGAAGCAGATGGGACAGCGAGCGTAACAGCACCAAGAGCCACACGCATGGTAAATATCACCTCCCTTCATAATGAATCATGTCCTCTCCCAGGCAGGCAGGCAGACAGGCAGCGCCCCCTGTGGTTCAGCCCTTGCTCCTACATCTACTGTTGGATAGTGTTGAACAAGCTATCTACCCTTCAGATCCTTCACATTTGTAAATGGGATCCTAAGAGATAATATAGGCAAAGGGGTGACTCTCTTCTATTTGTCAAAAATCAAGGATTAAGCTGGGCATGGTGTGGTGAACGCCTGTGATCCCAGAATTTGGAAGGTTGATGTGGGAGGATCAGGAATTGGAGGCCAACCTGGACTACATATCCTGCCTCAAAAAACCAAACCAACCAAGCAAGCAAAACACAAAGCAAAAGGAAACAAGTACTCAGAGATTGTTTCTATTGTTATTTGGCTATCTCTTCCTCTAGACAAGATAAAGTAATTCACAAACAATCCCTCTCTGTTCTAATTGATGGCAGCCTGGCCTCCACGACTGTGTTCTTGACTTCACGGCCTATCTATACACTAGCCACCCGGTCTCCAAAATCTGCTGCCTGCCCCCATTATTCAGCAATATCTTCAGCCAGCAGGAGCTGAGCTCTGTTCCAGGAGGCTGAAAAGGAACTCTTGGCATTTCATTAAGGAGCTGGCAACATTCCCTGCATCAGAATTAAATCTCAGTCCAGGGCAATCTAGTGTAGCCTGGGGAGTTTGCTAAACTCAGCTGAAAAATAAGGGACACTAGGCCTGGCTCACCCATTTGCTTAGAACTCTCCAAAGACAGGCACAAGAAATGACAAGAAACATAGGAAACACTCAAACCTCCAGCAAGACAGTCTGGCCCTGCCTGCCTATGGATGGGTCAGCTTCACATGCTCAGGTAGTCACTACTCACTTAACCCCCAAAGCATTAGAAACACTCAGACTACCAGAGGTTCCATCTATCTCTCGGGAAAGTAAATCTGTAAAGTTTAAATTGTGGTAAAAAACCCGGATGATTAAGAGACGGCAATTCAATAATCGTCCAGTAAGTGAGTGCCGAGCAAATCTGCAGTCCTTACAGCAACCTTAGGACTACAGATGAAGAAGATAGGGTCCAGGAAGTTGCAGCATTCCAGCCGGGCTAAGACACACATATGTGCTCAGCCCCACAGATTCCTGGGAGTTGGAAAGATTTGTGAGTCTAAGTCTGATGTCATTGCATCGAGAGCTCGGGGAATGAAATGGCAGGGGAACAAATTTAGCCCAGTTATAGTTCAGATGCTCGTGACTAGACAGGCAAATTCCACCCTTGAGTTTGGACTGTCCCAGAGCCGGTTGGACACAGCAGGTCTTCCACTGTCACAGAAGTGTCCTCCTCCCTGTCCACTCCTGTAAAGACTTAGTGAGACAGTTCCCTCTCATCCTCAAGGTTCCCTCAGCAGACTCCTTCTCCCTTCCTTGAGTTGGATCTGATCCTAGAGAAGAGACCAGCTCAGGCCTTGATGCACACAGACAGCCGAACTTACTGAAGGAAAGGAAAGCCAAGCATCCATAAACACACCACATTAAAGCATGGACGTGTGCTTTTTTAACTACATAGTAGAGAAGTGGAAATTCTAAAACTTCTCACAATTAATACCAGAAAGACCAAATAGAACCCAAATGAAGTTGACACGGGACTCTACAAGCAATTCCTAGAAAAATTACTAAAGACTGATAAATAAGCAAAGCTTATTCAACCTTATTCAAAATAAAGGACATGCTAAAAAAAAGACACTACATTTCACTTTTAAGAGTATGGTCATTGGAGCTCAAGAGATGACTTAGTGGGTAAAAACATTTGACCTGAGTTCAAATCCCCAATACCCAGATAGCCACTACAGTTGCACTCCCCTATAACCCCAGAGCTGGAGAACACAAAGGCAGGAGGATTGCCAGAGTGTGTGCAATTATAATAGCATCCCAGATTGGGGGAGATGTGGGAGATACGTTCTCAGCTGTATCATTAGTGTGAGAAGACAGTGCTCCTACAGTTTGCCAATTTTGCTTATATATTCATTGGAGAAATCCAAGGAAACAGATGAGAAAAGTGTTAAGCTCTGTACCTCCAAGGAATAACCATGAGAAAAGTTGGAGAGCACTGATCACCCCCAGGAATTTTTGAATATAGAATTATTTCCCCATTGCCATAAATCACTTTTAACGGACAAAGCAGGTTTTTACTTTAAGAAATACCAAACCTACTCCCCATCTTCTCTCGGGCTTTCCCAAATCATTGTCCCTGACTTGAAAAGCAAGACTTAACATCTCTTCTGTGGATTTTATTGTACATGTCCCTCATGGTGCTTCCTTTTCCCGTACAGTTGTTGGGAAAGGCAATCCTTCATATTTTGGGGCAGTATGTGAATAGGTAGGAGCCAGAGCCTCAACCTGAAGAGTATGAGCATCATGGAAGGAATAAAGAGACCATAGTTAGGGACAGAGATGGCTACTGAGAAATGATAAATCGTTGCTCCTCACAGCAAAGCCCACAGATGGGTGCTGGTTGAGTGTCTTCTTGGGGGCACCTCCAGAGCTGCTCTAGGTCCCTCAGAACATTACCCAAAGCTGTGACTTTCTGTTTCTCTTGCTTCCCGTAGCTGGCTGTATAGGATCCTCCCGTCAGTGTCTCACAAGCCCTTTGCGTCCATTGACCAAGGCCACGTCACTCACAACTGGGATGAAGTTGGCCCTGATCCTAACCAGGTAACCCAGCCCCATGAACTGAAACACACCACAAGGCCTTGAACAGAAATGCTCACATCTGGGCCCAAGTCACTGAACACTTAAGAGTGTTTTTTTAAAGTAAGTGCTGTCAGGTCTGTTTGTGACTCTTGCTTGAGCGGGGATCTTGAAACGGATTGTTTGATTGTGCCTATGTGTGATGAGCAGGAAAAGAAGTAAGCTATCTTTTTTGCTTTAATGCCATGTAGACAGGCAGGGCCGTGGTTCAGACAGAGACATAGGCCGATCAAACCACCTGTACACCGTAGACTTTTATTGTGAACCTCCACTTATCACGGAATATAGGAAGCATCTTCGATACATCTTTAATCTGTCCTTAAAAAGATACTTCCGGCCCGGCGGCGATGGCGCACGCCTTTAATCCCAGCACTCGGGAGGCAGAGGCAGGCGGATCTCTGTGAGTTCGAGACCAGCCTGGTCTACAAGAGCTAGCTCCAGGACAGGCTCTAAAGCTGCAGAGAAACCCTGTCTCGAAAAGCCAAAAAAAAAAAAAAAGATACTTCCGAAGTCTGGTATAGGGATGAGAGAGAATTGCTGCCAAGGATTCTCTAAGTCTTGTAGTGACAGACCATTGTCACATTCTCTTCTGCCTTAGGGACATCCACATTCAGTATTTGTGCAGGGGGGGGGGTCTGGAAGTTTCCCCCAATGATCAGCATTATTTGTATTCTTGGCTTGTAGCAATGGCCCAATACTACAATGGACAGAACGCTTTAAAGAAAAGGAAGTCTTTTCTTTAAATTCTTTTGTCTCTGAGTTTAGGCACATGCCTCTGCTCCCCGGCGTGATATCCTGCAGAGAAAACCAGACCTGGGTTTGCATCCCTGGCCCCACACTTACCAGCTGCCCTTGTGCCCTGATGCTTCACTTGTAATATGTGATGACAACACTGGCCTTGCGGTGCTGTAAGGAGATTACACACGACAGAGCAGGTGTGAAAGTGTTTGCCCGGTGCCTAACAGGTTATAGGCGAGAACCGTGACTTTGATAGGCCGTCCTGATACAGCCACGTACAGGCTGTGGCAGTCCCTGTAAGCCTCAGAATTTAGATTCAGGTCAGTTTAGCTCTTAGTTAGATTTGTTTGTGTTTCATTCTGAGGACTGTCTGCACCTCTGCCTCACTTCTCTCCCGAGTCCAAGGAAACCTCTTGTTTCTCCTTTTTGATCCATGACATTTCATCGATGCCTGAAAATATCGGCAAATGCACTTCTCCTCAAGGCTTAGGGTTTGTTTTTGTAAGGCAAAAGCCGGAAAAGGTCAGTCTTTTTGTTTCCCGTGTGCTGCGAATCTTCCCATGATTACAGAATGCAAAGGACCGAGGAGTTTGAAGGCTACATCCTCTCTCTGGCAAGGACAGGATGGAAGCGTTTGGAGTGGTCTCTATCATTTAGGAATTAGCATGGCTAATTAACATCTTCATTTAATTAATTAATTCATCTAATTAACATCTTCATTTCACCATCCTCCACTTACCTCACAAAGGGCCATAATATCTGTGCTCGTTCTCTGAGTTCCTGTTCGACCTCTAAATGGGTGACGTGGGCAAAGAGAAGGCTGAGCCGGCAACAGGCAGAGGTCAGGAGAAAGGGAAGCAAGTATAACTAGCGTTTGTGTGGAGGAGGGAGTCGTGGCAGAGCGGTTACCTAACAGCTAACAAGTTCCGGCGCTTAGAAACCGTCATCACAAGTTGTCAGAAGCACGAGACGTGGAACTTCGCCGTGGACAAAGATTCCGTCGTGTATATAAACTCTCCCAGGGAACCTCAGGGTGCTTCACTCAGAACAATAGACAACGGACTGTCTGGGCTATGTCACGGCAATGACTTTTAGCTTCTTCCCTTTCTCCACAGTTAACCTTTCCTTTGGTGAAACTGCTAGGCAGGGACCTCGAGACAACTGCATTGCTTGTGGAAGACAGTTTCCCAGTCAGAGAAGGGCGTTCCAGGCCCCCCTTGTGAGAGGATGCAGCAGATGTGAGTGTGACCTTGACCAAGACAGCTTCTCCATCTCAGCATACCCAAGTGTCACTTTTGGGGGTGTCTCTTCCTGAGCCTCTAGAGTTAAATTTCAGAATCTCCATTCTCCCCCAGAGCTGCCCGTCTGCTTAGCAACAGGACTCTATTTTCACCAGAAAAATAGGAAGCATGGCACCTATGGGTTTTATAAATGCCAACGTGATGCTTATTATATGCCAGCGTGGGAGGCTTGAGAGGGCATTTGGACCACAGAGCGTTTTCCAGCTATTTATTCAGGTGGCACAGGAAATTCTCAATTATATTTTCGACAGTTCGCTCTAATAGAGCCAAATCTCCTATCACATAAAGGAACAAAATGGCTGTGAAATGGCCAAATATGAAGGAAATTAAACACAAAGGAAATCATCTCTGAAAAATCTCTTTAATCACCATAAAGTATAGGGCATATGGTCCTGCACATGCTACCCACAAAAGGACATTCCTTTGTAAACTAAGTGGAGAACAACTGGGCTAGACTAAATGACCACTTCCAGGGCGCGTTCCCTAGGCGGACTGGAGGCGTGCGCCAGTGGAGAGCACAGTCACACTCATGCTAAATGGGGTGGGCCGGAAATCCTGGGGTCCTTGTCCGTAGTTGTGTGGGCCACAGTGGAGCCATGACTTCTTTCATAGGATTTTCTTAGGGGCCGGGTGGGCTTTAAATCTAACCTTTAAGGAAAACATTTAACAGACTCTTCTGCAAAGTCCTTGGGAATAGGCTTTTACCACTCATTGTTTCCATGACTACTGGGTCACGCTTTGTTTCATATGATTGCATCCCTTCTTAACGTCCTTTCGAGGTACAGGTTATGTGTCATAGAATCTGTAAAAACCCAAGTGTAGAGACAAACAGATCTCTGCAATAAAGCATTTCCTGTTATTTCCAGAACAGGTGCTAGCCATAAAACGAGAGACAACGTTCTGGGACAAGCTCCCATGTCACCTACGGCCTTGAAAATGGTTAGCAGATGTCTGTCAAACCAAAGCTAAGGGTGTTGCTTAGTAACACAGAGGAAGAAATGCACCACACTGGCTATGGATGGGAGGGGTCAAATATGATACCTAAGGAGAAAGTCTGGAGGCAGAAGGCCAGTCCTTACGGAGAGTTGTGGTCACATCTGGATTGTTTGAGGATGCAACAATTAATACGTAAAATAGGATTATGTGGTCCTGGTCATCACTGTGATTAAATTTAAGTCACAGTTTCAATATAAATCGATATTTTGTTGGTTTTGAATTAAATTCCAATTAACTTCTTTTTCTTTTCTTACCACTTTAGTTTCTGTCGTTAACTCTGAGACATATCAGAATTTAAAGTTAACCTTAGGTCAATAGAATTCTTCTAGTTTGAACCTCTCTTTCTCTCTCCACCTCCCTACCGTGTGTGTGTGTGTGTGTGTGTGTGTGTGTGTGTGTGTGTGTGTGTTTCTCTCAGGATGGCTTCAAACTCATGATCCCTTTGCCCCTGCCTCTCAAACGCTGAGTAGAGGCAGGTGGCACCACACCCAGCCTTGCCCTCTTGTACAAGCATCTAAGTTCTAAAATCTCAAATGTTGTAGGAATTATTAACATAGAAAGTGGAAGACTCTACCCCTAGGCAAGAATCACATGGATTTTAGTTGTATATGCTAAATCATTACATCTAGTATGTAATACATTAAATCATTACAACTGGTTAACATACATTTTGCAAAGAAGTTCCTGGCACTGTGTTTAAAAGCTGTGTCAATGACAAGAAACCAAAACAACTGTGTTGGAAATTGACAACCCTTTCTGATTGACCCCAATCCACTAACTACCCACTTTTCTGTGTTTTCCACCCTAACACTGAATTGTTGTTTTTTATTTTTTGTTTTGTTTTGTTTTTCAAGACAGGGTTTCTCTGTGTAGCCCTGGCTGTCCTGGAACTCACTCCATAGACTAGGGTGGCCTTGAACTCAGAGATCTGCCTGCCTCTGCCTCCTAGTGCTGGAATTAAAGGTGTGCAGCATCACCCCTGGCTTGACATTGTGTTGTTTTCTTCTTGAACTTGTTACATTATCCTTGTTTTGTATTTTTGAACACTCTTTCCATGGCAGCGACCCAACAGCTTTCTCCTCTAGTGTCTCCTCTGCTCATGGACTGGGAGGGGTGTGTCTCGAACCCCTCAGTACCTTTGTGACACCAGAGTCAGAGAAAGAGCAGCTAACTATCTTCTTGACCTGTGATCTGTGTCACCTGTCATCTGCTTCCCTTGCCTGATAGACACTCTGGCTATTCCTGTACACATTCTATCCTTTTGTCTCCATTCACTCCTTGACAAGTTAATATCTCTTTCCAATTTTATGCTTCATTAATTAACCACAGCATCCTGCGATCATCACTTCCCCCTTCATAACCTTTTCCAAATATGTACTCCAGGCTCTCATGAAAGACGTCTGAGAAAATTATATTTAGGTTCCTATCTGACAGGCCTTCCTGGTGAAAGCCTCTATGGTAGGTGCGTCTTTACCTGTCAAAGGCCAATTTTAATACTTCAGTAACTTCACCAACTACCCACATGGAAGATCTCCGAGACTTTGAAGATTCAGGACTTGCTTAATACTTCTCTCATCTAACCTCAGTCCTACAGGGATTCTTCCCTCATCCCCCATAGGCTACTGTGACGATCATCCTTGATGCCGTGCCAGAAACCTGGGGACTATCCATCCCAACCTTCATCTTCTTTAGTTTACATTTGAGCCAGCATATGAAAATTAAAGGGAACTCTTGAGTGCTTTTACATTTAGCGTTTGGAGGTTAGCTCAGTCCATTAATATCTCATATAAGAAGGACACCTAATTCTGTTTATCATGTCTCTTCCCCTAACTTGTGAAAGCTCAGAGTTTAATGAGCACATCTAAATCCAATTCAAGTTTACAGATTCCAACATACATTCTGAGTCAGCAATCTTTTTTAGAAGCCAGTCTGCCAGATTTTATTTTTTATTACAATCCCTAACTTTTGATTGTTGGACAATTAGACCCTTGATACAGTTAAAGTCTAGACTATAAAAATTACTGCTTGATTTTCAACTAGTATGATTTGGACCATGTGGTAATTATTTCAGAATTAATTAAAGGTCATATCACAGAACTCCTTCTGTCCCATGCAACTTATCTAAAATGCTGCCAAGCAGTACATCCTTCCAGAATATTTGCTGTTGAACGTGTTCAACTCTACAGATCCTGCCATATTGACAGTCTCAATATGCCTTATTTGATACCTTAAGCCTTCTTCATCCAACCCTCTCTTTAGATCAGCTGCTCTGCCACATCTACTCCTCTTCCTCCTCCTCTTCTTCCTCCTCCTCTTTTTCCTCCACTTCCTCCTCTCCTTTACAGAGTGAACCTGAGTCTTACCCTAAATATGCACTCTACTCCCACTTCTGACAGACATCTTAAGAAAATAATTTAATCCCTCACATCCAACTACACAGGACTACTCCATGCTGTATAAGTCACCTGCCCTAACTATTCTCTTGTGCTCAGGGAGCTGAGATAGAATGGTGATGAATTTAAGTTCAGCCTAGCTTATATAACGAGATCTGAACCCCCAAAAAAAGGAGAAGAAAGGAAAGGAAGGAAGGAAGGAAGGAAGGAAGGATGAAAGGAAGGAAGGAAGAAAAGAAGGAAGGAAGGGAGGAAGGAAGAAAGGAAGAAAGAAAAGGGTGGGAAGGAAAAGAAACATACCCCACTTCTCCAGTTCCCCCTTTCATCCCTGAGATGAAGACCTGTTATGTTTGCCCAGTCTGCCCTTGAACCCCTGGGCTCAGGAAATCCTGTCTCAGCTTCTTGAGTAGATACCATACTAGTAGGTACTATTTCCCCATGGAAGGTCATATCCCCAAGAATAACACACTTTTATTCAAAACTTGCATAAAAGGGTCAATGTCTAGGATTCCACCAGTGCAGAATTAACCACATCTATTGTTTTGACTTATTCCTTTTCATTTTAATCCTTGGACATTTGTGTGAATCGGTAATCCCTATAGTTCCATGCAACCAGGAACAAAAAATAATTGAAAACAATTTCAGCCCTTACTTGATTCTCCTTGAAATGTTAACTAATATTTAATACATGTGCTGAAGCATCTCTCTGTAAAATCCCCTTGCTCAGTCTTACCCAGACTCCATACATTTTCTGAGCCGGGATCTCTCCATTCTCTCGCCTGCCCAAGCTCTTGGCCTTGTCTCTAATGGTTCTTAGTTCAACTTTTCTATACTCTGCCTTCTGTCTCTAGAAAATGGCACCAGTCATGTGGCTTCCCCACACCCTCTTCCAAAGACACACAGCACATGATGATATCCCTGGCGAGACTGAAGTACAAGGATACCCAGTGAGGATGTGCAAGTCAGAAGTATTCCCTGGAGTAGGGAGGAGCAGAGAAAGAAACTGTGGATATGAATAATTTAAAATCTTTATTTGCATGTGTCTTCTGTAATTAGTTTACGATATAATGGTTTCATATTTGTGGTTTTTTTTTTTTTAAAGCATTATTTTGTACCTTTTCCCATGTCTTATACTCTGGATGATAGATTTTTGTTATTGTTTGCTGGTTTTTGTTTGTTTGTTTGTATTTTCCAAGACAGGGTTCCTCAGTGTAGCCCTGGCTGTCCTGGATCTCGCTCCATAGACCAGGCTGGCCTCGAACTCAGAGTTCTTTTAATCTCTGCCTCCCAAGTGCTGGGACTAAAGGCTTATGCCACCACCACCCGGCATTATTATTTTTTAAAAATTAATTAAATTTACTTAGTGTATGTGTGTGTGCACGCACGTGCACAAGTGCTTGTGAGTGCATGTGCACAGACACACAGACACACAGACACACACACACACACACACACACACACACCGCAGCACTGCTGTAGTAGACAAGTCAGGATTTCAGCGTCTCCTGCCATCAGGGCCCTCAGCATTTATCTTAGGTTTTCAGGATTGGTGGCAGGCACTTTTGTTGATCATCTGTAATGCTGTATTATAACCCATGCTGGTAAATGGATTCTCCTGTCACATTCTGATACTTTCTGTTTTTACTGTCATAAATCATCTGTGGTAATTCCAGTCCTTGTCTTCCCAGCACTCCAAAGCATGAACACTGATTTGCCTTTTTTTTTTTCTGAACTGCTGTCCTTCCCTGGGTACCATGACATTGCAGTGACTCAAAACCCACAAAATAAGGGCTCTCCAGGTCCTGAACTAGACTATCACCTCCCCTTTGTGGCCGTCCCCCTCCTGGAATTGGGGCACTTCTCTCTCTGTGTCTTTCATATTTTTTTCTCTCTCTCTCTTTAATTTTTAAACTTTCTTTAAATAACATTTTTTTCATTTGTTTTACATACAGTTTCCCTTCTCTTCTCTCCTCCCCCCGCACCCCACATCCTAGACACCCTTTGCCCCTCCCCTCCCAGCTACCCTCCTCCCTATCCACTATCCACTCCTTCATTCAGAACAGGGTAGATCTCCCATGGGCTTGAACAAAAAGCATCAAGTTGACTCAGGACCAAGCTCCTTCCCTCTGAACCAAAAATATAAGAGTTCGGTTCCCTTCTCTCCTCTTCCCTTTCGCTTTCTCTCCCCGTTCCTCTATGCTAAGGACGCCAGAACAAAAGCAAAATGGAACTCGTGGCAGCTCCTTCTCAAAGCTCTGCTTCCCGAGACTGAGGCAGGTTTCTTCTACTGTCTTCTCTCCTCTCCCTTCGGTTTCGTTTCTGTTCTTGCAAGGGCTCCAGTCATATTCAGTTACCAGCCCTGCCCCCATATATGCTGTCACGATTCGAACCCAGTTGGTCATGGTGGTACACGCCTACAATCCAGCGTTCAGGAGACAGAGGCAAGAGGATCATGAGACCCTGCTTTAAAAATAAATGAATAAATGGTATTTGTATCACATTCTGGAGATAAGGATATATGAATGGGGTCCAGACCATAATACTCTTCCTCACCCTTTCCTTCTAAATATCAGCTGGTGAATGCCCCCCTTTGTTGGCTTCTCTTTGCCACACATACAAAGGGATAGTTACTGATGAAAAACACCTGGGTGAGACAAGCCACTAGGAAGAATTCCTTAAGCAACTGAGGAATTTTCTAGCTCACTTTAAAAAATTAAAGTGCGGACCACACTTTAAGAAATTTTGTAGAATTTACTCCTGAGATAGCTCTATTATTTTCTCCTTTTCCTTAACTCTAGATAACACACAGCTCATTTCCATTGACCTGGGTTACGATAACAGTTGGTCTAATACGGCATCCTCATCCTATGCCTGATTCAACTCATTCTTGTCTAAGTCTTCAGATCCTGCAGTCATCCCTTAGCCGCACTGCCCAGGCTGTCAAGTGCAGGCTCCTACACTAGAGAGAAGGGCCATGATACACTTACTACCATGAGCTTTTAAGCCCTCTACATCTGCGGCTCCCAACCTTGGGATGCTGCAACTCTTTAATACACTTCCTCGTGTTGTGGTGACCACCAACCATAAAATCATTTTTATTGCTACTTCATAACTGTAATTTTGCTACTGCTATGAATCAAAAGGTAAATATTTTGGAGGTAGATGTTCGCCAGAGGGGTTGCGACCCACAGATTAAAAACCACTGCTCTGCTTCTTGCTATGTCCCCTGTTTGCCAAGCACACTTGGGCCATCACTATTCTAGGAAAATGGGCTAAATTGTTTGGCGTTGGGGCGTTATGCTTTTCTGTCTTCCTTATAGACTTCTCTATCCTTATAAATATCTGTCTGTCAAACCCCACGAGTAATTTAAAACTGGTCTTAAATCTAAATATACTGCTTTCTTCCATTTCCTAGGGTGTCGGAGCAGAGCTCATATCTCTGCGGTCTCTCTCTGGTCTGCAGCACCCAGCACACACCTATTTCCCCAAACTGCGAATATTTGTTGAGCGTATTCTCTAGTAGCTCAGCTCTCACCCTCCTATAAATAGACAGGATTGCATTTCCCTAAATGCATCTTCTGGCACTGGCCAGCACTGCAGTGCACATTGCCTTGTGGGGCCTTTTTGGACAGCTCGCTACATCTTTCATGCAGTTCATCTCTATCAAACTTACATTTCCCTCCTTGGAAAGATACTGCAGCTGTCTACAAACTAAATGATTTCGTGTCTACAGCTGTCAAATAGGCCTTGTGCCAGGACACATCCCTGAAGGAAGGCGTCTAGTTATGCATCTCTTCCAAAGTCATTTCCACTGTTTATTTTCCTCCTTGGGAACTCTTCACACTTTGGAGTCTTCTGCAGTGTTCTGCAGAGTGGCACTAATGGGCAGTGCTGGGATTTGTAGGCAGTGAGGCCGTTAGGTCAATGGAGGTCTTGTCTCAAAGGGGATTACAGGTGCTCACCCTCCTCTTCTCTCCTTTGCTCCCTGGCTCCTGAGGTGAAGGATTTCCTCTATTCTAACATTTTACCCTCATCAGAGGCCCAAAGCCTGGGGCTTCTCAATCATATACTAGACTCTCTAAAACTATGAACCCAAATAATGCTTTCCTCTGTGTAAACTGAGTGACTCCTCGGGTATTTCATTATAATGGAGGGCTGACTAGCAGACTTAGACCGCAACACAGGATAATGACTACAAAATCCTCAGCTTTGCATTCAGAAGCAAAGTCACATTGGGGATCTAGGTCTCCATCCATGATGACTCAAAAGACATTAGAAAGTCTAAACAAATTATTGTGACTTGGATCCTTTTTATCTGTGCTCTTGCCCATAGCACCAAAGATATCCAGTGCAAGCAATTGTCTTGTCTCTCTCCACATAAATTATAGTTCCTCTTCTCCTGAGATTGATAGCTTTGCTGAAGACTTCTGTGAGTCACTATTTCCTCCACCCCCTCTTCCCTCCTCGGTCTAAAAGTCAACATTACTGATTATCCTGAACCTCCTCCAACCACGGCTGCAGCTGGCACTGGCTTAAGCATTATGTCTGTGCTTTAATGTGAGAGGAACCCACAAGTTACTTCAAAGTTCTTGGGTGGTGTTACCGGCTTGGAATAACATGTCTGCCTCTAGCCAACAAATGTGAAGAGAACCCGGGTCACTCAGAGGAGTTGAGTCCGTGGAAGTTTGGGGTGGAGTCAGTGAATCAAGGGCTCTAAGTCTTGAAAGGGATTTTCATATCATCCAGGCAAACTTGAGTCTTCTAACTTCAGACATATTGAGGCTTCTTCTCTTTGTTTCCTTTACATCTTGGGCATGAATTTTGAATCTCCTTCATTAAATGTTAACAGGGATCCTCTCATTGCCCTCCTTTGGAAATGTTAAAGAATTTTTTGTTCAAACGTTGAGCATTCTTGGAAATGCTTTTCAAACTCTTTTACCACCTCAGTTTTCATGAATAAAAGTTTATTCTCCAATAGAATTTGCACAAATGAAAAGCAAACTATGTAATGCCCTAATAGTCCTGAAAGAAACAAATGTAGGAAGACTAGTCGTGGTTGGGACTTCAACATCCCTCTCTCAGTAGTTGCCAGAACCACTGGACAGAAAATCAGAATGGTTGAACAACTTTGTACACGTGTGAGGGACTGACTCACACATTGGAAATAAATTTGGACTTTTATAAGCAATGTTCTTCATGTTTATACCTTTCAATAAGTATGCATTCAAACATACTAAAGCCTAGATATCATATCAGAGACTATAAGCTATTCCATTGTTTTTGAAAAACAGTTAAATTCCATAAGGAAAGATCTATTCAGTGGTTATACATAGTATGAAAAAATGGTTGTGAAACTGTAGAGTTATATTAGGCCATTGGCAGGGCCACTTAAATAACAGGAAAGGTACCCTCTAGGGTTGGAGGCTGGGAGTCTAATAACAAGGTCTGAGAAGGGTCGATGTCTGTTAATGGCTTTCTTCTTTGTTTGTTTGTTTTGAGACAGGTTTTCTTTGTATAGCCTTGGATGTCCTAGAACTCACTTTGTGGACCAGAATGGTCTTGAACCCACAGAGATCCACCTGTCTCTGCCTCCCAAGTGCTGGGATTAAAGGTGTGCGCCATCACTGCCCAGCTTCTTTATTACTGGGCCATCTTCCCTTTTGTCTCCACACAGCCTTTCCTCGGACTAGATGTTGGAAATAAGATAATCTATAATTATTTTGGTTTAGTACTGTGGGCTTTATTTCACTATTATTGTTTTTTGACAAGATCTTTGTATATATCTCAGGCTGTAAAATCTTCAGTTCCCCTGCCTCAGTCTCCCAAGTGCCTGGATCCTAATTCTTCATATTCTGACACTCCTACATCGTATTATTTAATTAGATCTTATTTACCACTGAAAGGCCTCAACTCCCAGGCAATCTCACTGGAGGTTGGAGCTTCAGTATATGAATTGGTATTGTGTGGGGTTGGGGGAGGTACCAGCTCAAACCAAAGAGTTTACTGGTCACGAAGTGTCTTTCCATTGTCAGATGCTCTTCTATAAGGAATTATAGCCCCTTCCATAGCCCCACTGTGACATATAGGGAAAGCAATCCAAACAGGGAAAATTATTTGCCCACAGAGGCAGTAGCAGAAGCCAAAACTTCCTGTTTGCCCCGTGCACTGCCTCTTGGCCGGGGTTTACCACGGAAACTGCTCTGCAGCAAATGCAGTAGGCTGAGCTTCTGGCCTCAGCAGGGAATGTTCTCTTCTGCACTCCAAGGGCATTTCTGTTCATCCCTCTTCACACTCACTAAAACATCACATTGGGTCTCCTGACCAAAATTTCTTGCCTGAAGATCCAAAGCTGAATTCCTCTTGTGGTCCAGGTCTTATCAGAACAACATCAGGATCTTTATTATGCCTCATGATACGGCTCTGTACAATCTACTGCCATCAGAGCCTATAGATACATTATCTTTGTCTCTGTAGCATCTGTCATTTGAAGGCGATCGTTTTTTACATTAGTGAAGAAAGGCTCATGGGTACCATGACTTCCTCCATCTGGAATGTAGACTCTTTGATGGCAGGCTTCCTGTAGCAGCACGTGGCTACGTTTTCACCCACCACCTCAGCCCCTCTCTCCTTGTGGCTGGATAATTGCAGTGCTACCGTAAACTTCAGAAAAGTCCACAGCAGACCTTGCTAACCCATCAGACCTTGGTTTCGGTCTTCTCCACTCACGGAAGAGCCTCTTTTCTGTGAGGTGGGGCTTCATTTCTACCCACCACAGATATTTGACTTTTAGAGAGATTATACGGGTATCCTAGTACAACAGCCAGGTGGCCAGCAGCAAGTCACTGGTTCCTGTGCTGTCTCCCCGCACCCCATGCGCTCTCTCTCTCTCTCTCTCTCTCTCTCTCTCTCTCTCTCTCTTTCTCTCTCTCTCCATATAGATATATACTCTAAAACATTTTTATAGTATATGTTTATAAATATGTTACTTAGAATTACACATATATACATACAGATGTGTGTATGTATGTATATGTATATATATCACCATATATATATATATATATATATATAAACATCTCTCCTTCCTTCATATCCCCTGCCCATCTCTCCTTTTTCCTTGGATTTGCTAACTCTTGAGTTTGTATTATTTAAACCTTGCTGCTATCTGGAAGCTGGCAGCTGGCATTGCCACCACCACATCTAGCCTGAGATGTCACGATTTATTTGGTTTAGTTGTATGGCTTATCTCTTGATTGGGTAGGCTTTTCTAAGCATGTTTGGCTCAGCAACCCAGTAGTCACCGAATCTCTGAGTGCAGGTTAGCTGCACATAGAAGAACATCTATAAAATGCTGGTGCCTGGGTCCCACTTCCAGGGGTTCTGATTTAATTTGGTCATGGTTTCAAAGGCTGTCCAGCTGATTCTCATGGGTATCCAGGGTTGAGAATCTCTGGTTAGTGCTGAATGGTTGCCAGGGCAACAATTGATCGGATACTTAAATATCTTCCTCTGGGAAATTCATGGTGATGACTCTTTTTCAGGAGATTCTCCTCCACTGCTGCCAGAGAGAGAGGCGGTAGGCAGTGGCCAGTGGGGGCTACGGTCACCCCTTAGAGCTGCAGCAGTGCGTGGGTGGGGGTGCCGCTCAGGGGGAGAGCATGTGTTGCACAAACACGGGGTTCTGAGTTTGGTCCCCAGCACACATCACCATCCTACAAGCTCAGTACTCAGCTATGGCCCTTCCTGAAGTCAAGGGAATTTTCTTCTAGGTCTGAAATTTTCGGCAGGATATTTGACTTAAAGGGGTGTTTTAGCAATGGCGGTATTTTGGATCGCTACAACTTGGAGGAATGCGACTGGTATCTGGTGGGCAGGGGCCAGGGGCAGTGCTAAGCATCTCTCTGTGCACAGGGCAGCTCTACAACAAAGAATTACCCAGCACAAAAAGCCTCGCATGCCAATGGTTGAAAGCCCCTGCTAGATCCTTGCTCTTTGGGTTCCCCCGTGTCCCAAGAAGTACCATCATGACTGGAACCAGCCCTGAAGTATTTCCCACATTTGAATTCTACTTTAAGCACAATTTCAACGGTCTTTTTCAGATCCGCATTTTGCATCCCTTTGAAGTGGTCCCAGAATGTCGCCATTCCCTTTGCTTTTAAGAAATGATGGATGCTGCCTGACTGCAGGGATCAGAGGCAGGATAATCCCAGCAGCACCTTTCCCGTTGATGCTCCCTTTCCTGTCTGGCTGCCTTCTCAAAATACAAAATGAACAGAGCCCAGGACCTTGATGAGCCCTTGCCCATCCAATCTTCACCAGGTGTAGCAGCCAATGGAGCTAGCCTCAGGGTGCAGGTCACTCCGGAAGGTGTGCCCTGGGGCTACTGGGCAGATGAGCGGCTGCCCAACTGCAGCAGGCCCTGTCTGCATTGATTCATAAACACCGCGCTGATGCTTTGAGAGCGACCTGCACCTGTTGATCTCCCCCCCCCCACTCCCTTAGATCAGTTCGTTATTGAATTAAAGATGATTGCGATTTAAGGGGAACCATTGGGCAGCCTGGGGACAAACCCAAGGTTTGGGGAAGAAATTGAACCAGGCACTACATTTACCAAATCCAGTCTCAGCTGGATGCATTTTTCTCTCTCTTAAGGAAATACAAAACTGCAAGGGCTGGAAGTAGAAGTAGAACCTTCCCTTGCAGTGTCAGGAGCCCACACAGAGAGGCTGGCATGCCAGGAAAGGGAGCCGATTATAAATAGCATGAAAGCGGCATCAGTCAAAACTCACAGATGTGCCTGAGCGAAATGTTAAAAGAAACACCTTCTGAGAGAGGGAGTGATGGCTTCTCTTTATTTTTATAATTGAAAGCACTAAGGAACAAAGGCACTTTATATTCATATTAAATATACACACCCCGACATCACACCGAGAGAAAGGTACAGAGGCCTACAGCATTCACACACACACACACACACACACACACACACACCTCCAGCACACACACACACACCCCTCCAGCACACACACAGAAACACACACCCTAATAGCACATACACACAAGAATACACCCCTACATAGCATACACACACAGCAAGAAAGGGATACACACCCCTACAGCGCACATATAGACACACCCCTATAGTATATACATGGATTTATACACCCTACATTCTACAGAGCATGTGTGTATGTGTGTGTGTGAGTGTGTGTGTGCGTGCGCACACGTGCAAGGACGAGAGAGAGAGAGAGAGAGAGAGAGAGAGAGAGAGAGAGAGAGAGAGAGAGAGCCCCTTTAAAGAAATGATGGCTAATCATTAGTTCCAACAGAACAAAATCACAAATGGCCAGGACCTCGCAGAGGGAGCAGTTGTCCTTTCCTTCTCTGTGAACTGAATCTATTTAATAAGCCTATGGTCTCTCCCTGTGAAGTCATTTTCCTGTGTGGGTATTTCTTTTTCCAGCTTCGATGGAAACCGTTTGAGATTCCAAAAACGTCTCAGAAGAAAGTGGACTTTGTGAGCGTAAGTCAGTCTTCTCCATGCCTCCCCACTGCCCTCCTCTGTCCTGCGGTGAGCTAGCTAACCATCTGCTGTCGGAATGCCAAGCAGAGCAGCCTGAACCGGAGGCAGCAGAGACACCTGTGTGTAGCATGGGTTTGGCTGAGGGATGTCTTACTTACAGGCGCCATATGGCTTCTGACACCAAAGAGCACCCAGGAGTATTTGACCTCACAGAAAGGCCAAAGAGAGTAAAATTTCCTCCCTCCAGCACTTCTTCTTTGGGTCAGGACGGGCACTCGTAACCTTTCTGGTTCATAGTGCCTTTGATGGTCTGGTGATACCTGTATTTTATTTATGTACTTATTTATTTTGTTGTTGCCTTTAATTTGGGGGTTTAGGGTTTTGTTTGGTTGGCTGGTTGGTTGGTTTGGTTGAGATAGGATCTCCCCCTGTAGCTCAGGCTGGCCTTGAACTCACAACAGTCACCTTCCTTCAGTCCCAGGTGCTGGGATTACTGCTATGAGCCGCTATGCCTGGCATAACCTGTGTTATTTGACTGGGTAATATAAACTACATCAAATTACATGGACAATTACATTGAAATGCAATGGTAAAAATATTTCAAGAAAATAAATTGTATTTGTTTTATAGTTGCACACATGCCTTCTAGTTAATGTACTAGATCATAAGACCTATGGGGGAAATTCACTCACTGTAATATGAGCCCAAATGGTGCTTTGAGATGCCTGTAATGAAAGCTATAAAAATGTCCCTGTCATTGACAAAGTAACAGCACTTCCGGTGCTGCTGCGGTTTGCTGCCTGCGTTCATAATGCTTGAAAGAGATGATAAATTCCACTCGGATAGTAAAAAATAAGGACAAACTATGTTCCCATCCGAGAACTTGGAATCCCTGAAATGGATGTCTGGGCTAAGATGACATCAACTCAGGTGAAGTACAGTGCCAACTGGCCGCCCTCCTCGATAGTTACAAATGTTGGCAGTACGGGGACACCTGCACCCACAGCAAGGAGTGTGAGGGAGAAGGGACAGGAGCTGTCAGGGGGCAGTGCTCCAGGAGGGCAGAGGAGGGTTCTGCAGGCCAACTTGGCTCATCTTACCTAGGGAAACTCCAGGTGCCCCGCGTTAGCTCAAACTGTATCAATCATCTTGAAGCCTGTATCCTTAGAAGTGTCCCCGTGGCTTGTGAGGACGCACTTTAGTAGACCTCAAACTTATCAGTTAAGTGACACTAGAAAAACAAATTCCCTTCCTGTCTATGGGTATCTGAGGAGCAGGACCCTCGCTGTTTTGGCTCCCTACCTGCCCGTTTGGGGCAGAGCGATGTTAGAAGTCAACTTGCTGCACCCCCCCTAACCAGAACCCCAGTCTTCTCTGCTCTGCTCTGGGAAGAGTAGCCTGGCTTTCTCCACAAGAGAAACTGCCCCAGGGTGGGGTAGACTTGAGGGGCACTAAATGTCAAGAGAAGCTTCAGATCCTCTTCCCCTTCCCCAAGCCTTCTACCAGGTGCCAACTCTTTCCTCTGGGTTTATCGTAGAGATAATCAAATGTCTATCTCAAATCCATTTAAAGAAATGACATTATGTTCCGTAAGTTCATCTGACTTGACTTTAAGACTTCAGACAAGGTCGACTAGGATCTAGGATGGGACACAGCCCACCAAGTGAAAGTCAAGACATTTCAGGCAGCCTAGCTCCCAATG
Source organism: Arvicola amphibius (assembly GCF_903992535.2). Lineage (NCBI taxonomy): Eukaryota > Metazoa > Chordata > Mammalia > Rodentia > Cricetidae > Arvicola > Arvicola amphibius. The sequence continues at coordinate 39,123,291 of NC_052056.1, forward strand.
CCTCCTGGGACATTCTCAGCAGGAAGAAGACTAGAACCTTCTAAGCTTCGTGACTCTCAGGGGCCAGGGGGAAGGCTGAGTCTCTTAATCACTACCCCTTCTCCCTTGCTCTCTCAGGGACTGCACACCTTATGTGGAGCTGGAGACATCAAGTCTAACAACGGGCTTGCTATTCACATTTTCCTGTGTAACTCCTCCATGGAGGACAGGTAAGAGGACCAGGGTTGGGGCATGATAGACCCATCCCTCAGGGCCTGTTGGCCAGAGAGTGGAGGCCTAATAGAGTCCCACATGCACAAACACTGCCCCTTGGTAGTTGGTCCCCTCTCAGAGAAATGTTGGCGTGCGTTTCTTGATACTGATATCAAATACGAATTTCTTGATACTGATATCAAAGACTGGCTCTTGAGACATAGACAAAAATGTCTTGTAACAGCATAGGCAGAAAGGAGAGGTTAGGACCATATGATGAAAGAGAATTTTAATTTTTAAGATTTCCTAGTATTTTTCTTTTAGGCTACCAACCAGCTTCCAGATCATGACACAGGGACTTATTAGTTTCGAATGTTTGGCCTAGCTTAGACATGTTTTTTGACTCTTTTAACTTAAACTAAGCTTTTTTTCCCTTAAATTTACCTTTTCTCTTGAGACTTTTTACCTTTTCCCCCTTCTGTATATCTTACTTTCACTGCTTCTAATGTCTGTCCGTCTGACTGCTGCCTGGCTTTCTGCCCCTCCTATCCTTTCTCTGCCAGGTTATTGACTGTTCAGTTTTTTATTAAACCAATCAGGTGCCTTATGCAAGCACAGTGAAACAAATGCAACATATTTTTACATAATTCATCACAAATCTTTCTATCGTTAAACAAATGCAGCATACATCAACAAACGTAACACACCTTTACACAGTTAAAGAAATATTCTGCAGTATATACAAATATAACACATATTTACATAGTGAAAATAATATTCCACCACACTCTAGGGCTCCCATCCAAAGTCACATGGCAAGAGCAGTTGTGAAGGCAAAGTATCCGCATTAGCTGATAACTGGTAGCTCTGTGTAAGCTTAGTGTTCCTGCACATAGAAGTTTCCATATTGTTTTTGTACAGGGGGTGCATGTCATAGCGCATGTGTACAGAAGACAACTTGGGGACAACGTGGGGGGGGGTCTCTTCTTTTCTTCTACCATGTGGTCCCAGGTTTCGAACTCAGATCCTCAGCCTTAGTGGCAGGTGCCATTACCTGCTGGGCTATTTCACCGGTCCCTATAGTCTGCTTTCTTTTCGATTTGAAAAAGTAAATGTCATTTCTACCTTTTCTTTGGAAAGCAGACTATCATGGCAGCTTTGCCCACAACTCTAGAATTACACCATTGTGCCTGAAGCCTAAATCTGATCTTGCTGACTTAATGAATTTGTGTGAGCTGTTCAAATCTTTTAAAAAAATTGTTCTTATTTTTATTTTATTTTATGTGTCTCGGTGTCTTGCCTGCACCATGTGTGCCTGGTGCCTGTGGAGGTTAGAAGAGAATGTTGAACCCCCTGGCACTGGAGATAGGGACAGTTGTGAGCCTCCATGGAATTGCTAGGAATGGACGTGGGTCCTCTCGAAGAGAAATAAATGCTTGTAACTGCCGAGCCATCTCTCCTGCCCTAGCTGTTCTACTTTTTGAATCATGAATCAAAGCCAAGATCACAGCCCTGTGAGACACTGGAGACCTCCCTTTGGGTCTAGCTCTGTATCAGGTCACCCCCCTTCTCTCCACTTACGTCACAACGGCCTCCCTTTAGTTCTCTCAAGAAGGCCTTCTTGCCCCATTGCACCTAAGCCTGCTTCTCCTTTTGCCTGGAGTTTCTTCTCTTGCTGAAATGATGCCGTTGGCTCTCTTGTCAGCTGTCCCATCTGTAGGGAGGCCTTTGTTTTCTCCCCAAACCAGTGCAGGTCCCTAGTCCTTGGTGACCCTGAACTTGACCTTCCCAGCACCAGTAGGCCTCGCAGTGATGGAGGTCTGCAATCTGCCTTTCTTGTTGCACTCTGCTGGCTTTTTAACTGCGCAAGGGGGGCTTCTTTCCCATGGAAGGCACTAAATAATAATTTTTGGAACAAATAGATGTGTCCAGATTGGGTTAAAACTGAAAAAAAATCACAGGAAGTCCTCTGTCTCTTTCAGATGCTTTTACAATTCGGATGGGGATTTCCTGATTGGTAAGTTCCTAAGTAGGAAGACTGACTGAGCCCTATGCTGCATTCCAGGTTTTGTTGTTATTATTGTTGTTTTACACTTTACTTGCCTGTGTTCTCCCAACTGTTTTATTAAACGAAGTGCCATCTCCAGACACCACCGGTCGTCTGGAAAAGATTCCTAGCATACTTCAAAGTGTCTAATGTATGTTCTGGGCTTTCTGCCTGTGGCTGTCTCTGTTGGGCATCTCTCATGTGGGAGATCTTGGCAGCTGAAATGAAGTTAATAACGTATGACTAACTTGTTAGGAAAATTTGCTTTTCAACTCACCCAAGGAAAGCCCATTTGTCATCAATAATCACCACTCAGATAAAAAAAAAATTATGAGACCATCTAACATGTTAAGGCCCATCAGAGATTATTCTGGTCTTTCCATAGTGGTGTTAGTATCAGTATTAGGGTGTGAACATTTTCGTGTAGTCGGGAGACATGCAGACGCCCAGCGTTCCCACTGATATGTCGGAAAAGAGTGATTTTTTCCATGCTGTGTCCATGGATCAGGTCTCAAAAGCGCATATATACAAGTCTCTCTACAGGAGTCAGGGTGGGAGGGAAGACTGAGACATGGATCAGGTCTCAAAAGCGCATCTATACAAGCCTCTCTACAGGAGTCAGGGTGGGAGGGAAGACTGAGACATGGATCAGTTCTCAAAAGCGCATATATACAAGCCTCTCTACAGGAGTTGGGGTTGGGGGGAAGACTGAGACAGATCAGGTCTCAAAAGTGCATATATACAAGCGTCTCTACAGGGTTCAGGGTGGGAGGGAAGACTGAGATTTTGAAGAACTTTCCAGACCGTCTAGACAGTAAAAACAGTTAACTGACACTGTCCGAATATAACTTACTCCCAAGAGACACAATAAAGGCCTCCTCATTCACAGTAACAACCAACTATAGCCCTTAAGCCTTCAGGTTCTCCCTTGAACAGGGCGGCTCACCCCGCACTGTCTTCTTTTCCTCCCTTTTGCCAGTTCCCCAGAAAGGGAAGCTTCTCATTTACACAGAGTTTGGCAAGATGTTCCTGCAACCCAACGAGATCTGCGTCATTCAGGTTGGTAATGAGCCCCCTCCCCGCTGCCTCTCCCTAATTTGGGAGCCATCTGATGTTTCAGCTGCCGCTATTTCTAACGCTAAAATGTCTCTGTCATGTCTGGGCAACAGGGAGGAATGTGAGTCACACAGCCGGCTTCGGGGTGAGCGGCCCAGTGCCTGCTTTGTTTAATATAGCACACAATCCCAAAGCAAAGAATGTTTATCCCTTCCCTTCCCTAAATGTTTGTAGTCTGCTTGACGCTGTATCAGAGATAGGAGACGGTGAAAGTATTAAAAAAAAAAAATTTTTTTTTCTAATTGGAAGCTGCTGTTACTTCTGGACCCAATGATAGGTAATTGTGGGTATGATTAAAAATTAGATTTTTCTTTGTACCCATCTTTAATCTGCTTGCCTTTCACAACTGTCTTAGTTAGGGTTTCTATGGCCGTCAAAAGACACCATGAATGCTGCAACTCTTATTACGGAAACATCCAATTGGGGTAGCTCGCTTACAGTTTCAGAGGTTCAGTCCATTATCATCGTGGCAAAGAGCGTGGTGGGCGGCAGGGAGCACGGTAGCGTGCAAACAGACATGGTGCCGGCTACATCTTGACCAGAAGGCAACAGGAAGTCCACTGAGACACTGGGTGGTATCCTAAGCATAGGAAACCTCAAAACCCACCCCCACAGTGACACACTTCCTCCGACAAGACCACACCCACTCCAACAAAGCCACACCTCCTCACAGCGACACTCCCTATGAGATTATGGGGGCCGATTAGATTCAAACTGACCCCAACAACATGCCTGGAGCCACAGCCACTTTACTTCTGCATCTAACTGCAAGGATATGATTTATTTAAGAGGGCACGCTTGTGCTTCTGTCCTCCAGAGAGGAATGCGATTCAGCGTCGATGTCTTCGAGGAGACCAGGGGCTACATCCTGGAAGTCTATGGAGTCCACTTTGAGTTACCTGACCTGGGACCCATCGGTAAGCAGACCTTCACTCTGAGTCTTACTTGAGATAGACGCATCTCTCTCCCTCTCTTCCACTCTCACACCTTCTCTCTCCAGACATCCGCCTCAGACCAAGTGCCTTCCTATAAAATGCCCAGATAACAGAAAATGACCCAAACCAGTCTACTCTAAGTTTCTCTAAAATAACACCACTGAACAACGAGGGTAAAGGTGTGTAATGGGTTTCTAGCTAGATACTATATATTTCAAAGGACACAGAGGGGATCCCAAGAATAGCTACCAAAAATGACATCTGAGATTTGAGTGAATTCTTTTGGGTTTTGTTCTTTTGGTTTTTTTGTTTGTTTGTTTGTTTGTTTTTGTAAGTCAGGGTCTCTTATATCCCAGGCTGACCTCTAACTCTCTATAAGGATGAGAATGATGTTTAACCTCTAATCCTACTGCCACTCCATCCAGAGTACTGGGATTTTAGGCGTTCACTACCATGCTAGTACCATGCAGTGCAGAGGGCTGAACCCAGGGCTTCAGGCATGTGAGGCAAGCCCTTTGTTGCCAACTGAGCTACATCCTCCCCAGCCCTGAGATTTGATTAATTTTTGATGGCACATTAAAGAGAAGAGGGAAGTGAACTACTTAAGCAAATACAAGCTAATGAGAATGAGCTTCGTGAAGAATTGCTTTCTGAAGTCAATGAGCTGTAAAAATGGCCGGCCTGGGTTCTAGTCCTATGGAACAATGGAACGGACTGGGTGACAGGCGGCCTTTGAGCATCACATTCCTTCTGAGCACACTCACGAAATCCACACACTTAACACACTCAATGAGTGTATCACTTCACGCTATGAAGGAGCTAGAAACAACAACCCCTATGTGGTAGATTAAAACTTCTGCTCTCCCTGCCCCTGCTCCTCCAACCGCTGAAGGCAGGGGATGCGGGAGGGGAGGGAAGATCTTAGGAGTAATTGTTCTCGAGCCTCCCTTGGAGAAAAAAAGGGAGCCCGAGGAATTTGGCCCCTAGTTTCATCCTGAGCCATACCTCCCAGTTCTTTCCTTCTGTGTCAACAGCTTTTCAGAGCAACAAGGACAGGCCAGCCTGTGCCTTCTGGTCACTCCTCTGGGGAACCAAATATTCAGAGGAAGGTGGGAGGCAGCAGAGAGGCAGCTGGAGCCATGGTGGGCCGTCTGTCATCTTGCCTGCCACCCACTCTTCCCACTTTGGTCTAGCTTCCTGCTGCTGTGCAGGCAGCTGAGCCTTCAGGCTCCACGGAGCATGTACCCTCTGGAAAATATATATAATTTACTAACCAGCTGGGGGCTCTTTTTTTTTTTTAACCCCAGGAACTGGAAATGATAAAACACTCCCCAGGCCTCTCCTCTCTGAGTTAAATTATGTTTTTGCACTTACGCTTTTTCATATTTTGTCTTTTGATTTATTTCCTTTCTCCGGAGGGAACACTCCCTCCTGCGCAAAGCTAAACAGGCAGGTCCTCAATTTGTCCTCTCTGAATGGCAGGCACATATTTTTCATGCTGGACAGCAGCTTTATAATCCTGGCTTTTGAGTTCTATCTACCAGGCAGAAGCCGGCCTGGGACAATAGCTTGTAGCCTTTTTATAAGAGATCAAGGTCTAAGCATTTGTTGGAGAGAGTCTCGGGCTTCCTTGGACAGAGATCTGCTGTTCTCTCAGCTCTTCCTCTCTCCTCCTCTCTAGTTCCTCCCTTGCCCTTTCTCTCGCCTGTGGTAAATGAATAGTGATATGATAATGATTATTTAAAAAAAAGAACCAAAATCACTCTTCAACTTTAGAAAACAATGCTGTTTATGAGGATTTTTGAAATTTTCTGTTTTTCAACCAAAACTCTTGGATCTTTCTACAAATCTACCAGACTGAGATCCAACAGATTCTGTTTTGCTTGGGATTGAATCTAGGGGCTCATATATGCTGGGCAGGCACTCGGCTAACACCCCGGCTGGGAATCCAGCAAGGATTTTGATGATAATTTGTGGAATGGCTCTAGATGCAGAAGAAGGCCTTCCCCTTTGCGGGCATCTTCCCTTTGACTTTGGAAATATCTAAATGGGGTTTGGGTTACTATGTTCTAGGAGCAAATGGCTTGGCCAATCCTCGTGATTTCTTGATTCCTGTTGCTTGGTATGAAGATCGTCAAGTGCCAGGTGGCTACACTGTGATTAATAAATACCAAGGCAAGCTGTTTGCTTCCAAACAGGTAAAGTACGACTGTTGGTAGCCAGGGCTGCATGTGGAGTTAGGAAGCATCAGTTAAAAGCCAAGGTCAACATTAGGAGCATTACGTATGTCCTTTTGTCTATTTTTTGTTTGTTTGTTTGTTTTTCTAGGCAGGGTTTTTCTGTAGCTTTGGAGCCTGTCCTGGAACTCATTCCGTAGACCAGGCTGGTCTCGAACTCATAGAGCTCCACCTGCCTCTGCCTCCAGAGTGCTGGGATTAAAGGTGTGCGCCACCACCGCCCAGCACATCCTTTCATCTTTATCACACTACTAAGGTACTGCAAATTACATACTGCTTGCCTTCCTAGTCATGAAAATGGGTCAGATAGCGATAATTAATCACCCATGTCCCAGTAAGTGATAGAACCAGGGTTAAACCCCCCAGCTGTTAGACTCTACAGGTTATGCTCTTTATACCATCTAGCAATGGAAATTTGGCACTATGCAGGTCTCTGGAAATGTCATGGGGAACATGACATAGAGGCCACCTAAATACGTTCTGAAAAAGAAGATGAATCACCACAAAGATCAGCCAAGACTGATATTCCTCAGTGACAACCTCATTTCAAATACAAGAGAATTTGCTAATTAACTTCAATTATCCCAGAGACCTAGTAAACTCAGAACATGAAATAATAATATATAATAATAATAATATAAAATTAATTCTGAGAGATGGCAACATTCTGTCCCTTCTGAAAGAGTGTCATATGAAAAAAATAATATATAATCTAGGCTATATGAGTTCTTGTTCATTTTTTTTTTTTTGAGACAAGGTCTCATGTAGTCCAGTTTGGCCTTGAATTTTCTTTGTAGTTGAGAGTGACCTTGAACTCCTGACCCTCCTGCTTCTATCTTCCAAGAAAGTACATTTCAAGTGTGCCCCATCATGCCAGGCTATTACTATGTGTTATTACTTAACTTCCTGAGAGCAGAATGTTAGAACAGATTAACCATATAATGAAAGGCACCCAAATAGCCCTTCTGTTGCTATTGTTTGCTTTATTGTTTTATTTGTCTGATTTGTTGTCTGCATTTGTCTGGCACACATTATTTTCCTTGACTAGCACCAAAGGCCATGCCAACCAGCAGAGACTAACCAGTCTGAAACTTCAGCTTAAGCCCTGGAGCAAACAGTCATGTGTCGTCCTCATGTTCTCCGGGTCGGGATTTTTCAGAAGTTGTTCAGAGACCATTTGTATTAGAAAGCCACAGAAAGCCTTGTTTAAGATGCTTATACCTACATGAATTCTCTCCTCTGGCAAAAAGCGTTAATCTCTGGGGGATCCGAAGAACAAATCTACATGAGCTTTAAGAATGCTCCCCAGACTATTATTATTTTACACTCAGTTGATAGAGGGCCTCCTTTCTGGCAGTAGCCAGCAGCTGCTGTAGAAAGAAAGCTTTCTACTTCCCAGGGGACCCTTGTGATGGTCCCACTGGCCCATTCTCCTCTGCCATGGTCTGTGTCCTGGGAGAGTGACATTTGTCCACAGAGTAGCCTGGGCTCCTTAGTCTGCTATCTCTTGTTCGGTTCAACTGGAAGAAACTTGATGACAGGAAAGAGGATAGTTGGACATTTCTTCATCGCCTCCTCCCTATTGAAGACATGAATAGGGCCTGGTCTATCTCCTGTTGAGTGGCCTCAGTGTGGGGAGTCAGTTTATTGCAACTTGTAAAAGCTGATGTGCTCACATCTGCACCACCCTGGGTTTCAGCAGCATCATACTGGGACTCAAAACCAGGCACTCAACATTGTTTCTTTGTGTTCTTTTTTTCGCCAAAAAAATATATTATTAGGGGGAGATAAATATCATAGTGAGAGTATTCACAGCACAGATATCGGAAAATACTATAAATCAGAGCCTTGTTTCCCCCAAAGAACTAGCTATAAATATTTACAAATAGACTTTTCTCCATGGTTCTGGCTCCTGCCGGCATCCTATAACAGTACTTTCTCTTCTTTTTCTCATGACTAGGCATGCCAATGCCTTCCCTGTGGTAAGGCTCAGGAACCTCAACACCTCTAATCATTCCACTTAGGCCTAACTATGCTTTTGCACAGTCTTTTCCCTTAAATTTTTTCTTCGTTCTCAAGAATATCATAATTACAAAAACATACGATCATATTCAGCCCCATTTCCCCCTTTTCCTCTCCCTATATCCCCTTCAACACGTCTAACTCCCAACTTCACATCTTTTAAATTTTTTTATTGTTTATACCCCCCTAATTACAGTTAGTGCTACCTATATGTGCATGGATGTAGGTTCACTCACAGGAACGTGGGGATCCTACCATTAGCACATCGTCAGTGCCTGGAGGCCTGGAGATCATCTACGCCATTTATATCAGAATTTTAGCTAGCTTTCTCTTATACACATCTTGTTGCTATGAGTTCATTAGTTTGACAGCCATGTCATGTCTAGAAGGCAATATTTAACTATATTCCTTCCCATCTCCCAACTCTTATATTATTTCTGCCTCTTCTTCTTTCAATATGGTCCTTGAACCTTGGTCTGGCTGGGTGGGCATTGATATAGATGTTCCATTTACGGCTGAGCATCTCTTAGTCTCAGTATTTTGACCAGCCATAAGCCCTGAACTTTAGAATATTCTTTATTGGATCCTCCTTCTGGATTAGATGCACAGTACCCATGAGGAAGATCATGATACCATAGCCCCAAAGTGATCTCCTACCCCAGATGAAACAGAGCACGGTGTTAATGTCATTCTGAAATCTCAAACATGTAGACTGGGGCTCTTCACGGTGTCTTCTTCCACAAGCTCAACAACAGATACTGTGTCTATGAGAACTTCCTTTAGACTGCAAAACCCTGGAGAAATAGCACAGCAAGTGCCTGCTGCACCAGGAAACAGAGGGAAGCCCAGATTGTTTGAGAACTGCTGGCATCTACAGATTCCTACAGTTAAGTTAAAAATTGAAAAAGTACCGTTTGGTGAGTGTGCTAGGCTTCGGCTGTACGCGTGACAGGCCTGACAGCTGCAGCCTCTGAACTGGAAAAGGGGTTAACGACTAAGTGAGGACCTAGGAGAGGGTGTGCGAAGCAACTGCAGAATGATTATGAGCTACGATGCTCCCAAAGGATGGTCTAGTTAAATTTAGAACAATAGCAAATAAAGAGTTATGTCAGTAAGTACTGTATGTAAGTCTACAGCTACAGAAATATTACATCCTAAGACCATGCTCTCCTGGTTTTTGTGATTAGAGTGTCTCCCCATTCAATGTTGTGGCCTGGCACGGAAACTATACACCCTACAAGTACAACCTAGAGAACTTCATGGTGATCAATGCAGTGGCCTTTGACCATGCGGTAAGTCTGGACCATGCAGGGACCCTGGGGACGGGACAGCCCGTGAATGGGAAGAATCCAGAGTATACCTGTGGACAGTCACAGAGCTAAGGTTCTCAAGGTCATCCTTGCACAGCCTCAACAGGATCACCTGCCCTTTGGTGAAGGAATACATTCCAGGGCAAACGAGGAAGCCAGGAAATACTCAACCTAATTTACTTTGCTTCTGTGTAATCACAAGTCTCACGGATGGGCAAAGGAAAACCTGCTAATGCTAATGCTGAAGGCAGGAGGGAAGGTCGTTTACAGACCTGGCCACTTTTGCAAACCTGGGGTGTGTACTCTGCTCTGGCTGCCTTCCTGCTCCCTAGTCTCTGCTTCTGGCTGTGGTTGGCTATGAAGAGCAAGGGAGCCCTTTTCTAAAGGTATGCAAAGGTTGAACACTTGAATTTTTTTTAAAAAGCCCAATGTTTGAATTTAGTCATATTTTTAGTCAATTAGGGGGCCAAGAATAGGTCCCTGGTCTACCGTACAGGCTCCCGAGAGCCCAGATAAAGTGCTAGTTTTGTGACCCTGAGGGGAAGCTCATTCTGTAGTGTACTTCATAATAGATTAACTTAACCCACAAGCTGAGGGATAATTGGGGCAGAAGCCAGAGAGTCAGAGATAGAAGGATTACTCTGAGCCAATTCAGTTTCTCTCTAGGGGGCCCAGACTACCTTTCTGAACAACAGTGAATCTTAATAAAACCAAAGGGGAAAAAGAAAATCAAGATTCCAAGCCCAAAGCATTGTGAAGAAGTACCCTGAGACTTTGGTAAAGCTCTATTTGAGCCTTCCTACCTTGTCTTTCTTTTAATAGTTTCTGACCATTTCCCATGACAGATGAAAGGAAAAACGGTAACTTCCAGCAAGAAGAATTGGGTCGACTTTTTGTTTTGTTCATGGCTTTGTGTTTTGTTTTGGTTTTCATTTGAATTTACAGAGATTCACTCTTCTCTGTACTGCTGGGGTGGTTATTTCCCCTAAATTCAGTCTGGTCACTGCTGTAGAAAACCTTTGCAGGCTCCCCATGATTTAGGATTAAGTCTGAGCTTGAAAGCGTGGCATTTGGTACTCCTCACCATCTGGCTCCTTTCTCTAGTACTGCATCTCACTCCTCCTTCATCCTTCACCGCATCCCTCCGGCTTTAACCTTCCCCTGCTTTACAAAAGTTCAGCGGACCTTGATATCTTTTCTATTTTCCCTGATAAAATCCCTCCCTCTGTTCCTCTTTTCTCCCCCCACCTCTCTTTTGTTCACTTTTAAAGAGTTAGCTCAAGTCATAGGCCTTTGAAGCTTTCCCTGATCCTGTCACGGGAGATGAGGAAGGGTGGCGAGACCAGGAGAGGGCTGGCGGTCACCAGAATGCACTGCATAAATGCATGAAGCCATCAAAGAGCAAATTCAACAGAGAGTTATTTTGAAAAAGAAATAGCCACGTTCTCCTGTCCCCAATTAAAGTTAAAGGAGTAGAGAATAGATTCCCAATCTCTGAATCTCCCGGTGTCAGCACTGCTTCTGATAGTGACACAGATATCAATCACACTGAATCCTCATCTTTCCACCTAGGAGTCTAAAGTTCCTGGAAAAAGTATAATCTCGTCCTTCTGAGAGTCAATCAAGGAGTCAATCAAGAGACAGAAAATTAATTAATTTTAACCAGTTCTCAGGTTTTTCCCGCCTGTGGACACCATCTGGACTCTGATGCCCTGCCTCCCCAAGAAGCATACTGACCTCTACCCTAGGATGTAGATGCTGTTTTGTTTGTGCCCCAACATTCTCTGAGCAGCACCAAGCTCCCCGCCACTCAGCCTGGGGGTAGAAGTCAGGCACTCTTGCTCTCTGCGCTGGAGGGTAATAGGGCGCCCCTAATGTAGACTCAGCAGGCTAAGACCGCAGCTGCCGGTCCTCTTACCCAGTGTGAATGCATTTTGCTTCCATCACAGCAAGAAGGCAGCCACATGAATGATTACTCCACTTCAATCAGAGCCCAAATATCTAAGTCTGACCTGGGTCACTTAATCAGAAAGTGTCACTGAAAACACCTTCCTGTGCAGGTGACAAGCTGTCATGGTTCAGTCCCCCACTCCCAGGCGTCTGACCGTCAGCCTCCCCTTGTGTGTCCACAGGATCCTTCCATTTTCACAGTGCTCACGGCCAAGTCTATCCGACCTGGAGTGGCCATTGCTGACTTTGTCATCTTCCCACCTCGGTGGGGGGTGGCAGATAAGACCTTCCGGCCTCCTTATTACCACAGTAAGTCTCTGTTTTACCAGAATACCGCTGGACACTAGGGACAGCAAAGTAATGAGGCATTGGGAACAACGGCCAGGTTGTTCTTGGACCCCCCCCACCCCCGACATGCCTTGAGTTTAGAATCTGGCCTCTCAGGCTACTATTGGGCTTTAAGAGGCTTCAAACTCACAGTATCTGCAGGGGGATTCATGGACTAAACCTGGCTCCTGTTTCTCTGGCTCAAAAGAGAGACAGAAAGGGTGGAAGCCTGTGAAGCGAGACCGTGCATTTCAGGTCTTTATAAAGGGTGGGGAGTAGCTTGTTTGGGGAAACTACTTAAATCTGATCCAAGAACAAGTAAAATGTTCCTCATTTAGTTATTTTGGCAAAACAAAGCGGACAACAATCTAATCTGGAAGATCAACTATTCTGGAAGATGGGGGTGTTGCTAATGAATTGTTTTCTTTGACAGTTTCATATATGTGTATATTGCGTTCTGACTGCTCTCACCCCCACCCTTTCTCATCTCCCCTACCCCCCATATACCCTTCATCTCTATTGATTTCTATCCCACAGTCCATTCTGGTTTTTATTTATTGGTTTTTCGAGACAGGGTTTCTCTGTGTAACAGCCCTGGCTGTCCTGGAACTGACTCTTGTAGACCAGGCTGTCCTCAGAACTCACAAAGATCTGCCTGTCTCTTCCTCCCAAGTGCCAGGATTTAAGGCCTGCACCACCACTGCCTGCCCAGCCCACATTCCATTCTTTTTGTTTAATTTGTGTCCGCCAGAGTTTGACCAAGACCTTCTCTATGACCTTGGGATTGAAACTGTTCATTGGAGCCTGGGGGTAGACCAGTTGGTACAAAACTGAAGACAATGGCTGACCATCATGGAATCATGAAGTTGACTCCTTTTTTTTGTACCCTCCATGAGTGGCCTATAGTTCATGTCCTATTACCCCCCCCCCCAAATCCATAACTGACCATTGAGAGGGACTCTCCCTGATCTATGACTGACCATTAAGCATGCCTGCCATGTGTGGGCCTTACACAAGCAACTGAAGCTCCTATGAGTTCCTAACTACACTGGCTGTTCTGTATGCAGAGGATGGTGCTTGCTACTCTACCTCCTGTCTTCCAGCTTTTATGTTATTCATTCTATCTTCCTGCCTTAGAAGGGATAGTATAAACACTTGCTTTAGGCTTCAGCTCCCATTTTCCGCATATTTTCAGCATCTTGAGCAGCCAATGGGACTCTGAGTTCACCAGTGTCCACCACAAAAAGAAACTTCTTTGAGTGGGGTTGAGGGCAGTTTCTGTCTGAGAAATAAGCATGGATATTTAGAAAGAAATTTGATGTTATGCCTATGTAGTTAAATATCAGTAGTAACTTTCCTTTCAGGACCTATGACTTCCCAAGGCTTGGGTTTTGACCAGACTTCCAGAACCAAGCAAAGAATCATTCTATGACACAGGTCTCAAATCTAGAGAGCAGTTGGTTACCCCATGATACTCATGCCACTACTGCACACATAGGCACATTTCACCCTCAGGTTGAAGTTGCAGAGCTGGTAGAATTGGTAGAATTCACTAATGCGTAAGACCACTTGATAGCTTTTCTCCCCCCCCCACCCCCCCCCGACCCCAGTCACCAGCACAGAGCAGAAACCGACTCAAACAAATTTATTTTATTTGTATTATTAAGACTAATGATTGTTGGCAAGTTTGTAAGTCCCTACTATAAGTTTTTTAAAGTATTAACTTATTTGGGTTATAACAGCAGCAAGAGATACATAATATCAATTATCTCCCTCTCTGTTTCCCTGAAGATGAGACCGACACGGGGAAGTAAGCCAGTCTCCAGGTCTCACAGCCAGTTGAGTGGCAGGGTCAGGATTAAATTGCAGATTGTCTGATGCCAAAGCAGACACATGTGACTGCTAATTGATGCAGCTAGTGCTGTGGCCTGTTCATAATACACGTCTAGAAATATTTATCCAGTCAGTGAATACATTACCAAGAATGAATAAGTACACTGCAGCTGTGTTTAATGAGGTTGACATTTTTAATTGTGCAAATTAAACAGGTCAAGGTACAATTCTGCTTTCAGGAGGATTTTACATTTTTTTGAACATAGAGGGCTGGAAAGGCTGTAGTGTGCATTTTCAGCCAGAACAGTCTAGAAAGCAAATTATTTTCCATAGTTAACTACAGAACCTTCTATGTATATGAGTTCCTCTCTGTAACAGATCCCAGGTACCAGAGCTTCATGGTGGACAGATGCACTGAATAGGCAGTTTAAGCATTTGCGAGGGTGGGGAAGTAAGGCTGTCGGATGAAAGAGGGCCACTTCACAGCCAGATGACAGCCAGCGTGCCCCTTCAAGGTCACCATCAAGAGTACCCTTTCCCTTTCAAGTTTATTCTCAAGCTTCTCTCTTCCAGAGTTTAATTCGTTGGCTTTAAAGTAGAAACTCAGAGGCTGCCCTTTGAACTAGGACGCCAGAGGCTTCTGACCCAGAGGTCTCCAGACTTTCTGTTGAGAGCAGTGGTGGAGGGCTCATCTCCCCTCCTAGGTAGAGGGACAAAAACTGCACTGCTGTGCTCCGGGCTCCCAGTTCACTCCTTAATCTCCATTTGTACTGCAGAGCTCCTGAAACAATGGTCTTTGCGAAACGCCTCCTATGATGTTTTTAATGACTTGCCCCCAAATACCATCTCATAAAGATGTGGTGCCCTGAGTTGGTTTGGAAAAAAAAAAAAAAAACCACACAGAACCCGAAGTTAGAAATTAGCTTTATCAGAGATATGAAAATATCGCTGTAGCGATACTCCAAATCTTTGCTACTTTGATGTGACATTAAGGGGAACTGGAGAATTATTTCTGTAGAAATATTGCCTCTAGTCATTTTAATGCACCCAAGTCAACTAGATCCAGCTTTAATCAGGAAGGCAAGGTCTACCCTCCCTCTGTCCTTTGAAACATCAAAAGCGATGTAGACTATCTTCACCCAACTCATTGCTAACTAAATTCACATTCAGATCAAAACCAAATTCTGTCCTGCTCCCTTCTTAAAATTAAACTGTGAAGGTGACCCTGGCGACACGCAGTGCAGCAAGGAATATGACTGCTGATTGAAGCTCTGTGCAGAACTGTTCTTAAATTACAGCATCTTAGCCGGGCAGTGGTGGCGCACACCTTTAATCCCAGCACTCGGGAGGCAGAGGCAGGCGGATCTTTGTGAGTTTGAGGCCAGCCTGGTCTAGAAGAGCTAGTTTCAGGACAGGCTCCGAAACTACAGAGAAACCCTATCTTGAAACCACCCCCCCCCCAAAAAAAGAAAAGACAATTCAGTTTCTTAGGGCTTCCATTTGCTTCTCTTCCTTTATCTGCTTTTGGAGACGCGTGTGGGGCTATGATCTGGGCATCACTTTCTCCTCAGGGTTGCCACCTGTTCACTTTTAGGGCCTGGAGCAGTGTGTTGTGTAGGTGGCGGGGGATGAGTGACTGCTCAGTTGATTGCAGAAGTGTTGTGGTACCTGCTTACATTTCACATGGAGAGAAGAAGGGCATGGCCCTGTCAAGTGTTTGACTTCGCAAGGACTGTCACTTCAATGTCACATGCCCAGCACCTTCCATCTTCCCACAGGACAGACACCGAGCAGCTTTAGGCAGGTTATTTCTTAACCCTCTGTGTAGCACAGTAGTTAGAATAGGATCTCTATATTTTGAGTATGGGTGGATGGGCAAGCGAGTGGCAGGGGAAGCAGACAGATGACTGGATTGGCAGAGGTGGGAAGGTATCTGCGTTTACCCAGGTGTCAGATTTCCTTCATTCTTGCTCTTCGGTTTTTGTCATGTTGGGAAAGGGTTTTATTTCAACAAAAATAGAATACCAAAAGAAAGGAAGCGTAGTGGGCTTCGTCAAATTCCGTGTGACTCCTGAAGGCGATGTAAAAGTGCCCATTTAATTATAAAAAATAACAAACACTGAGAGCTAATCAATAACAAGATAGGTTGCTCCGTAGAACCTCCCATTCATTGAAGGCATGCAAGCAGAGCCCATGGAGCAATCCATAAGGAATCATGTAGAAACGCCCTCTGTCTGGAGCAGAAAGAAGGATTATTTCCGAAGTTCATATTTTGGGGTCCAGGAAAATGGAAGAATAAAATTCTATCCTGGTCAGATTTGGTTATCTGTTAAGATGAATCACTGTTTTACAGAAACCAACCATCCGCCTAATAGCTTATCACTTGATAGTGGACTCTAGGTCTGGAGCTGGTCCTCTATCACATCTATCACCTTCACACATGCACACACACACACACACACACACACACACACACACACAGAGAGAGAGAGAGAGAGAGAGAGAGAGAGAGAGAGAGAGAGAGAGAGAGAGACCACTTGTTCTTTAGACTGAGAACCAGAAATGTGGTGAAACCATGTACTATTGTGGAATTACTTGGTGAATTTGAAATATGGGATCTGAAAACCTAGAAGAAATACTATTTTTTCATGGGTCTAGCCTTGGATAATAAAAATACCACTGCTTCAACCTTCCCAGGGAACTGCATGAGTGAATTCATGGGACTCATCAAAGGTCACTATGAGGCAAAGCAAGGTGGATTCCTGCCAGGGGGAGGCAGCCTGCACAGTGCCATGACCCCTCACGGTCCGGATGCAGACTGCTTTGAGAAGGCCAGCAAGGCCCAGTTGGCACCTGAGCGGATTGCTGATGGTACCATGGTAAGCAGCCTGAAGCTTCAGGGGCCTGCCTCTGGGCTCTGAAACTTCTATAGAGGAAAGCAGCTCTTTTCTGTCTCTCTGAAGTCACAGAGGTGGAGTGGGGGAGGGTTTTTTGTCTATGTGTGCATGTTAGAAGTCCGCATACATACAGCTGTATGCACCCTAGACTTCTGGTGTGATAGCATAGGAGTTTGACAAGGAGTCAGACCAGTTCAAATCCTAGCTCTTAATTCCTATGGAAGCTCGCCACGCTTCATTTTTCCATCTGTAGAATGGATATACTATCCAACCCAGAGGACATCTGCGAGTTATAATGCCCTATGGAGTGTTCAGTAACTTTCAATGTAAGGAAGCATTATTAATACTCTTTGAAGGGTTTTGCTGTATCTAAATGCAGCCCTGTGTGTGTGTTCTGTCTCAGAGTATTGTATATGGGAAGCAATCCTGAGGACCACAGTAGCAGAGAAGGCAAATGTCACCTTCAGCCAGTTCTGAAAGCAAAGGAGGGTCAAGGAGTTTTTGCCTCGCTATAGTCAGGGCTGGTGACAGCAATTCTCAGTTGCTTTCTTCATTTTCTTTGTTCTCCTCTGGCATGGGGTGAAGCTGCTGGGATTTAAAGCCTGCTTTGTATTCCTCTTGTGTCCAGCTGTAAACACTGAGGCGGAACACAATTACAGTTGGCCGTGGTACTTGATTTTATTTTATTTTATTTATTTATTTTTTTGAATTCTTGGAAACAGACTTGCTGGACCACAAGAAATAATTTTATGCTAAACCATATGCAGACTCGCTGCACATTTTAAAACAAATGCCTTCAATGCTACATGGTTTAAAACGTACAGCACAAACCTGCTTGACAAAAAGGCTGGCTTGTACACTCCCCAGCACCAACTGTCCACCTGTCCAGTGGGGTTTGCTTTGAGGCCTGAGTCCAAATCCAGAGCTGCTTTTATAGAGAAAGGGACACAGAGTCCTTCTTTTCTCCTAAGCCTAGGCTCTGTTACCCCTTTCGTGAGCCTCTGGGGAGTATCTATAGGAACCTACAGCTCTGTGAGACAGTTTAATGATCTCAGGCTATTGCCTCTGACAACACTTGAACATACACATTCCACCCTAGTGCTGTTCATCAATAACCCTTGGGCCTCCAAATGGGCTTTTGAAAGCCATGCTACTCAGAGCAATGTTCCACGATAGTGGGGTACAGGGCTGTTTTTTACATGCAGTAAGAATTTGAGTCCAAGACCTGGATTGCTAGTGAGATGGAGCTGACTTGGGAAGGGGATTAGGATGGTAAGGGGCTGGGTTTCTGGAGGTCCAGAATATCTGGAGGGCACCCTCCACGGGCACTTGTATGCATGTGTGCATCCTCACCCCCAGAGATACACGCATACACATAAATAGAAATTTACCGAGACCTAACTTTATGTCTCCCTTACCATTTCCCATCATATAACGCAGACACAGACCAGTCTGCCATAGCCTTATTCCAGTGGGAAGTGGTTTATATGATCTTTCACGGCTCAGCCTGACAGCAAAACTCGCAAGAAGTCAGCAGAAGACCATAATAATAATGGCTGTAACATTTACCCTCATGTGTGAATAGGGCTTTAAACCTTCGCATTCAGGTATAGAGGTCAGGCAAAGACACACATCTCCACTGACAGACAAGGAGAAATTCATGTGTGTGGGACCCCAAACATTAATGCAGGTGTCCTGGGCAGGTGTTGCAAAAGAATAATATAATTTTCCTTCGGTCTGTCTAGAGGGTTTTTAATTTCTTAATGAAAGCAAAAATAATTGTAAGGTTTGGGTTGTTCACATTATTTTACAAAAGACACTATAGATAGAAAAATCAACCACAGATAAAAAGCTGAAATGTCTAGTCTATATAGAATATTTTTCAGCTTCTTTCTACTGTGGCCAGAAACATCCAGAACACAGTGGGGTGTGCAGCATCAGTCCCTTTATGGACCATCTTCATTTTCTCGCCTTTCTTCTTTTTCCTTTTTCTGAGCTGAACTCTTGGTCAGGCTCCTGGAGAAACAGGCTAAGACCTCAGTTCTGCCATCAGTTACCACCTTAGACAAGCTACCTCTCAGCTCGGGCCTTTGCTCCTTCCTTTGTGGAATAAAAGTATGCCCTACATATCAGGACATCACCACGAGTGATGGCCCCTGAGAAGACCCCAGGATTCTCCCACATCTGCCCTTGGAAATAAAAACTTTGCCTCCAGACTTCTATGAGCAATGCTAGTCCCACACTCAAGGCCGTAAGTAGATAGAAACCTGTAGACATCTTCATCAGCTTATACATAGTATAAGATCCAGAACCCTGGGCTCGTGTTTCCCCTCCTCGTCATGGCAGTACGTGTGACCATAATTAGTCCAGTGTTTTGTCCACCCATACCTTCTCTACGTATCTAACGAAACACACTTTATTATCCCCTTACCTCTTCTCCTCATCTTCCTCTTATTTCCTACAGGCATTTATGTTTGAGTCTTCCTTGAGCTTGGCAGTCACCAAGTGGGGACTCAAGACCTGCAACTGTCTGGATGAGAATTACTACAAGTGCTGGGAGCCTCTCAGGAGCCACTTCACCCCCAATTCCAGGGACCCCACAGGACCTAAGTGAGACCGAAGCCTGTTTCTGTAATTGAGAATGGATTCACATGGTTCCCTTGAGAATCCCACACCCTCTGGGGATACAGGGACTCACTTTTCACAGTCAAGGAACTCGACGTGTTTGTGGAAACGCATTCGGAAATGTCTATGGCCTTCTGTTATTCAGTAAATATGTGTTCTGTGGATGTTGCAAATGATCATTTTCTGGTTTCGATGTCCAGGACTGGTTGGCCAGAGGAGCCCATGACTGGGGACTCGGGGTGGGAGTGGGAGCACTTCCTTTGGGCTTTACTCTAAGATCACAAGTACAGGAATCTGTAGAGACTATGGGCCAGGCATTCGTCTAAACTGTGTGGATACCCAGGACAGCAGGCATCTAATTCTGCTAGTCATGTACAATGAAATTAGACAAGAAGTTCAGCCGCCGCCAAGAAGAAGCAGGAATCCATTCACTTTAGGGGAATAGCTGTCTGGGGATGACCGGATCTGGGTTTCTCTGGTCTTTGCAGGAAAGGTCCCGTGTCCTAGGAAACTCATGGGCCTCCTCAAGTGGAGACAGTCTGTTATCCTTCTATTTATTCGTTTGTCAATCCATTTGGTAATCCTGTGTGAAATCCCTCTTACCAACCTTAGAGCAGGGTGCTATGGGTGAACGCTTGAAATGGAAGAATCATTCTTGGGAGAAAGAGCCAACAGAAACTGATGCCCAAGGAGAAGGTCACATTGAAAATGAGGCATGATTGTCTAGCAAGCTGAACACAACTTATAAAGCTTCCTCTATAAGGTCAGCGTCCCTCCCAGGACAGGGCTGCCCGAGACTTTGGAAGTGGGTTGACTATGTTCTCCTGGGGTGCAAAGATATGCAAGTCAGAACAGAAATATGGAAAGTGATAGCTGCCCTGACTTTGATTTTACAGGGGTAGCATATCCATTCTGCTTTGTTGCCATGGCAGCAACTTAAATTTGCTGCTATCAAATTTTCCTCTAATAATACGTGTTGAGAGTCATATGTTAGGACCTAGGGACTAGAATGCCAGATGAAATACAAGATACCCAGTTAAATTTGAATTTCTGACAAACCATAAATAATTTTAGTAATAACTATGTCCTATTCAGTTCTTGGACAGCCTTATACTAAAACATTATTTATGATTCATCTTATCTTCATAATTAACTGGGAAACCAATATTTCTCTTGGCTAAATCTGGCAACCCTACTAGAGATATCAAGGATATAGATATGATTCTGGCCTGTACAAAGGTTATATTCTAGTGAGGGAAATACATAAAATAAGCATACAAAAGCATTACAAGCATGCCAGATAAAGACAAATAGATTGGAGCATAACAATAAATGAGTTGGACTAGGAAAGCCTTTCCATAGAAAGTTAGGTCCCCAGTGAAGAAGGAACATTTAGCCATACCTAAAGAAGAGGAAGGAGGAAGTCACTGGGAGTCGGGTAGAATGAGAAGGAGAAACATGCCAACACCTTCTAGATTTAAGGAACTGAAAGAATTGGAAATGAGTTCATAAAAGGAAGAGGAGAAACAAAAAGCAGCAGCCACCACCAAAAACCTGGCATTGTCCTGAATCAATGAGAAACAGAGAAAGGACAATGTCTGTTTTTGAATGGACATGAAAGGACCCGTGGAAGGAGGAGCTGAGAGCAGGGCTGGGATGGCTTCTCATCTGTGGAAGTTGTCTTGTTGTGGTCTCAAATAAACAAGTGAATAAAAGGCACAGGTATCTTTAAATGTAACTAGGTAGACTTTCCCAAAGTTCCTTAATGTAACAGAATCTTTATTAAAAGTTAAACGTCATTGCTGGGCAGTGGTGGCGCATGCCTTTAATCCCAGCACAGGAGGCAGAGTCAGGCGGATCTCTGAATTTGAGGTCAACCTGATCTACAGTGAGAGTTCCAGAACAGCTAGGGTTACACAGAGAAACCTTGTCTGGGGGAAGGGACAAAGGAAAGAAAGAAAACAAATGACTAGAAATAAAAATAATTAAGAAAATAAAAATTATTAAACATAGTTAAAAAGCAAAGCTACTTTCAAACATGTTTTCAAATGAACCACTGTAGCTGAAGCTTATGCCCCAACCCCAATCACCATCTAGGCCCACTGGCTGCTCTCCACTACCAGTTCCCACCCCTCTTCCTGATGTCAGAACCCATGAAGGTACTGGGGAATGATTGAGCCTGGACATTGCTCTCAGGCAAGAACAAACGTGAATCTGTGAATAAAGATGAAAGCTCTCTTGCTCTGTACCTCTGAGGTTTGTATTCAGCTCTGGTTCTCTGAAAGGATCAAGCTCCACATAGGGCAACTTTCTCGCTACTGCACCTGTTGTTTACCCCAATCTCTTCCCTTTCACCCCCAATTCTTCCACTAAAGTAGTTTATCCACAAGCCCGGCCTTCCCTCTGTGCACTTATTCCAAGCCTACTCTTCCCCATAGCACCTCAGCTCTGACCCATTTGTTGCTGTTAACAGGTGGGTGACCAGATGCACGCGTGACCTGGGTCTCCGTGCACTGAGCATCCAGGACTTTGAACTCTATCTTTCCACTTACAGCAGCGATCCGCCAGCCTGAGACAAGATCTCACCAGGCCAGATTGTTCACACTAATTAACTTTTTTTTTCCAGTTTCTTTCTGTGTGTCTCAGATCAGTTAGGAAAATTTGTGTCATTTCCTTAATTTTCCAAGATGCTCCTCAAGAAATCTGCCATCTTTTTGCTTGGAATGAAAAACTCCCAAGAACAGAAAGCACCCTGATTAAGTTTCTTCCAGTGACAGGAGGATTTCCTGCCAGACCTCCTTGGCATCTCTGTATACTTTGCCATTTAGAAGCAAGTGTAACAGCCGCCACCCTTCTCAGTTCCTTTCTGAAAGACTTGCCACAGTCCAGGCTACTGGAAATGTCCCTAGACCAGTGATTCTCAACAGGGGCCATCCTGCTCCTTTTCCCCAACTATAACAAATCCAGTTGAGAGACATCTTTTGGTTGACACAACTGGAAAGGGAGCTGTAGACATCCGGTCCTCTGATAAGTACACTGTAGTGCACAGCCCAGTCGCACCCAACAAAGAACTCTCAGATGCTAGATGTGAATGAACAATGGTTCTCAGAGTCAAGCATCTTAAAGCTCCAGTGCCCAGGCTACACCTCAAACCAAGCAAACACCAGGGATGGGACAAGGCTATGGGCATTTCAGTGAAAACCAGCAACGAAGGTACTTCTGTTTCCAGGATTAATAGATAAAAAGACTTGGGGAAAACCCTAAGGCTCTGTTTTCCAGTAAACAGAATGAACAGGAAGGTAGGGGCATTGGGTAAGGAGTTACTCGGGAGTAAGGAACCCTGAGGATAGTACTTACCTCCTAGCACTGCTTAAAACAGGTCTATAAGTTCAGGTCAGTACATTACTTAGGGACTGGAGAGATGACTTAATGGTTAAGAGAACTGACTGCTCTGCCAGAAGACCAAGAGTTCGGTTCCCAGCACCCACATGGGCAACCCACAGCAACCTGTAATAGTGGAATGAAACCTATCACAACATAAGCACCGTATAACATGTGTTAGTACTTCTGTGGGATTTGGGAAAATTGTTGCTCTTAATCTATTAGTTTTTACTATAATCATTAGGTAATTACTAGTAACCATTATACACGAATTTCATTTTTGGAAAGAATAGTCACTGAGAATATAGGTTCTGGCTGGGTAGTGGTGGCGCACGCCTTTAATCCCAGCACATGGGAGGCAGAGGCAGGCAGATCTCACTGAGTTTGAGGCCAGCCTGATCTACAAGGAGAGTTCCAGGACACTCAGGACTGTACCCAGAGAAACCTTGTTTCAAAAAACAATATATATGTTCTGAAATCCAGTTTGTGTTTTTATGGCCAAATGAGTTTGGACGTGTGACAACCTCTTTAAGTCTTGCATTCTTCCTTAAAAGAAGGAGTGTTTTCTTTCCCCCCAGGTTTTGGGATTTAAGTGGTGGTCTGAAGACATCCACACAGTGCACACTTTTTATTGTTACCCATATGACTCAGAGAGAATTCAGTTCTTACTTCTGGGGGACTGTGGTGCCCTCTACCATAGGAGCTGCTGGAATGACCAAGCAGAGGCCCTATTGACTGGGGTTTCTGATCCTGCCCGGTTCCTACAGTCGTTAAGTCCCAAAGAAATCACACAGAGGTCTACATTAGTTATAAACTGATTGGCCTATTAGCTCAAGCTTCTTATTAACTCTTATAACTTATATTAGCCCATTATTCTTGTCTATGTTAGCCACGTGGCTCAGTACCTTTTTTTTTAGCTAGGCAGTCACATCTAGCTTCTTCTGCGGCTGGGTCACACTGCAGAGCAACTTTCTTCTTCCCAGAATTTTCCTGTTCTCATTGACCTGCCTCTACTTCCTGTCTGGCTGTCCAGCCTATACTTTCTGCCTGGCTGCTGGCCAATCAGCATTTATTTAAAATATAATTGACAGAATATAAACCATTGTCCCACACCAAGGCCCATGGGCCTAAATAAACTAGCATCTGGCTGAAGAGGAAGGCTTATGCACTTCAGATGCCATCAGAGACAGATGCATCTGGTGGAGAGGAAGGTGTGTACACTTCACATCTGGTTGAAGAGGAAGGTGTGTACGCATCGGATGCCATAAGAGACAGATGCATCTGGCTGGAGAGGAAGGTATGTGCACTTCACATCTGGCTGAAGAGGAAGATATGTACATGTCGGATGCCATAAGAGACAGATGCATCTGGCTGGATAGGAAGGTGTGTGCACTTTGAATGCTGTCAGAGACAGATGTATCTGGCTGGAGAGGAAGGTGTGGGCACTTCGGATGCCATCAGAGACAGATGCATCTGGCTGGAGAGGAAGGTGTGTGCACTTCGATGCCATCAGAGACAGATGCATCTGGCTGGAGAGGAAGGTGTGGGCACTTTAGATGCCATCAGAGACAGATGCATCTGGCTGGAGAGGAAGGTGTGTGCACTTTGGATGCCATCAGGGACAGATCATCTGGCTGGAGAGGAAGATGTGTGCACTTTAGATGCCATCAGAGACAGATGCATCTGGCTGGAGAGGAAGGTGTGTGCACTTTGGATGCCATCAGGGACAGATGCATCTGGCTGGAGAGGAAGGTGTGTGCACTTTGGATGCCATCAGGGACAGATCATCTGGCTGGAGAAGAAGGTGTGTGCACTTCGATGCCATCAGAGACAGATGCAGAAGGCTGAGAGTGCTGAAGCCCTTGAAAATCCTCTCGCTGCCGTTAGGTCTGAGAGCAAGAAATCATATGTTTCAACTTAAGATCCTAGCCGTGTCTATTAATAGATCTAGTGAAGTGGAAGCTAAGACAGAATTTAAAGTGATTTTGATAAAAGCAGTTTCCTTCTGTCTGAGAGCTTTTCCCGGAGGAATCTTGCCTAATCATGAGGCCCTTGGGACTTTCATTAGGGCTCATCCAGAGGTTTTTTTACAACTAAAGTTATGTCAGAGTTGCAGTACAAGCCATGACAAGCGTGATTAAGAGCAATGCCTTATGGAGGACTAACAGTATGCAATGCCATAGCAGCTCAGCGAGGAGAGTTTGACAAATGGGGACATTTTGTACACTCATTAGCATTGATTTTAGATTCTGTGAATAAAATTAAAATCTGAAGGATGCTCTCTTTCTCTTAATAAAAGGATATGATCTGATTAAGAGTTTATTCAACTCTAAGTATCTGAAAATCTAACATTAGCTTAGCAACCAGGATCTTATTAAAGATGTCCGAGGTTAACAATTCAGAATAGGGGAAATGACAGCATAGAGGAGTCCTGAACCCAGATTTTTGTCTGGGAAATGTCTGGTAATCTTGATCCAAGACAAGGGTCGTCTCATCTTTCCTGATGCGATGGATGATCCAGCAGCCTCCTGAGAAGCCAGGTTTCTATTGTAGAGCCTACCACGAGCACCTTCAGGTGGCAAAGCAGCAAGACAATAAGGAGTTGGGTTTGAGTATCTTCATTCTCATAGTCCCAGGGGAAAAAAATGAATCTGTCAACATTAGTTTTGCACGATTACAACTAACAAGCAAACAAGCAACTCCCTATTTAAACAACTTCTCAATCTTTGGATGAGGTCAGAAAATTGGCCAGCAATTGGCCAGTCCTGGCAGTATCACTTGTGACCACAACCAGGTGACAAAAGAAATCAAGCAGCACTTCCTAGTCAGAACTCAGAACCTAATCTTCAGATTAGTGGGTGTTGAAGCATCAGAGAAGTAATTTTCAGTCCAAACATTTCCTATAAAATTCTGATATGAAACCTGCCACTCAAGCTACTCTATACACCATACTATACTTTTTGTGGCTTTTAATATTTCATGTAAAATGTTGATAAGACTCTCTTTGGAAAACGTCATGTTTTTAATTTTTGAAAAATCAATATAAGATTTTTAAGTCTTTGTGTAAAATTTTAAGAGTTGTTTATCAACTTCTCTCTTTCAAAATTCTTTTCAAAAATTCTTTCAAAATTCTCTCTTTTTACAAAATTGCCTCAACAATTTTGTAGCTGATGGCAGTTCTCAAGAATCTCCTAAGCTGGGCAGTGGTGGCGCACGCCTTTAATCCCAGCACTCGGGAGGCAGAGGCAGGCGGATCTCTGAGTTCGAGGCCAGCCTGGTCTACAAGAGCTAGTTCCAGGACAGGCTCTAGAAACTACAGGGAAACCCTATCTCAAAAAACAAAAAAAAAAAAAAAATCTTCTAGACTGATTTCTCAAATGGCCTCAGCTGTTTCCAGCTTCTCCAGGGTCCAAAATTCTTCTAGAACCTAGTAAGAGACAAAGTAAAGAAGTGACTCAAAACTAGCCAGGTAGAATAGCATGTCTCCAGCCCTCATCCTGGGGAGTGACAGAAGTCAGAGGCCCATGAGTTCAGAACCAACATAGGACACATAGCAAAACCCTGTCCCCCCAAGAAAGAAAAAAAAAGAGAAGCAGTAGAGAAGAGGGAGGAGAGTGTAGGACTGGGAAGACAGCCTTGCTGGTGAAGTGCGTGCATGCCATGCAAGCCTGAGAACCCAAGTTAATGCTCAACCCCAACATGATAAAGCCAGGAATGATCATTCTGGCACAGACAGGTTGGTCCTTGGGGCTCATTGGCCACCAACCTAGCCTAATCAGTGAGCAGTAGGACCCAGGGAGAAACTCTGTCTCAAAAAGCAAGATAGATGTTCCCTAGGGAGGAACAACACCCCAGGAGGGCATCAGGAGCCTACACATATACTGTGTGCTCACATCCACAAACACCCACACATTCAAAAGAGCTCATGCACAAGCAAGGAGGACAAGAAGGGGCATATTCGAAACTAAAGAGATATTCCTTGTGACAACGGGAAAAAGCAAACTTGAACTTTAGTGTCAGGTTTTCTCCAGATAATCTCCGACATTCTGTGAGTCATCCATATCCAGGAAAACCCAGAAGTCAATTGCTAGATCTCTATGAGCTCGAGATTCACAGAACACTTCTGTGATAGCTCCAAACGAAGGTTCTCCCAGCAGATGACATGGCTTTGTGGGTGCTTCTCTTGGCCATGCTACTACCAAGATAAGACAGTCGACTCTGCCAGAAAACCAAGGATGTCAAAGGGAAATGAATAAAAGCATCATCATCAGAGTTAGCATGACAAATGGATGCTCTAGAAGAGAAATGGAACTCAGTCACTTTCCCCACAAAAGCAGAAAGTAAGGAACGGAAGTAGAAAGCCCAAAATCTTTTCATACATTTAAAAGTGTGTTTTCGGAAAGATGGCTCAGTGGTTAAGAGTACTGACTGCCCTTCCAGAGGACCCAGGTTCAAGTCCCAGCACTCACAGGGCAGCTCACAACTGTCTGTAACTCCAGCTCCAGGGGATCTGACACCCTCACACAGACATACATGCAGGCAAAACACCAATGTACATAAAAATTTAAAAAATAATAAATTAATTTAAAAAAAGAACTGACTGTAAGGTTTTAAAAAATTGTGTCTTTAGTTGGGCAGTGATGGCAAAAATGCCTTTAATCTTTAACACTCAGGAGGCAGAGACAGGTTGATCTCTATGAGTTCAAAGCAAGTCTGGTTTACAGAAAGAGTTCCAGGACAGCTAGAGCTACAACAGAGAAAATCTGTCTTGAAAGGAAAAAAAAAAATGATGTCTTTTTAGACAAAGTGCCATCCATATATTTTTTGCAATCATGCAAATTTAACCAAAACAGATTCTTGTACATATTTCTAATTTCTTCCAATAATCTATGAATTATCCCGAAGGATACAGAGATGGGTAACAAATCTCTGCACCTGACCGAAGGAATGAGAAGGCTGCTGGGTGACACTGGGAGTTAGAAACACAAAGGTTGGACCCAATGGGATTTCAATTAGAGAACAGGTATGATGTTTTGCTCGAGGCAAGATCCAAGCAAAAAAGGGTAAGAAGTCATATCAATTAAGAAAGCAATAACTGCCTGTGGGGGACGCCCACAGCTCCAGAGAAGGGGAAGTGATGTCATGCTCTGCTAAGGCAATTGTTGAACTGTCTCTGCCTGTGTGTGCAGAAGGGGAGCTAATAGAGATCATAGAGAGAGACGTCTGTACAGCTTTTGACAAGTTCATAGCCGGATGAGCCAATCTGCAATTGGCAGGAGCTACTTTATTCTGCATTAGGGCTGTCTCAAAAGTTGAAAACCACGCCTGAAAATCAGCAGCCTGATTACTGGTCCTCCCAACGCCTCTCTTGCCCTGTGATCATGCTCTACCCAGGGACCAACATGGTCTCCAGGAATGTGAACCTTGTCAGGCTGGTCCTGCTGACCACTGCCAGTCACTTTCTCTGTCATCTCGCTGAAGGCTTGAGTCTGAAATCTTTGTAAGATCTGGATCCTCATTATACGCCTGTCTTTTTTTCCCTTGTGTTCAGCAGTACCACAGTGTGGGCTCCAGTGCCCAGTGCTAGCAGCATCAGCCAGACAGATGGCACATTTGGAGCTCAGAGGAGGTGGCAATTGGTGTCCTCATCAGACTGCTTCTTGGTTTGATTTAGGACATTGTTCCTGACTGGTTGAAAAAAAAATCTTGTGGAATGATTAGAGTCTCAAAAACACATTGCTCAATACTTCTCAATGCTAAGAAATGATGCGAAAATTCCTCTGGGTACTGCTTCCTTTAACATGTAGTTTCCGAGAGTACACGGTGTTTTCCCCCAATGTGAGGGAAGGCTACAGTAACTTCTGATTGGAATGATCAAGGTTAGTCTTTAATTTGTCTTATTTAAGTCATAAAATCATTAAGGGAAAACGCACCTACATAAAAGGGCAGTAAGTAAATTTGAACAAGCAAATAACAAACAAATGGCCAGAAATACATGAAAATTCTTGAATCTCGGTAATAAATGAAGAGCAGATTTAAGATAGTTCTATTCACTGGGTTTAAAAATCATTACAGTAAACATCCACTGAGACTTTGTTCTTCCTTTATTTTTATTTTATGGTATGAATTGATAGGCATGTGGCCCCATGCACAGCACTATCCCATGAGAGAGTTACATGAACACAAACATTCTCCTACAAGTGTCTATCACATTGATCATAAAAGGAGAGAAAAGAAAAAGTCAATAAAATAGTCACTTATAAGAAGAATTAAGTAGGTTGGGATAGACACGCTGTCTTAGTTAGGGCTTCTACTGCTGGGAACAGACATCATGACCACGACAACTTTAATAAGGACAATTGGGGAGGCTTACAGGTTCAGAGACTTAGTTCATAGCTGTCATGGCAGGAAACATGGTAGTGTGTAGGCATACATGGTTCTGAAGGAGCTGAGAGTTCTACATCTTGACCTGCAGGCAGCGGGGAGAGACTGTATATTGGATGTAGCTTGAGCATATGTGAGACCTCGAAGTCCATCCCCACAGTGATGGACTTCCCGTAGTGGCATTTCACTTGTATTTTAATAAAGTTTTCCTGGGGATCGGGAAAGTAGAACAGCCACACTGACCAGCCTTACAGACCAGGCAGCAATGACAAGCACCTTTAATCCCAGTAGCCACAATGACACACACTTTCAATTACAGTAGCCACACTCGTTGCCATAGAAACCAGGAGGTAGAGATGCACGCCCTTAATCCCAGAACTAGAGAGGATTATAAAACGGGAGGAGACAGCTCTCAGTCTCAGTCTCATTCTGAGATTCCTGCAGAGCACTGAGGTAGAGGTAAGAGCCAATGGCTGGCTGTTTTTGCTTTTCTAATCTTCACGTTGAACCCTAATTTCTCTCTCTTAGTTTTTATAATCGTGCTTCAACTTTCCCCAATAGGGCCACACCTACTCCAATAAGGCCATACCTCCTAATAGTGCCACTCCTTATGGGCTAAGCATTCAAACACATGAGTCTGTGGGGGCCATACCTATTCAAACTACCACAGCAAGATACACACCAAAAAAATCATCACATGATATGGAATAAAGAGTGGGTTTTATTCTATTTTTTTTTTTTTTACTTGAGTACTTTCTAGACACTGGTTCATTTGCAGCATCAAATAATACATCTATAAAAGAAACCCAGAGGTCAAGGGAGAATTTCTTCCATTTTGCTTTCCAATAAAATAAGAGCAAAGCAATGTTGTTTGTTATGGATCTGGAGAACAATTTAATACAATAGCCTGCAGTGGTCATGGGTGCTGGGGAAGTGATTAAGGCGGCAAGATTCTCACTATCACCATGGCCTGGCTCACCTGTGTCCCCTGTCAACTCCTTACATCCTCTACTGGGACCTGTCCACTGTCCACCACCGGGGATGACTCTCAGCAAATGGGCACAGTGTTAGTCTTATCATATGGAAAGCAGAGACAGGAAAAGTTGGGGTCCAGAATGGACTACACAGTGAGAGAAGGGAGGAGGTAGAGAACTTTTGGGCCAGAAATGTAGCTCTGTGTTTTCCTAGCATGCTTAGGCTCTGGGTTCAAGTCCAGGATCACCAAAACAAAAATGAAGAATGGTAGCCTGTTCTGATAGCTCAAGGCTGTAAGGCACACTACTCAAGAGGCCGAGCATGAAGTCTGCAAATTTAAGACCAACCAGGGCAGCTTAAGGAGACCCCTGCTTTATATTAAAAGGTAAAAAGGAGCTTGGGTTGTAGAGGTTGCTTAGTGTCATAACCCTTGATTAGAGCGTGCAAAGATGCCAGGTTCAGTTCCCATCACAGAAGGAAATTGGGGGGGGGGGGGAGGAAGCATTAAGAGGATAGTGCTGTTGAGGTGGGGGTCAAGGACAGATTAGGAATGACATGAAATTCAGGATGAGAATCGCATGAGTCAGACAATCGCTACTTGCAGCTGTCTAGGGGCTAGACAGAGTTGCAGGCCTGTTTTGCAGAAATGCACCCTGCTTCATTTGAACTTTGTCTTTACACACAGCAACTTCATGTGTCTACCGGGCTTGCTCCTCTGACTTGTCTCTCACACCTTCTGTGGCTTCTGCCCCAAAACTCCTGTTTGCTTGCTGATTAGGCTCCTTATTACTCTAGTTCCCATAGTGTGTGTGTGTGTGTGTGTGTGTGTGTGCAAGTACACACATTTGTGTGCAGATGGCACATGCACAAGAGTGTGTGTGGATACGGAGGTCAGAGAACAGCCGTTCTTCAGGCACTAATCACCTTGTCTTTGAGTCAGGGCCTCTCATCGGATGGAGATTCTGGTTAGGTCAGGGTGGCTGGCTGGTGAGCCCCAGGGATCTGACTCTGCCTCCTCAGAGCTGGGACTGCAAGCGTTCCCCCACATCTGGCTTTTTACATGGATTCTGGGATTGAACTCGGGTTGTCATGTTTACAGGGTAAGCTTTTTATGGAATGAACTCGCTCCCCAGCCTTATAATGGTTAATTTTTGATTCTCATCTTCACTGGATTGAGAAGTGCCTAGTATATTAGTAAAGCACACCTCTGGGTGACGATGTTTTCAGATTAACTAAGGGAGAAAGACCTCCTCTGAATATGAATGACACCGCTTCACAGGCTGGAGTCCAGGGGCAATAAAACGGGAATGGAGAAAAGCCCACTGGGTGCAATTATTTTGCTTTGTATCCTGGCCACCATGACATGAACTGCTCCATGCTGCCCTGAGCATCCTTCCCCCATGGACTGAAACATAAGCCAAAATAAATCTTTCCTTCTGTAAACTGTCAGGTATTCTGCTGCCGTGAGAAATGTAAGAGACAGCCCGAGCGGGAGATCATCTCTATGTAGGATCAGGAGCCTTTCATTATCAGTGATTATGGGGCCCCAGTGATCTTCTGCATGCCAGGGCGCAGAGGGAGAGAGAAAGAGAGAGAGAGAGAGAGAGAGAGAGTCATAAGTTGTTCTGTTCAATACCCTTTCCTTCTCAAGAGATAGGGCCAGTATTTTGTGAATCTCTCTGGATTCAGGACTCTTTTGGGCACATTATTCTCATCCACTAATGGGATGCTTTGTAAAGCTACTGCTTTTGAATGGAGCCCAGAGAGAGCTCTGCAGCAGATTCAGGTCCAGGGCCAGCAGCTGTCAATGCTGCCAATTACGTCTCTAACACACCTGAGCCAATATCCTTGATACACATAGCACATAAGAGTAAGCTTGGGTCTTCTAGAGAACCCTGGCGATAAATGCCATGAAGACTCACTCCTCAAGCATGGTGACACCTTCTGCAATAACGAACAGTTCTGTTCCCAAAGCAGCTAGTTATCATTGCAAAAACACAATCTATTCAAGCGAGCTGCTCATTGTGATCTGCAAAGATAGAAGCACTGAAGTGTGTGGTAAGGTAGGCATTAGCAGCTCCGAGATGTTAAGTGAACAGCAGCGAAGCCTACTAAAGCTTAGCTACAGTATCGGCTTGCTGACAGCATCCTAAAGGGCTGAAGCACAGGGTTCACCATGTAGCCGGTACAATGAACCAATGGTCACACAGAGTGCCGCAGCTAGCCTTCATGAGCAAAAGGACCAGCAGCAGAACTGGTCCGTTTTGCCCTGATAGCGATTAACTGGTGGGACAGAACATGTGCTTTCTCACCCTACAAGTTTTGGGTTTACTTTTCTCTTTTTCCCAGAGCTAGTTATCACACCTAGAGCCCAAACACTAAAACCCAAACACATGCTGGGCAAGCATTTTACCACTGAGCTACATCCTTGATCCCCATAATTAGGGTTTTCTTTTGCATGGATTTGTGTTTGTAGGAAGGTTACGGCATGCTGCATCTCACGTGTAGAGATCGGAGGACATTTTGCAGGACTCGGGTTCTCTCCTTCCACAATGCAGGTTCCCGAGATTTAAGTTACAACACCGGTCTTGATGGCAAGAGCCTTTACCCCAGCCATCTCACTGGCCCAACTTAGGTTTTGATGAATAAGATAAGCAGATTCACTGTGGGATAAGGGCAGAAGCTTTCTATCAGGGAAACTGTAATCTGATAGATACCTCACCCATATTTGGGAGCCTGATTTGTGATAGGCAGAACTGACATAATTACAAGGGGATACTGTCACAGCCACACAACTGAGCCAGAGCAGTGGTTGGAATATGTGGGTACTTCCATGCCCAAGGTAACTGTGACTATGTGATTGCTATGACAACACCCAAAGTAACTAAGGCTGTCTTTAAAAAGAAACGTGGTGGTGACTCCCTCAGTCGAGCAATCTACATCTCAAGTGATGGCCAATGGGACATCTAGAAAGCAAGCTTGAGATGATGACCACCAGCCACGTCTCCAAGCCAGCTCTAGTAGTGTGGACCTCGACCTGCCCCACTTCCCCTCTCATACTGGTTCGTAGATTGTTATGTAGCCATCACTTTGAAGGCCATGTTAGTTAATGTGTGCAGGTTGAAGATCTGCATGGTACAGAGGAGGAAGTGATATACTTGTGCCTGTTTCACATCCTGTCCGCCTTCTTAGTCCTATTGCTGCTGCTACGTGGCTCAGCTACACACATCTGCTTTCCATCCTGAGCATCCTCTTCCTGATGGACCCAGCCAGCCAGGAAAGGAATGCCCACCTGGGACGTAACACTTGACCACCGGAAATAGGGTATTTGCTTTACCCATGTTTGAAGAATTCTGTGTACATTCTACAGAGGCCTTTCGAATGGGATGGGAGCCCATTACTCTGAAGTAAGAAGTCAACAGCCAGCACAGAGTGATGGATTGTCTCCCTCCCTGCATTTCCCTCTTCCCAGGCCCTTTTAGATATCAGCATAAACTACCTGCATACAAAGCCGTCCAGGCTTTGCTGGTAATGAGGGCAAACGCTAGGAACAGATGAGAGGCTGGCTGCATAAGCTTTCAAAGTTAAGACCAAAGACACTTAGCAGTCTAGAGTGCATGCTGTCCCCATGATCTGTCTCTGTGGATGAAATTGTTACCATACTGTTTCCAGACTCAACTACGAAGTGGAGTAGCAGGAATTGTTATTAGTTAATACTATTTCATTTTTATCTTCATGGCTTTACGAGGCGAAAGGCCTTACTATCTCCACGCTATAAAAAGAAAATGGAAACCAGAATTTTAGCTGCTAAATCCCAGCTGCCTTCATCCCAGGCTGGATGTCTAGCCTATGCCCTTAGCGGTCATCCTTCTGTTCCTCAGCATGCTCTCCGCCCTCACCTTCTTACCCCAGAGGCAGCCAGGTCAGATAAACCCAGCAGGCCCCTTGGCCTTTCATGTTCCTGTTAGACCCGTCAGCCTCCGGATCTTCAGAGACTAAACCAAATGCCATCTCCCCAAACCTCTCCCAGAGAACTGCTTCCTTATCAGTACTTCATTTTCCCAAGTGTTTCACATCATCGCTACCTTCTGCTGTGCTCACTGATAAGGCTGGGGCCACGCAAGGACTTAGTTATTAGATCCTAATGAGTTCTCGGAGCTGTGCACTCTGGCTCTCTGGCTATTGTACCCTCAGCATACATATCAGCTGGCCATGGTTAAGACTCATTTGTGAATGACAGGTTAAATGAATAAAGAATCGTTTCTTCAGGTTAAATGAATAAAGAAACGTTTCTTCATTGAGCTGGGCTCCTGGAAAGGAGATTCTACAACATCCAGCAAACACTGGCCGTCATTCTGACACACATTATCCCAGCACGAGCCACCTCTGCTTCCATTGTGAAGGTATTTACATGCCTCAACAACAAACACAAGAACAAAAGAGTCTGTTCAGCGATAATTGATTTATTTATACAAGGATAGCGTCATCCTTGCCAAACTTAATAGGAGATTTTCAAACTTCGGTCCAATTTTCCTTCCTGGATAAGTTTTTCCTTTCTGTCCTGTACAGAATAAAACAAAAAGAGACAATATTAAAAAGCATGGCATGGCCATGGAGTAACTGCAAATCAGCAATAAAAATTCTCAAAAGTTAGTTGTAGTCCCATCCCCTAAAGCCTAAGAACTCTGAGGAAGTAATGAGACGCTAGTTAGGACTGTAAGAAAATACCAACACTCAAAGTACCTTAGCTGTTTTCAGTGATAAGAAAGGAACTGCCCCATCCCAAATAGACATGGTTTTTGTTCTGAGGCAGAATCCAACCCTACAGTCCAGGTTAGCCTGGAACTCAGTCATTAGCCTAGCTGGCCTCAAACTCACGGTGATCCTCCTACCGCAGCCTCCCAGGGCTAGAATTACAGGTGTGAGCTCCCAAGCCCAGCTTCAAAGGTAGACAGCGAGAGCAAATGCAAACGCGGTCTGGAAAAGCACAGCTGATCGACCAATCAAAAGACAAGACCTCCGACAGAAGAGTGGGTGGTTGGCTGATGATGAAGATGGGGGAGTGGCCTCCAGTCAGGATGGCTGCACAAGCCCTAGGACTGTGCCAGGAACCAAGAGTCAGAGGGAGCAGCCTTCTCTGTGACTTGCAGCAAGGCCTCTGGTGATGGTGACTGACAGGCTACTTCTGCTGCCACTGTGAGGGTTTAGTATGTTTGTAAAGTCACTCACATGAAGAACTCAGCAACTGAGAGCATGCTAAGTGATCCGTACACTCTGTTCACACTGGACCAATAAACCTCATCTCTAACAAATGCGTCAACAAACTGAAGACCTTCACCAGCACATCTGAAGGTGAGTCACAAAAGAAGTCTAGTCTTTTTTTTCTTTTTCTTTTCTTTTTTTGGGTTTTTCGAGACAGGGTTTCCCTGTAGTTTCTAGAGCCTGTCCTGGAGCTAGCTCTTGTAGACCAGGCTGGCCTTGAACTCAGAGATCCGCCTGCCTCTGCCTCCCGAGTGCTGGGATTAAAGGCGTGCGCCACCACCGCCCGGCTAAGAAGTCTAGTCTTAAACCAGGCATGGTGACTCATTCCTGTAATCCCAGTGCTCAGGAGGCCAAGACAGAGCCCTTAAATCTGAGGCTGGACTGGGAAGCATAGTGAGACCTTCTCAATTCTGTCTTAGTGAAAGTTTCTACCCACCCTCTAAGGAGAAAATTAACTTTAGAAAAAGTTATTATGGTATTCATATGCTTAATAATCACACTACAATTTCCTTATATTATCTGGAAAAAACAGGAAAGCTTTCATGAGCTAAACTCTAATCTCATACATTTAAACTGACCGTTCCATGACTTTTTTTCTAATGGCAGAGTAAACATTAAATTAAATCTGAAAGACCCATAGGCTGCCATGGTTTTTAACAAAGTATCAAACCAAATTGAAAACTCCAACTCTTCCCAAAAGGAATGAAGATACAAGATAGAAGGGGAAAGGACTGTTCCAATAGGAGGGGCTTGGGAGCAGTGGCCACAACACTGAGCTGGTACCTCTCACACCAATGCTAAACACCCTGCCCAATACTTACCCTGTCTGTTTTGAAAATGTAATACCAGAAGATGAGGGGCCCAAATGCTGCCACAGCTCCTAAAAGTGAATTCTTGGGGGTGGGTCTGAAATTAGGATAAATATTTGTTGATCTTGCATAGGTCCAACGAATCAAGGCAGGATCTTCCTGAAATTAATACAAAGATTTGTAAACCTCAAGGAGGACATGTTGAGAAGGGGATTCATCAGGGTTGTTGTGAAGGAGCACAAGGATGCCTTCTGTTCTCCAGGGTAACTCACACTGCCTTCAGCCCTGGCTTCTGACATCTACTCCCAAGCGGGATTGCACGGCTGTGCCACCACTCCCACCGACCCATTTCTGACACTCAAAAACTTTTTTTTTTTCTTTCTCTCCTCACTCCCTTTCCCTTTTCTTTTTCGGTTTTGGTCTTTACAAGACAAGGTAGCTCTGTAGCCCTGACCAACCTGTAGCCCAAGTCAGCATCATGACAATCCTCCAGTCTCAGCTTCCCAAGTGCTGGGACCGCAGGTGAGCACCACCACGTCTGGTCACAACAACTGTCTAAGGATCCCGTTCAAATCCTGCACAGCATGAAGGTTTTTCTATCCGCAGCTAGCTTTCTATTAAGATTTAACTCCTAACTTGAAACTGGCAGAGAAACCCCCTTTCCCCTTCTCTTCCACGTATCCCTCCCTGACTTCTCCTTACCCTGGTTCACTCTCTCGGAAGTGGCCATCAAAACCACACCACAGCCCTGACAAAGACAGACCTCAGACACTGTCAAGCTTCCTATTTCTAATGCTGTGACAATGGCCTGTTCCCTGCTTTATCAGCTGCAGGAAGATGAAAGTAGGTTTACTCTAACTCTGAATGATATGCTTTTGCTTCCTTTTGGTCCCGAGGAGCAAACCAAGGGCACCGTGTGGACTAGGCATGAGCTCCACCTCTGAGCTATACCATTCACCATGAACTATGTTTCTAAACTAACTTAGCTGATGTTTGAAAAACAAACTATTACATTCCACACTATGAAAAGTCTTGCAAAAAAGGGTCAAAGTTGTCAAATAATCAGCTTATCTTGGTTAAGAAAAAAATAATTTAATATATTTATACTAAAATAATTTTCCAAGAATAGCAAATCTACCCCAAACACATAATTAAAGTTAATTAGCTAAATCCCCAAGTGATTTTGCAAAATTATTCTCTCCAATTAACTGACAAATTAAAATAAGCAAATAAAATCAGCTTTAGTCTTCAGTATGCAGCATGAACGTCTAAGGTGCTAACGAACACCAAACAGCCGTGATTGGCAGGACTGAAATAAGTTCCACATTTACACTTCAAACTAAACTGCACTACAGCGATATGACCCTGAGGTGACCAGCTGCAGCTCACAGGTAAAGCAGCCTGAGTGGAGACGCTTCCAGCCTTTCAATCAGGCTGAATTTCTCAACCGTGTGGGCAATCTGGGCAAGGGCTCGCTCACTACCAGTCAGAGAAGTCTAAAAAGATAACCTGCTGCTCTAGAAACAATTACTATTATCACTCCATGCTAAGACCGCAGGGCTTTGCGGGGTTGTTTATTATTCCCTGGTGCAAACAGTAACTGCAACAGAGTAAGGCCAGAAGATGAGAGGATCAGCGTGTCTGCTCTTCTGCTGGAGACTGCACCTGAATGCCAGTAAGATTTCTCAATCTGCCTGTCACTCGCAGCTCTGCACTTCAATACCTTCCAGAAATGGAAATTTCATTTCAAAAAAGTACCAGTAGCTTCAAGATCAAAACCACAGGAATAAAGCTGGAGAGGCGGCCCGTGGCTGAGGAGTTGGTGGTTGCTGCTAAAGAGGACCTGGGCTCAGCTGCCAGCACCCACACGGTGCCATCTCTAACTCCAGTCCAAACGGCCCAAGAAAAGCAGACGAAACACTCACGCGAATAAATTAAGTAAACAGGGGAAGGGCAACTTTCCACGAGGCCGCTCAGTGGCCAGTGGAACGCCAGCAGCCTCCGGCAGAGTGAGACCTCGAACCTTCCTTCACTGTATTTCCGAGCCCAACTCGGCTTGGTTTTGCCCGCTCCGCCCATTCTCTCTCCATTTCTTTTGCTCTTTTCCTTCCATTTTTCCAATCTTTTAACACTAGACCTCAGCTTTTGCTGGGCTTTCTTACCTACATCCACTCCATTAAAGTCAGCAGTCACATGACCTTGGGCCTTTATAGGCTAATGGCTACCAATATTCTACTTCTAGCCTTAGACCTTCCTGTTCTACTCACCATCTACTCATCCGGGCGCGGACATAACCACCTAACAGGCACCCCAAAAACCCAATCTGTCAATATTTCTTTTCAATCCACCGCCATGCTGGTTCCTCTCGCTCTTCTAGGAAGAGGAGCTCTGTTGGCCTTGGAGTTGCCCTTAGCTCTTCTCGTCCTCTCTCACACAGCACGTCCATCTGACAGGGAACCTGGCTAGAGCGACTTTTAACCCCCATCCCGCACTCGCCACTTCTGACCTCCACAATTACTGTCACAGCATTAGCCAGGAGCCTTAACTGTGTACAGAGCCTCCTGGCTCATTTCTTCCTGCCCTCAGCCCCTCACAGACAACAGAGGAAACAGAGTCTGTTAAGATGGAAGTCTCCATTATGTGACTCCCTCTCAGTAAAAATCTTTACAAGTCTGATGGGATCAAGTCCCAGGAGCTTCTCTGAGCTCATTTTGTTCTATCATTTCTGTCCGTGCCTTTCCCTACTTTATCCTTCAAAAACAAAAGTTGGTGTGTGCATGGCCCAGACTTGACTCGGCCTCCAGCGTACTAGGATGGCTAACATATTTGAATTATCTCTCCACAAAGCAAACAAAAACACTCAATGCCATGTTCCAGACAGGGGCCCCCTTCGCTGTTACACACACACACCGCGAAGCCCACGCTTACTTTTTTCTGTATCATTTAGCACTATTGCACATACTAATAACTCAGATTTAATATTCCTAATGTTTGTCATCCCCACTAGGAGGACAGCTAGATCTACAAGGAACTTTAGCTGGCTTTGTACTCTTACCTCATCATCTCAGACAGTCTCATAATAGATCCTGAGCAAATGTCTGACCCAATCAGTCACTCCTAAAGATTACACAAAGGGATCCACATATATTGCTTGGTAAATGATTAATGGAACTGCTAAAGAGGCAGGGACTATTAACTCTGCTACAGATGAGAAATGGAAAGTGTCCTAGGTTATAGAGATTAGAAGACAGGCAACTGGGGGGTCAAACTTGACCGAGGCCTTATTCTATTTCTTTAAAAAAGTAAACAAACAAACAGGTCAGGTGTTGTGGAGCAGGCCTTTAATGTCAGCACCCAGGAAACAGAGGCAGGTGGATCTCTGCGAGTTCAAGATCACCCTTGTCTGCATAGTGAGTTTCAGGACCGCCAGGGCATGTATAGAGAGATCCTGACCGAAAACAAACAATAATAAAAATGATAGCACACTATCCAGCACATCAAAAGCAACCATGTGTACCGTTTAGACCAGATGCATCTCTTTCACCCTGTAAACAATGGTCTGGTTGGAGATACTATATCCGACTAGGTGGACGACTACACTATGAGTCACACAGACTAGGGTTCAAACCTGCTACTGGGTATATCTGTATGAGCAATATACCCTATCCATACTGTCTCCTCATCTAGAAAAGCCAAGAGAGTAACACAGCTTAATTCTATGAATGGTTCTTATATAGAAATCACAAAAAAGAAGGGAGGGGGAGGGAAATGGGAGAAGGTGGAAATTTTTAATAAAAAGGAAAAAGAAAGAAATTACAAAAAAAGAGAGTTTTTCAGGTCAGGTATGATTTTGCAAGTGGCAGTAATCGCAGTATGTGGAGTTGTGGCTGGGGGGACCTGGAGTTTTAAAAAAAAACAAACAAGACTTAGTACTGTATCTGGCCACTTAGTGTAACTTTCCCTTGGTTGTTCTCATAACTTTCAAAAATTCATAGAGAATAGGTATCCAGTTGGTGGAAGATCTTCACTGGAGATATTTAGAGGGCGCTTACAGCAGAAAGGGTCTAAAAGCACTCTTGTTAAAACACCAGTTTCCTGAGATGTTACATAGTAACGTCACACACTTTTTCAGTGGATTTCACAACTCTAGGTCTAATGCACACCATTTCCAGGAGAACATTAAAAACCTACGTTTTAAAAGAGATTATGTAAATTTCCCAGGGGTCATTGTCAGTATATGATGTCATGTGGTCTGATTCCAAAGCCAAATGCTTCATCAAGCTTCGGGTTCTGTAACACACTGAATTTGAACAACCCCTACAAACTCGTGAGAGAGAAGTGTCCTTGGGAGTTAGGAGCTCAAAACAGCTGTTTACGCTGTACAGCTGGAAGGAAGTAAGGGGCCTGATCACTCCTTTTACAAGGAAGATACTGTGCTAGATCGGTCACGTGTCACTGCCTCAGAAGATACGAAGGACCACATTATAGCCATGTTTCAGACAAGAAACCCGAGACTATGCAGAGTTCAACAACTTTCTCCAGATGAGGAGCGGAGTCCCCAAGCCAGGATGTAAGGCCAGCTGGGTTTGCAGCCGGAGCCCATCCGCTTGACCACTGAGCCTACGGCCGAGGTCAAAGGGCCAAGGGTGTGTGGCTAGGGACCCGTGTCCAGCATATGGATTGGATATGCCCACTCGAGATGCGGCTGCCCCGGCCCACAGCCCGCCCGGCCCCACTCACGATGTGCGTTTGGCGTTTGGGGTCGTTGTACTGAAGCAGATATTCCCGTTTAAGCCGGGCCCTTATGCTCAAGCGCTCGATCTGCGCTTTTCGGGTCTCCGGAGACACGTCATACTCAGCTGGGTCGAGGGTTTTGGGGAGAGTGGCCAGGGGCGCAGGTTTATACTTGGAACCCGACATCTTGGCTCCCCGCGCACATCTGCGCCTGCGCGACTCTGAGGGCTGCCCGCCCTAGTTTGACCTTCAGGCTCAGGAAATGCGCCTGCGCACGCCTAAGAACGCTCTGGCAGGAAGAAGCGGAAGAGGGAAGGAGTCTGAGATGAGGAGGAGCCTCCTCCACGCTCCTCGGCACCCGTAGTTTGCGCGTGCACACTGTTGTCCGCCCGCCTCTTGCGTTTTTTGTCTGGAGTTGACATTTGTTTCCCACCGTGCTGATCCTTTCTTGCAGAACTAATTTCCTGAAGTTGAGCAGACGGGAAGAGACTGGGAAACTGGACTGGCTGTGGCTCCCGAAGTCCTGCCGTGCAGTGTGGGTTCATCCAAACTGGGTGACCTTGGAGAAGGTCATTTGGTGCCCAAGTTTCCTTTCTCTTATCCTGGAGAAATGACCTTGACCCTGGGGAGCTGTGGGGTTTAAATGAGACAATGAAAAGATGCA
This sequence comes from Arvicola amphibius, assembly GCF_903992535.2. Classification (NCBI taxonomy): domain Eukaryota; kingdom Metazoa; phylum Chordata; class Mammalia; order Rodentia; family Cricetidae; genus Arvicola; species Arvicola amphibius. Next base: position 39,164,991 of record NC_052056.1, read on the forward strand.
AAGTGTTTTACAGATATTCCGTAGCTCCCCGCACCTCCCACCCGCCCACCAAAAGGGGGAACGAACCATTTTTGCAGGTTACCACATTAGGACCACTGTTAATCTCAAAGATGGGAAGAGAAAGATTACCGATCCAAATCATCAGGGTCAAATTACTTAAAGCAAGCAACGAAAGCATGCCTTTTTCTTCTTATACAGGAGCTGCCATCCCATAAGGTGGGGTTTGAGAGATCAGCATCAATGTGAGGAAGACGAGGTTTTTATAGCTTGGGGTGGGTGGGTAGGGGGTTTCCAAATGGGGATTTGGTGGGCACAATAGGCGGAGTTATAGGAGCAGACCGTAAGCATAGCAAGTTAGTCCTAACGACCTCTTTGCAAGGCGGTCCTAACAACAGGTGGTCATAACAAGGTAGCCATAACAGCCCTTTCGAAGCAAAGGTCGGGTTGCACGATGGTTATTAACTTTTTAAAACAAAGACGGGATTGCCATTTCTCAACTAGGCAGTACAGAACCATTTGTTGTTATGATTACAGGTGGGGCATAGCCCAATCATTGAGAAACAGGTTTAATTATAAGCAGGAGTAAACCTAGTTTGTCTTTGCTATATGATGACTTTTAAGCCTAAAATGGAAGCAGTTAAGTGTAAGCTTCTATTTTGTAGATGTGAGACACAGAGGAGAGACACAGGGTGAAACCTGGCTGTAGGCAATCAGAAAATGATGCATGGAACTCCTGAGGGAATATCTTAGTTAAAAGCGGGTGTGTGTGTGTGGGGGGGGGGGAACCTCTTAAATTCTTAGCACTCTTCAGACACTGAAAATGAAAGGCATCTTTATGGATAGGAAAGTATACAAGAGGATACTCCGGGCAGACGCACAATCCCAAGGCTTGGGAGACTGATGCAGGAGCTTTGAGCTCAAGGCCAGCCTGGGGTATACGCCAAACCTCTGCTTAAATATAATAAAAACAGAAAAGATGGTTTGAAGAGTAAATAAAGGCAATACATATATCCTTCAATATCGCCTCCACTATCACTATTACTAAGGGGGGAAAGCAACTTCAAGGCACACAGCAGGGTCTTTAGGTCCCCATAAAACACTCCTCAGGAGGCAACCATGTAAACAATACCATATAACTCCAGCAAGGAAAGCTGAATCAAAAGAAGCTTTAGTCTGGCTGAACCTTCTGGGGACATGTAGGTATGTGGGGGAATTGTTGCTAGGCAGAGGCAGGGCGTAGAAAATGTTGGCACTGAAGTGATGAGCAGCAGCACTGCTGTCAAATTTATTCAACACTTTAATACTGTTTTAAAATATTTATTAAGCACCCTGCATAAAGCTCACCTTACACCATCCAGCCTTAGTCAATCTTCTAGGCTCAGTAGAGAAATTACAGAAGAAATGGAAGCAGGATTCTTGTTATTTTTCCCCCAGTTGTTGACAATCATGCAGAGAACAGACAGAGCATGATATTTGCAAAGTAGTTCTATGTCCAAATGAATATAAAGCTAAATTGACTCATGAAGAAGGCAGGCTGTAGGGAAGTAGGAGAAAAATCGCATGCATGCAATTTAAAGGGGGAGGCAAAGGAAGGGAGGAAGGAAGGGGCTTCTCAAAGATGTTCTAAAATAGAAGGAAAAAATAAGTCAGTATGAAGCAGGTTCAGGAACTAAAATCTAAATACTACATAGATAACACTTAAAAAGTCCTTTTAAGCCATTGGTGTGGGAAATGAGGAAGAGAAAAGGAATAAAGATATGCAGGGAGTGTGTGAGTACAAGCCAGCTTACAAAGCTGAAAAGGTGTGTGTGTGTGTGTGAGAGAGAGAGAGAGAGAGACAGAGAGAGACACAGAGACAGACAGAGACAGACAGAGACAGACAGAGAGAGGGGGATTTATTAAAATGAAATATTTGCATGAGTTTAAGTGGTTATTCCTGTGCCTTTAGTTCTCATAAACATGACTGAAGATGATTGTTAAAGACACAGAGTTTTCTTTTGTTTTATGGGCAATCATACACTTCACTGAGTGCTGACTGTATATCAGATATCAGATGATATTCTGTTTTACATATTTCAATTCCTCAAATACTGACAGTTCCCCTTGGAACAACAATGAGATGCCTTTTAAGTTTCTCTGTTCATATTAATTATATATGATAATGGGTTTGCTGCAATATTTTCATATATGTAATATATTTTGATCCTATTCACCACCATTACTCTCTCTTATCCCCCTTCTACTCCCACTGGTTCTTGTCCTCTCCTCAACTTGTCCCCCTCTATGTTCATGTCCTTTTTTCTTCCGTGGCCCAGCGAGTTTAATTAGGGTTGCTTAGAGGGGTGTGGGGGAGGGGTTACTTAGAGGAGCATGGACAACCTACCAGTGGCTACAGCACTGAAGAAAATGTCTACTTTTCCCTCAGCAGTCATTAGCTCAACTGAGAGGAATGGGACCTCATGAGTTGGCCACCTCCCCCAGCAATAGCTGGCTACCTATAAATCCTCAGGGAGGTAGAGGGTCTCAGGAGTCATTCCCTAGTTCATACTAGGATGCTGAAGGGCCCAGTCTTGTACAACCCTTATGCTGGTATCCACAGCTAGTGTGAGCTCATATGTGCAATAGCCATTTCATGCCCAGAAGACTGTGTCCCACACCACTCTAGACATTTCTCCAGCTCTTACATGCTTTCTATGCCTCCTCTGAGATGATTCCTGGGCCTTTGAAGGAGTAATGAAGACATCCCATTTAGTGAAGAACATTCAACAATCACTAATTCTCAGCACTTTGATGTATTACAAGTCTCTACATTAACCACTGCCCACTGGGAGTTGAGGGAAAGAGGGGGTGGAGGGAGGGAGGGAGGGAGGGAGGGAGGGAGGGAGGAAGGAAGGAAGGAAGAAACTTCTCTAACAAAGGCCAAGAACAGTTACATTATGGGCATAAACACAACTATTGAATTGACCAGGAACTTTGACAAACACAACATGTCCATTTAATAGAACATCAATGGTAGCTTCTTCAGTAAGGCCTGTGGCTCCTCAAGTCATGACGTTTGCAATACCAGACCTCAAATCCACAACAGCCAACCCAGTAGTGTACCCGTGGGCATATATTGGCAGGTGGGTCACTGTTGTAGCATACAACATGGTCCCTAGCTGGGAAAGGCTGCTGATTCATTTTATCCTCCATCAGCCCGCGTAGTACCTTCAGCACAGTGAAAAGTGACCAGCAGAAGGGACACGTCCAGCTAAGACCCAACTCTATTGCCCTATGACCTACAACCAAAGCATGTGCTCGCCTCCAGCAGTGGGGTCTGACCATCTAGTTCTCACGAGCACCCAGAGCATTAGAAATAGCCTGTATTGTCTGGGGTTTCTCATGGGCCTCTGTGACCACCCTGGCCAAAAATATGAAGTTTCTAAGCTCCTGCTTTTGGCTATTCAGAATTGGTGTGGTAGGTGAACTTATGAGGCAGAATTATCCCCAGTTTCCTGGAAGGATTCTTATGAAGTATTATGTGCTTGGGAAACAAAAAGATGAGTATAGTAGGTTTTCCTTTGTGCAATCAGAAAAAGTCCGCTAGAGCCTATTGAGGATGGAGGCCTAAACTATATAATGGAGGAAAAATCTCAATGGAGCCCTACCTTGAGAAAGCTCTAATCATTTTTGAAACTGAATTTAGCTTATACTTAATACATTTTAGGATTCTATTTGTAACTATGCATCAATTCTGATAAATTCCTTTGAGGAGTATAATTTGTTACGATTTTATTTTAATTATGCACGTGTGTGTGTGTGTGTGTGTGTGTGTGTGTGTGTGTGTGTGTACATGGGTATTGTAGATGGATCTCCATAAGTTCGAGGCCAACCTGGTCTACAGAGCTAAATTTCAGGACAGCCAGGGCTACACAGAGAAACCCTGTCTCAGATGAAGAAAAGAAATGTTTTAATAAGATTTATCAAAACTTATTGTGTACATATTTGTGTTTGACTGGACGTCAGGGTGAGGTGGTAAAGTGGGGGAGTTAAGTAGAATGTTCCGGGCTGCCTGTCTTAGTTATGTTCCAGTCACTGTGATAAAAACGCCCTCATAAAGCACCTTAGTGGAGGAAGGGCTTCTTCTGACTCACAGTTTGAAGAAACAGTCTATCCTGAAGGATAAGCCGTGGCAACAGGAGGTTGAAACATCTGGTCACTGGCCTCTGCATTTGGGAAGCAGAAAGCCCAGCTAGACTCCTCCTTTTCAGTCAGTCTGAGATTGTCTTGGTTGCTGTTCTATTGCTATGAAGAGACTTCATGACCAAAGCAACTTCTAAAAGAAGGTGTTTCATTAGGTAGGCGCTTGCTTACAGTTTCAGAGGGTGACACCCTGGCCATCTTGGCAGACACCATGGCAACAGGCAGACAGGGTTTCATTTCACTCTGTAGACCAGGCTGGCCTTGGATTCACAGAGATCCGCCTGCCTCTGCCTCCCGAGTGCTGGAATTAAAGCCGTGTGCCACCACTGCCCGGCTATACTAGTCTTAAATAAACAGCAAAACAAAGAGGAAGATCTAAGAATTCATCCCATGGACCACCTGCACCATCCCCATCCAGGCACACCCACGCCACTATCAATATCTTCCCCCACCAGAGCGGTACCCTTGTTCCAAGCAATGGAGTGACGCTCACACATGATCCCCTGTCATCTAGTTTGTATTGTATTGTTTTCATTCTTGGAGTTGTTAGTTCTATGATTTGTACACATTTGAATGTCATTTATTCACCAGGATCATGCCATACAGAGTATTTTTACTGACCTAAACACCTCTGTATTCTGTCTGGGCAACCTACCTCTTATCCACTAGCCATGGGCAACCATTCCCTTTTAGCTGCTGTCAAAGTCTCTCCATTTTATAGTTGGAATCATGCACTATTTTGTCCCTTCAAATTGTGTAAACTGAGTCTGCACTTTTGTTTCCCAGCCACTCAGACCCAAATAATCACACAAAACTCTATTAATAACAACACTGTTCAGCCAATGGCTCAGGCATATTTCTAGATAGCTCTTAAATCTTAAATTAGCCCATTTCTATTAGTCCATATATTGGTACCTTACTCAGTGAGACATTCTCATCTTGCTTCCTCTGAGTCTGGCTAATGACTGCAGATTGAGGCTTTCTTCTTCCCAGAATTCTCCTAGTCTGGACACCCTGCCCATACTTCCTGCCTGGCTACTGGCCAATCAGCATTTTATTAAACCAATACAAGTGACAAATCTTTACAGGGTATAAGAGCATTATCCCACAGCAAAATTGCCTTCTTTTACCCCATCCTTCATGGCTTGTTAGCCCGTTTTAGGACTGAATACTATCCCCTTATCTGGATGTAGCACAGTTTATTCCAGTTTATCCATTCACGTGATGAAGGACACCTTGCTTGTCTTTGAATTTTGACAATTATGAATAGAACTATCATAAACATCCATGTGTGAGATTTTGCTCAGGCACAAGCTTTCAAACCCATTGGATAAATACCAAGTATACTGATTGCTGTATTGTATAGTAAGAATATGCTGAGTGTTGTAAGAATCTGTCCAGCTGCCTTTCAGTGTGTCTGGACCACTTCACCTCCCCACCAATCATCAGTGAGCTTTTCCATTGCTCCAGCCCCCGACTGATGGTGAGCATTGTGAGCATCCAGTGTAAGTGTGGGGGGCAGCACATGGTCTTATTACACTTGCCTGGTGGCATGAGGTGAAGCATGTTTTCATCTGCTTGTTTTTTGTTTTGTTTTGTTTTCCAATCTGGTGTCTCTGTGGTGAAATATTCGTTAAGGGTTTGGGTACAGTTTTAATTTTTATTTTTTTTAATATATTATACTAAGTTACACAAATCCATTTTCATGCAAGTAAATGAATGTCTTTGAGCACATACTACCCCATCATCCCATGACCATCCCTTTGCTATGGCCATTTTCAATAAAACTGTGAGCTTTGTTGTTGAGTTTTAATAATCTTCAAATGCTTTCTCACAGCCCTGGGTCTGTCTTCTTATTCTCTTGGGATAGTCTTCTTGGGATCAGAAATTTGTATCGAACTGGGTCTAACTTGTCAGTTATTCTTTTCAAGTATCTCATCTAGTGTTGTACTCAAGGCTCATTTTGTCTTTTTCCTATACAGATCTTTTAGGACTTAATAGTTTTGTTCGTTTGCTTGTTTTTTGACACAGGGTCTTTCTATGTCACCCCACTCTCCTGTAACTGGCTATATAAGTCAGGTAGCTTGGGATTCATAGAGATCCACCTGCCTCTGCTGCCACCTCTGAAATGCTGGGATTGAAGGCGTATACCACCATATCCAGCTCAGTTTTGTGTTCTAAGCGTAGGTTCGTGATAAATTTCCAATGTGCCTTTGTGAAAGATATATGGTCTTTATGGAGGTTTGTGCTTTGCCTAAGGATGTCTAGCTGTTTCTGTGCTATTTACTGAAAACATTGTCCCTGCTTCGTTGTACGTTGCATTTGCTCCTTTGCCAAAAGTCAGTCGACTGTATTTATAGAGGTCTATTTCTGAGCCTCCTATTTTCTCCCTTCGATCTTCCACTGACTTATTTGTCTATGTTTCCTCAGTACCATGCAGTTCTGATAACTGTAGCTTTGTAACAAGTTTTGAGAGCTGAATCACAAGTCATCTAACTTCTTCTTCAATGTTATATTGGGTATTCTGAGTTTGATCTTAACCTCTCCAAAAGAATGTAAGACTCAGATTGTCAATACCTACAAAACAAGTTGTTGGGATTCTGTTTTTAGTCTGCTCAGAACTGTCTTTTTTTTTTTTTTAATGAGCTTTGGTGTCTCGCCTGTATGTATGTCCTTGTGAGGGTGTTGGACCCCCTCAAACTGAGGTTACAGACAGCTGTGAGCTGTCATGTGGGTGCTGGGAATTGAACCCAGGTCCTCTGGAAGAGCAGCCAGTGCTCTTAACTGCTGAGCCATCTCTCCAGCCCCAGGGTTCTGTTTTTATTGTGCCTCAATCATTTATAAGGAGCAATTTTCCTTTCACTTGTTCTACTACTTTACTCAAGTATCGTTTTCCTACCTTCCTTTTTAAAAAATTATTTATAAGAATTTTACTGACCCGTGTGCATGCCTTGGTACCCTGGAGGCCACAAGAGGGCGTTGGAGCCACGGGAAGAGGAGTTGCAGAAGGGCATGTGAAGGGCATGTCTTCTTTCACCACGTGGGACCCAGGGATTGAACTCAGGTTGCTGGGCCTGGCAGCAGATGCCTCTACCTACAACTCACTGGTCTCTAGAAATACACTATTTATTTTTCAAAATATGTTTTGTTGTTAATTTTTTATTTAATCTTATTATTGTCAAAGGACTTTACCCTCTGAAATCTGCTTACACTCTCTTTTGGGTATGTGATCAGTATTTGTTCGGTTTGGTTTAGTTTGGCTTGTTTTTGTCGTGGTGGTTGGGTGTTTTGATTGGTTGAGTCTTTTTGAGATAGACCCTTGCTGTAGAGTTTACAGATAAGGAAATGTGTGAATCATATTCTGTTCAATGAGTTATTACAAAGTAGACGCATTCTCTTAATCAAGGGTATGTTAAATTTTTATATTAAGCAGTTCCATGTGAATTTCAAAAGAACATGTATATAAACCTGCATTCCCTGATTTTAAGGTTAGGCTGAGCTTGTCAACTGTGTACCTCAGCCCTCTCACGTCCTTGCTCGGTTTGTTTACCAGATCTATCTCCAAGATGGACTTTTATTATAACCTTTCCATGCTATTATGGTTTGTTAATTTTTCCTTGAGCAAAATTAATATGCTCGGGGTGAGCTGGAGGTGACGGAACATTTTAATGTGCGTGTTTCTGTAGACTGTTTTTGTCAGAAGACAAAGTAGCTGTGCCCAACAACTTGCTTGCTCTATCCATTTAGTGTACGGTGTACAAACCAACAGAGGAGCGGGAGGAGATTTCTGCCTAAAATATACAGTGCGCTTAGAAGCGCATCTGTCATGTAGACACATCCCAAAGCTTATGAATATTGCATTTTGCATTCCTCTTTTTTGCAGACAGTCTCTCCTCCCAGTGTTAGCACGTATCTGTTCCTATTACTAAAGTCACTTACATAAGCACATATTTGTGCTCGAAAGGAACCTGCCTTTCGACAAAACTGAAGATGGCATTTTCTTGCAAGTCATCGATTTAATACACAATAAGGTTAATCCTCTTAGTTCAGACGGTATCCCACTTTCTTCTTTGAGATAGAGTATTGCCTATTGTCAACTTTTGCTTGGGGACAGTGTAGGTCCTAGCTGGTTTTCTCACCTACATCTACTGTGGCCATACCTCCCAATTCTTTTCCACGCTTCAGCCAGAGTGACCTTTTTAAATATACATGATCCTGTCGCCTCTAATTAAACCCTCATGTGATTTATGGCTCTCAGTGCAGCCGGCTTCCTATCTCTTCAGTAGCTCCGGGCTCCTCGGCACTGTCTGCTCCACCCTCCCCAGCCACTCTTCAGCTCTGTCGTTCCACAGGCCCTTGGCTCCTTTTTTCTTTAACAGTTTGCCCTGATTCTTCACTCCACCCTAAACATTGCCTTCTATGATGTACTCATCCTCATCCTTCAGAACTCTGCCCTGCAGCCCCTTGACTCGGCTCAAGGCCCCCTCCAACCTTTCATAGCAGTACAGACCAATCTTTCGTAACACTGATTATAACCCCACGCTTTACATATTCGATTATTTAATCTACATCTCCCCCCACCTCTGTCATAATGTAGGCTTTTTGGAGACTGGGAATACATCGGGTGTGGTTCGTCTGGCATCCCAGCACCAGCAAGTACATGGTGGATCTCGGCAGAGGCAAGTGGATAGGTGCCAGCCGCTTTCCCTCGCCTCAGGGTGAATGTATGAACCCAACACTTCCACACCTGTCTTCCAATTCTGCCCCACCTCCATCCATCTCCCGTGGACTCTCCAGCAACACTCCACACTTCTCAGCACGAATTCAGAAGCTAAGTCCAGAGCAGGATCTAACAATGTAGACTTTTATATGAACACAGAAGAGGAGGATCACAGAGCAAAATGCCTCAAATTTTTAGAGGCAATATTTCTTCTCTGCTCAATTCCTTTTATTAAAAAAAATTATTTATTTATTTGTTTTTGTTTTTTTGAGACAAGGTTTCTCTGTGTTGCTTTAGAGCCTGTCCTGGAACTAGCTCTTTTAGTCCAGGCTGGCCTTGAACTCACAGAGATCTGTCTGCCTCTGCCTCCTGAGTGCTGGGATTAAAGGTGTGCTCCACCCCTGGTGCTTAGAGAGGCTAGAAGCGACCATTAGATTCTCTGGAATGACAACTACCGTTGGTACTGAGTTATAATATGGGTACAAGGAATTGAACCTGCCATCTGTGGAAGAACAATTAGTGTCCTTAACCACTGAGCCATCTCTCCAGCTCCTGCCCCTCAGTTCTTATTTCTACAACACTAGGAACTATCTCACCTGACTGCACCAGCGCCCGCAGC